>NC_090935.1:58615557-58925216 GCF_040938575.1 Ambystoma mexicanum | reverse complement strand
GCTGCTTTCCCCAGCATGTCTCTCCTTTTGCTCTGCAGAGTGGGACCTGAAGGAGACTTCATGGGCACTGCAAGTGGGGGAGGGAGGAGGGGGGAGAGGGTGCGGCTTTCCCCAGCATGTCTCTCCTTTTGCTCTTCAGGGTGGGCCCTGAAAGAGACGTTATGGGCACTGCGGGTGGGGAAGAAAGGAGGAGGAGGAGAGTGCGCTGCTTTCCCCAGCATGTCTTTCCTTTTGCTCTGCAGGGTGGGCCCTGAAGGAGATATTATGGGCACACCGGGTGGGGGAGAGAGGAGGAGGAGGAGCGAGAGGGCGCTGTTTTCCCCAGCATGTCCCTCCTTTTGCTCTGCAGGGTGGGCCCTGAAGGAGACATTATGGGCACTGCGGGTGGGGGAGAGAGGAGGGAGAGGGAGCTGCTTTCCCCAGCGTGTCTGTCCTTTTACGAGCAGGGTGTGCCCTGAAGGAGACATTATGGGCACTGCAGGTGGGGGGAGAGAGGAGGAGGGAGAGGGTGCTGCTTTCCCCAGCATGTCTCTCCTTTTGCTCTGCAGGGTGGGCCCTGAAGGAGACCTCATGGGCACTGCGGGTGGGGGAGAGAGGAGGAGGGAGAGGGCGCTGCTTTCTCCAGCATGTCTGTCCTTTTACTCTGCAGGGTGGTCCATGAAGGAGACGTTATGGGCACTGCGGGTGGTGGAGAGAGGAGGGGGAGAGGGCGCTGCTTTCCCCAGCATGTCTCTCCTTTTGCTCTGCAGAGTGGGCATGAAGGAGACCTTATGGGCACTGTGGGTGGTGGAGAGGGGAGGAGGGAGAGGGCGCTGCTTTCCCCAGCATGTCTCTCCTTTTGCTCTGCAGAGTGGGCCCTGAAGGAGACGTTATGGGCACTGCGGGTGGGGGAGAGAGGAGGGAGAGGGCGCGGCTTTCCCCAGCATGTCTCTACTTTTGCTCTGCAGGGTGGGCCCTGAAGGAGACGTTATGGGCACTGCGGGTGGGGGAGAGAGGAGGAGGAGGGAGAGCTTTCTGTCTTCCCCAGCATGTCTCTCCTTTCGCTCTGAAGGGTGGGCCCTGAAGGAGACCTTGTGGGCACTGCAGGTGGGGGGGAGAGGAGGAGGGAGAGCTTGCTGTCTTCCCCAGCATGTCTCTCCTTTCGCTCTGAAGGGTGGGCCCTGAAGGAGACATTATGGGCACTGCGGGTGGGGGAGAGAGGAGGAGGAGGGAGAGGGCGCTGCTTTCCCCAGCATGTCTCTCCTTTTGCTTTGCAGGGTGGGCCCTGAAGGAGACATCATGGGCCCTGAGGATGGGGGGAGAGAGGAGGAGGGAGAGGACGCTGCTTTCCCCAGCATGTCTCTCCTTTTGCTCTGCACAGTGGGCCCTGCAGGAGACCTCATGGGCACTGTGGGTGGGAGAGAGAGGAGGAGGGAGAGGGCGCTGCTTTTCCCGGCATGTCTCGGGTGGGCCCTGAAGGAGACATTATGGGCACTGCGGGAGGGGGAGAGAAGAGGAGGGAGAGGGCGCTGCTTTCCCCAGCATGTCTCTCCTTTTGCTTTGCAGGGTGGGAACTGAAGGAGACATTATGGGCACTGCGGGTGGGGGAGAGAGAAGGAGGGAGAGGGCGCTGCTTTCCCCAGCATGTCTCTCATTTTGCTCTGCACAGTGGGCCCTGCAGGAGACCTCATGGGCACTGTGGGTGGGAGAGAGAGGAGGAGGGAGAGGGCGCTGCTTTTCCCGGCATGTCTCGGGTGGGCCCTGAAGGAGACATTATGGGCACTGCGGGAGGGGGAGAGAGGAGGAGGGAGAGGGCGCTGCTTTCCCCAGCATGTGCCCCCTTTTTCTCTGCAGGGTGGGTCCTGAAGGAGACATTATGGGCACTGCGGGAGGGGGAGAGAAGAGGAGGGAGAGGGCGCTGCTTTCCCCAGCATGTCTCTCCTTTTGCTCTGCAGAGTGGGACCTGAAGGAGACATTATGGGGACTGTGGGTGGAGGAGAGAGAAGGAGGGAGAGGGATCCGCTTTCCCCAACATGTCTCTCCTTTTGCTTTGCAGGGTGGGCCCTGAAGGAGACCTTATGGGCACTGCGGGTGGGGGAGAGAGGAGGAGGGAGAAGGCGCTGCTTTACTCAGCATGTCTCTCCTTTTGCTCTGCAGGGTGGGCCCTGAAGGAGACATTATGGGCACTGCGGGTGGGGGAGAGAGGAGGAGGAGGGAGAGGGTGCTGCTTTCCCCAGCATGTCTCTCCTTTTGCTCTGCAGGGTGGGCCCTGAAGGAGACCTTATGGGCACTGCGGGTGGGGGAGAGAGGAGGAGGGAGAGGGTGCTGCCTTCCCCAGCATGTCTTTCCTTTTGCTCTGCAGGGTGGGCCCTGAAGGAGACCTCATGGGCACTGCGGGTGGGGGAGAGAGGAGGAGGTAGAGGGAGCTGCTTTCCCCAGCATGTCTCTCCTTTTGATCTGCAAGGAGGGCCCTGAAGGAGAAATTATGGGCACTGCGGGTGGGGGGAGAGAGGAGGAGGGAGAGGACGCTGCTTTCCCCAGCATGACTCTCCTTCTGCTCTGCAGGGTGGGCCCCGAAGGAGACCTCATGGGCATTGCGGGTGGGGGAGAGAGGAGGAGGGAGAGGGTGCTGCTTTCCCCAGCATGTCTCTCCTTTTTCTCTGCACGGTGGGCCCTGAAGCAGACTTTATGGGCACTGCGGGTGGTGGAGAGAGGCGTGGGGAAGGGTGCTGCTTTCCCCAGCATGTCTCTCCTTTTGCTCTTCAGGGTTGGCCCTGAAGGAGACGTTAAGGGCACTGGGGGTGGGGGAGAGAGGAGGAGGGAGAGGGCGCGGCTTTCCCCTGCATGTCTCTCCTTGTCCTATGCAGGGTGGGCCCTGAAGGAGACCTCATGGGCACTGCGGGTGGGGGGAGAGGAGGAGGGAGAGGGCGCTGCTTTCCGCAGCATGTCTCTCCTTTCGCTCTGCAGGGTGGGCCCTGAAGGAGACATTATGGGCACTGCGGGTGGGGGAAGAGAGGAGGAGGGAGAGGGCGCTGCTTTCCCCAGCATGTCTCTCCTTTTGCTCTGCAGGGTGGGCCCTGAAGGAGATATTATGGGCACTGCGGGAGGGAGAGAGAGGAGGGGGAGAGGCAGCAGCTTTCCCCAGCATGTCTCTCCTTTTGCTCTGCCGGGTGGGCCCTGAAGGAGACGTTATGGGCACGGCAGGTGGGGGAGAGAGGAGGAGGGAGAGGGCGCGGCTTTCCGCAGCATGTCTCTCCTTTTGTTCTGCAGGGTGGGCCCTGAAGGAGATGTTATGGGCACTGCGGGTGGGGGAGAGAGGAGGAGGAGGAGGGAGAACACGCTGTCTTCCCCAGCATGTCTCTCCTTTCGCTCTGAAGGGTGGGCCCTGAATTAGACCTTGTGGGCACTCAGGTGGGGGGGGAGATGAGGAGGGAGAGGACCCTGCTTTCCCCAGCATGTCTCTCATTTCGCTCTGCAGGGTGGGCCCTGAAGAAGACATTATGGGCACTGCGGGTGGGAGAGAGAGGAGGAGGAGGGAGAGGGCACTGCTTTCCCAAGCATGTCTCTCCGTTTGCTCTGCAGGGTGGGCCGTGAAGGAGACATTATGGGCACTGCAGTTGGGGGAGAGAGGAGGGAGAGGGCGCTGCTTTCCCCAGCATGTCTCTCCTTTTGCTCTGCAGGGTGGCTCCTGAAGGAGACATTATGGGCACTGCCGGTGGGAGGAGAGAGGAGGAGGGAGAGAACGCTGCTTTCCCCAGCATGTCTCTCCTTTTGCTCTGCACGGTGGGCCCTGAAGGAGACATTATGGGCACTGCGGGTGGGGGAGAGAGGAGGAGGAGGAGAGGGCGCTGCTTTCCCCAGCATGCCTCTCCTTTTGCTCTGCAGGGTGGGGCCTGAAGGAGACATTATGGACACTGCGGGAGGGGGAGAGAGGAGGAGGGAGAGGGCGATGCTTTCCCCAGCATGTCTCTCCTTTTGCTCTGCAGAGTTGGCCCTGAAGGAGACCTCATGGGCACTGCAAGTGGGGGAGAGAGGAGGAGGGAGAGGGTGCTGCTTTCCCCAGCATGTCTCTCCTTTTGCTCTTCAGGGTGGGCCCTGAAGGAGACCTCATGGGCACTGCGGGTGGGGGGAGAGGAGGAGGGAGAGGGCGCGGCTTTCCCCTGCATGTCTCTCCTTGTCCTATGCAGGGTGGGCCCTGAAGGAGACCTCATGGGCACTGCGGGTGGGGGGAGAGGAGGAGGGAGAGGGCGCTGCTTTCCGCAGCATGTCTCTCCTTTCGCTCTGCAGGGTGGGCCCTGAAGGAGACATTATGGGCACTGCGGGTGGGGGAAGAGAGGAGGAGGGAGAGGGCGCTGCTTTCCCCAGCATGTCTCTCCTTTTGCTCTGCAGGGTGGGCCCTGAAGGAGATATTATGGGCACTGCAGGAGGGAGAGAGAGGAGGGGGAGAGGCAGCAGCTTTCCCCAGCATGTCTCTCCTTTTGCTCTGCCGGGTGGGCCCTGAAGTAGACGTTATGGGCACGGCAGGTGGGGGAGAGTGGAGGAGGGAGAGGGCGCGGCTTTCCGCAGCATGTCTCTCCTTTTGTTCTGCAGGGTGGGCCCTGAAGGAGATGTTATGGGCACTGCGGGTGGGGGAGAGAGGAGGAGGAGGAGGGAGAGCACGCTGTCTTCCCCAGCATGTCTCTCCTTTCGCTCTGAAGGGTGGGCCCTGAAGGAGATCTTGTGGGCACTCAGGTGGGGGGGAGATGAGGAGGGAGAGGACTCTGCTTTCCCCAGCATGTCTCTCCTTTTGCTCTGCAGGGTGGGCGCTGAAGAAGACATTATGGGCACTGCGGGTGGGAGAGAGAGGAGGAGGAGGGAGAGGGCACTGCTTTCCCAAGCATGTCTCTCCGTTTGCTCTGCAGGGTGGGCCGTGAAGGAGACATTATGGGCACTGCAGTTGGGGGAGCGAGGAGGGAGAGGGCGCTGCTTTCCCCAGCATGTCTCTCCTTTTGCTCTGCAGGGTGGCTCCTGAAGGAGACATTATGGGCACTGCGGGTGGGGGGAGAGAGGAGGAGGGAGAGAACGCTGCTTTCCCCAGCATGTCTCTCCTTTTGCTCTGCACGGTGGGCCCTGAAGGAGACATTATGGGCACTGCGGGTGGGGGAGAGAGGAGGAGGAGGAGAGGGCGCTGCTTTCCCCAGCATGCCTCTCCTTTTGCTCTGCAGTTTGGGGCCTGAAGGAGACATTATGGACACTGCGGGAGGGGGAGAGAGGAGGAGGGAGAGGGCGCTGCTTTCCCCAGCATGTCTCTCCTTTTGCTCTGCAGAGTGGGACCTGAAGGAGACTTCATGGGCACTGCGGGTGGGGGAGAGAGGAGGAGGAGGAGAGGGCGCTGCTTTCCCCAGCATGCCTCTCCTTTTGCTCTTCAGGGTGGGCCCTGAAAGAGACGTTATGGGCACTGCGGGTGGGGAAGAAAGGAGGAGGAGGAGAGTGTGCTGCTTTCCCCAGCATGTCTTTCCTTTTGCTCTGCAGGGTGGGCCCTGAAGGAGACATTATGGGCACACCGGGTGGGGGAGAGAGGAGGAGGAGGAGGGAGAGGGCGCTGTTTTCCCCAGCATGTCCCTCCTTTTGCTCTGCAGGGTGGGCCCTGAAGGAGACATTATGGGCACTGCAGGTGGGGGGAGAGAGGAGGAGGGAGAGGGTGCTGCTTTCCCCAGCATGTCTCTCCTTTTGCTCTGCAGGGTGGGCCCTGAAGGAGACCTCATGGGCACTGCGGGTGGGGGAGAGAGGAGGAGGGAGAGGGCGCTGCTTTCTCCAGCATGTCTGTCTTTTTACTCTGCAGGGTGGGCCATGAAGGAGACGTTATGGGCACTGCGGGTGGTGGAGAGAGGAGGGGGAGAGGGCGCTGCTTTCCCCAGCATGTCTCTCCTTTTGCTCTGCAGAGTGGGCATGAAGGAGGCCTTATGGGCACTGTGGGTGGTGGAGAGGGGAGGAGGGAGAGGGCGCTGCTTTCCCCAGCATGTCTCTCCTTTTGCTCTGCAGAGTGGGCCCTGAAGGAGACGTTATGGGCACTGCGGGTGGGGGAGAGAGGAGGGAGAGGGCGCGGCTTTCCCCAGCATGTCTCTACTTTTGCTCTGCAGGGTGGGCCCTGAAGGAGACGTTATGGGCACTGCGGGTGGGGGAGAGAGGAGGAGGAGGGAGAGCTTGCTGTCTTCCCCAGCATGTCTCTCCTTTCGCTCTGAAGGGTGGGCCCTGAAGGAGACCTTGTGAGCACTGCAGGTGGGGGGGAGAGGACGCTGCTTTCCCCAGCATGTCTCTCCTTTCGCTCTGCAGGGTGGGCCCTGAAGGAGACATTATGGGCACTGCGGGTGGGGGAGAGAGGAGGAGGAGGGAGAGGGCGCTGCTTTCCCCAGCATGTCTCTCCTTTTGCTTTGCAGGGTGGGCCCTGAAGGAGACATCATGGGCCCTGAGGATGGGGGGAGAGAGGAGGAGGGAGAGGACGCTGCTTTCCCCAGCATGTCTCTCCTTTTGCTCTGCACAGTGGGCCCTGCAGGAGACCTCATGGGCACTGTGGGTGGGAGAGAGAGGAGGAGGGAGAGGGCGCTGCTTTTCCCGGCATGTCTCGGGTGGGCCCTGAAGGAGACATTATGGGCACTGCGGGAGGGGGAGAGAGGAGGAGGGAGAGGGCGCTGCTTTCCCCAGCATGTGCCTCCTTTTTCTCTGCAGGGTGGGTCCTGAAGGAGACATTATGGGCACTGCGGGAGGGGGAGAGAAGAGGAGGGAGAGGGCGCTGCTTTCCCCAGCATGTCTCTCCTTTTGCTTTGCAGGGTGGGCCCTGAAGGAGACATCATGGCCCCTGAGGATGGGGGGAGAGAGGAGGAGGGAGAGGACGCTGCTTTCCCCAGCATGTCTCTCCTTTTGCTCTGCACAGTGGGCCCTGCAGGAGACCTCATGGGCACTGTGGGTGGGAGAGAGAGGAGGAGGGAGAGGGCGCTGCTTTTCCCGGCATGTCTCGGGTGGGCCCTGAAGGAGACATTATGGGCACTGCGGGAGGGGGAGAGAGGAGGAGGGAGAGGGCGCTGCTTTCCCCAGCATGTGCCTCCTTTTTCTCTGTAGGGTGGGTCCTGAAGGAGACATTATGGGCACTGCGGGAGGGGGAGAGAAGAGGAGGGAGAGGGCGCTGCTTTCCCCAGCATGTCTCTCCTTTTGCTCTGCAGAGTGGGACCTGAAGGAGACATTATGGGGACTGTGGGTGGAGGAGAGAGAAGGAGGGAGAGGGATCCGCTTTCCCCAACATGTCTCTCCTTTTGCTTTGCAGGGTGGGCCCTGAAGGAGACCTTATGGGCACTGCGGGTGGGGGAGAGAGGAGGAGGGAGAAGGCGCTGCTTTACTCAGCTTGTCTCACCTTTTGCTCTGTAGGGTGGGCCCTGAAGGAGACATTATGGGCACTGCGGGTGGGGGAGAGAGGAGGAGGAGGGAGAGGGTGCTGCTTTCCCCAGCATGTCTCTCCTTTTGCTCTGCAGGGTGGGCCCTGAAGGAGACCTTATGGGCACTGCGGGTGGGGGAGAGAGGAGGAGGGAGAGGGTGCTGCCTTCCCCAGCATGTCTTTCCTTTTGCTCTGCAGGGTGGGCCCTGAAGGAGACCTCATGGGCACTGCGGGTGGGGGAGAGAGGAGGAGGTAGAGGGAGCTGCTTTCCCCAGCATGTCTCTCCTTTTGATCTGCAAGGAGGGCCCTGAAGGAGAAATTATGGGCACTGCGGGTGGGGGGAGAGAGGAGGAGGGAGAGGACGCTGCTTTCCCCAGCATGTCTCTCCTTCTGCTCTGCAGGGTGGGCCCCGAAGGAGACCTCATGGGCATTGCGGGTGGGGGAGAGATGCGGAGGGAGAGGGCGCTGCTTTCCCCAGCATGTCTTTCCTTTTGCTCTGCAGGGTGGGCCCTGAAGGAGACGTTATGGGCACTGCGGTGGTGGAGAGAGGAGGAGGGAGAGGGTGCTGCTTTCCCCAGCATGTCTCTCCTTTTGATCTGCACCGTGGGCCCTGAAGGAGACATTATGGGCACTGCGGGTGGGGGAGAGAGGAGGAGGGAGAGGACGCTGCTTTCCCCAGCATGTCTCTCCTTGTGCTCTGCAGGGTGGGCCCCGAAGGAGACCTCATGGGCATTGCGGGTGGGGGAGAGAGGCGGAGGGAGAGGGCGCTGCTTTCCCCAGCATGTCTTTCCTTTTGCTCTGCAGGGTGGGCCCTGAAGGAGACGTTATGGGCACTGCGGTGGTGGAGAGAGGAGGGGGGAGAGGGTGCTGCTTTCCCCAGCATGTCTCTCCTTTTGATCTGCACCGTGGGCCCTGAAGGAGACTTTATGGGCACTGCGGGTGATGGAGAGAGCAGGAGGGAGAGAGCGCTGCTTTCCGCAGCATGTCTCTCCTTTTGCTCTGCAGAGTGGGCCCTGAAGGAGATGTTATGGGCACTGCAGGTGGGGGAGAGAGGAGGAGGGAGAGGGTGTGGCTTTCCCCAGCATGTCTCTTCTTTCCCTCTGCAGTGTGGGTCTGGAAGGAGACCTCATGGGCACTGCAGGTGGGTTCAGAGGAGGAGGGAGAGGGCGCTGCTTTCCGCATCATGTCTCTCCTTTCGCTCTGCAGGGTGGGCCCTGAAGGAGACATTATGGGCACTGTGGGTGGTGGAGAGGGGAGGGGGGAGAGGGCACTGCTGGTTTCCCCAGCATGTCTCTCCTTTTGCTCTGCAGAGTGGGCCCTGAAGGAGACGTTATGGGCACTGCGGGTGGGGAGAGAGGAGGAGGGAGAGGGCGTGGCTTTCCCCAGCATGTCTCTCCTTTTGCTCTGCAGGGTGGGCCCTGAAGGAGACGTTATGGGCACTGCTGGTGGGGGAGAGAGGAGGAGGAGGGAGAGCGTGCTGTCTTCCCCAGCATGTCTCTCCTTTCGCTCTGAAGGGTGGGCCCTGAAGGAGACCTTGTGGGCACTGCAGGTGGGGGGAGAGAGGAGGAGGGAGAGGACGCTGCTTTCCCCAGCATATCTCTGCTTTTGCTCTGCACTGTGGGCCCTGAAGGAGACAATATGGGCACTGCGGGTGGGGGAGAGAGAAGGAGGGAGAGGGCGCTGCTTTCCCCAGCATGTCTCTCCTTTTGCTCTGCAGGGTGGGCCCTGAAGGAGACATTATGGGCATTGAGGGTGGGGGGAGAGAGGAGGAGGGAGAGGATGCTGCTTTCCCCAGCATGTCTCTGCTTTTGCTCTGCACTGTGGGCCCTGAAGGAGACAATATGGGCACTGCGGGTGGGGGAGAGAGAAGGAGGGAGAGGACGCTGCTTTCCCCAGCATGTCTCTCCTTTTGCTCTGCAGGGTGGGCCCTGAAGGAGACATTATGGGCATTGAGGGTGGGGGGAGAGAGGAGGAGGGAGAGGACGCTGCTTTCCCCAGCATGTCTCTGCTTTTGCTCTGCACTGTGGGCCCTGAAGGAGACAATATGGGCACTGCGGGTGGGGGAGAGAGAAGGAGGGAGAGGGCGCTGCTTTCCCCACCATGTCTCTCATTTTGCTCTGCACAGTGGGCCCTGAAGGAGACCTCATGGGCACTGCGGGTGGGAGAGAGAGGAGGAGGGAGAGGGCGCTGCTTTTCCCGGCATGTCTCGGGTGGGCCCTGAAGGAGAAACTATGGGCACTGCGGGAGGGGGAGAGAGGAGGAGGGAGAGGGCGCTGCTTTCCCCAGCATGTCTCTCCTTTTGCTCTGTAGGGTGGGCCCTGAAGGAGACATTATGGGCATTGAGGGTGGGGGGAGAGAGGAGGAGGGAGAGGACGCTGCTTTCCCCAGCATGTCTCTGCTTTTGCTCTGCACTGTGGGCCCTGAAGGAGACAATATGGGCACTGCGGGTGGGGGAGAGAGAAGGAGGGAGAGGGCGCTGCTTTCCCCACCATGTCTCTCATTTTGCTCTGCACAGTGGGCCCTGAAGGAGACCTCATGGGCACTGCGGGTGGGAGAGAGAGGAGGAGGGAGAGGGCGCTGCTTTTCCCGGCATGTCTCGGGTGGGCCCTGAAGGAGAAACTATGGGCACTGCGGGAGGGGGAGAGAGGAGGAGGGAGAGGGCGCTGCTTTCCCCAGCATGTCTCTCCTTTTGCTCTGTAGGGTGGGCCCTGAAGGAGACATTATGGGCATTGAGGGTGGGGGGAGAGAGGAGGAGGGAGAGGACGCTGCTTTCCCCAGCATGTCTCTCCTTTTGCTCTGCACTGTGGGCCCTGAAGGAGACAATATGGGCACTGCGGGTGGGGGAGAGAGAAGGAGGGAGAGGCCGCTGCTTTCCCCACCATGTCTCTCATTTTGCTCTGCACAGTGGGCCCTGAAGGAGACCTCATGGGCACTGCGGGTGGGAGAGAGAGGAGGAGGGAGAGGGCGCTGCTTTTCCCGGCATGTCTCGGGTGGGCCCTGAAGGAGAAACTATGGGCACTGCGGGAGGGGGAGAGAGGAGGAGGGAGAGGGCGCTGCTTTCCCCAGCATGTCTCTCCTTTTGCTCTGTAGGGTGGGCCCTGAAGGAGACATTATGGGCACTGCGGGAGGGGGAGAGAGAAGGAGGGAGAGGGCGCTGATTTCCCCAGCATGTCTCTCCTTTTGCTCTGCAGAGTGGGCCCTGAAGGAGACATTATGGGGACTGTGGGTGGAGGAGAGAGAAGGAGGGAGAGGGCGCCGCTTTCCCCAACATGTCTCTCCTTTTGCTCTGCAGGGTGGGCCCTGAAGGAGACCTTATGGGCACTGCGGGTGGGGGAGAGAGGAGGAGGGAGAGGGTGCTGCCTTCACCAGCATGTCTTTCCTTTTGCTCTGCAGGGTGGGCCCTGAAGGAGACCTCATGGGCAATGCGGGTGGGGGAGAGAGGAGGAGGGAGAGGGAGCTGCTTTCCCCAGCATGTCTCTCCTTTTGCTCTGCAAGGTGGGCCCTGAAGGAGACATTATGGGCACTGCGGGTGGGGGGAGAGAGGAGGAGGGAGAGGATGCTGCTTTCCCCAGCATTTCTCTCCTTTTTCTCTGCAGGGGGGCCCTGAAGGAGACCTTATGGGCACTGCGGGTGGGGGAGAGAGGAGGAGGGAGAGGGTGCTGCCTTCCCCAGCATGTCTTTCCTTTTGCTCTGCAGGGTGGGCCCTGAAGGAGACCTCATGGGCACTGCGGGTGGGGGAGAGAGGAGGAGGGAGAGGGAGCTGCTTTCCCCAGCATGTCTCTCCTTTTGCTCTACAAGCAGGGCCCTGAAGGAGACATTATGGGCACTGCGGGTTGGGGGAGAGAGGAGGAGGGAGAGGACGCTGCTTTCCCCAGCACGTCTCTCCTTCTGCTCTTCAGGGTGGGCCCCGAAGGAGACCTCATGGGCTTTGCCTGGTGGGGGAGAGAGGCGGAGGGAGAGGGCGCTGCTTTCCCCAGCATGTCTTTCCTTTTGCTCTGCAGGGTGGGCCCTTGAAGTAGACGTTATGGGCACTGCGGTGGTGGAGAGAGGAGGGGGGAGAGGGTGCTGCTTTCCCCAGCATGTCTCTCCTTTTGATCTGCACCGTGGGCCCTGAAGGAGACTTTATGGGCACTGCGGGTGATGGAGAGAGCAGGAGGGAGAGAGCGCTGCTTTCCGCAGCATGTCTCTCCTTTTGCTCTGCAGGGTGGGCCCTGAAGGAGACGTTATGGGCACTGCAGGTGGGGGAGAGAGGAGGAGGGAGAGGGTGTGGCTTTCCCCAGCATGTCTCTTCTTTCCCTCTGCAGTGTGGGTCTGAAAGGAGACCTCATGGGCACTGCAGGTGGGTTCAGAGGAGGAGGGAGAGGGCGCTGCTTTCCGCATCATGTCTCTCCTTTCGCTCTGCAGGGTGGGCCCTGAAGGAGACATTATGGGCACTGTGGGTGGTGGAGAGGGGAGGGGGGAGAGGGCGCTGCTGGTTTCCCCAGCATGTCTCTCCTTTTGCTCTGCAGAGTGGGCCCTGAAGGAGACGTTATGGGCACTGCGGGTGGGGGTGAGAGGAGGAGGGACAGGGCGTGGCTTTCCCCAGCATGTCTCTCCTTTTGCTCTGCAGGGTGGGCCCTGAAGGAGACTTTATGGGCACTGCTGGTGGGGGAGAGAGGAGGAGGAGGGAGAGCGTGCTGTCTTCCCCAGCATGTCTCTCCTTTCGCTCTGAAGGGTGGGCCCTAACGGAGACCTTGTGGGCACTGCAGGTGGGGGGGAGAGGAGGAGGGAGAGGACGCAGCTTTCTCCAGCATGTCTCTCCTTTCGCTCTGCAGGGTGGGCCCTGAAGGAGACATTATGGGCACTGCGGGTGGTGGAGAGAGGAGGGGGGAGAGGGTGCTGCTTTCCCCAGCATGTCTCTCCTTTTGCTCTTCAGGGTGGGCCCTGAAGGAGACGTTACAGGCACTGGGGGTGGGGGAGAGAGGAGGAGGGAGAGGACGCAGCTTTCTCCAGCATGTCTCTCCTTTCGCTCTGCAGGATGGGCCCTGAAGGAGACCTCATGGGCACTGCGGGTGGGGGGAGAGGAGGAGGGAGAGGGTGCTGCTTTCCGCAGCATGTCTCTCCTTTCGCTCTGCAGGGTGGGCAATGAAGGAGACATTATTGGCACTGCGGGTAGGGGAAGAGAGGAGGAGGGAGAGGGCGCTGCTTTCCCCCGCATGTCTCTCCTTTTGCTCTGCAGGGTGGGCCCTGAAGGAGATGTTATGGGCACTGTGGGTGGGGGAGAGAGGAGGAGGAGGGAGAGCACGCTGCCTTCCCCAGCATGTCTCTCCTTTCGCTCTGAAGGGTGGGCCCTGAAGGAGACCCTGTGGGCACTCAGGTTGGGGGGAGAGGAGGAGGGAGAGGACCCTGCTTTCCACAGCATGTCTCTCCTTACGCTCTGCAGGGTGGGCCCTGAAGGAGACAATATGGGCACTGGGGGTGGGGGAGAGAGGAGGAGGGAGAGGGCGTGGCTTTCCCCTGCATGTCTCTCCTTGTCCTCTGCAGGGTGGGCCCTGAAGGAGACCTCATGGGCACTGCGGGTGGGGGGAGAGGAGGAGGGAGAGGGCGCTGCTTTCCGCAGCATGTCTCTCCTTTCGCTCTGCAGGGTGGGCCCTGAAGGAGACATTATGGGCACTGCAGGTGGGGGAAGAGAGGAGGAGGGAGAGGGCGCTGCTTTCCGCAGCATGTCTCTCCTTTCGCTCTGCAGAGTTGGCCCTGAAGGAGACCTCATGGGCACTGCAAGTGGGGGAGAGAGGAGGAGGGAGAGGGTGCTGCTTTCCCCAGCATGTCTCTCCTTTTTCTCTGCACGGTGGGCCCTGAAGGAGACTTTATGGGCACTGCGGGTGGTGGAGAGAGGCGGGGGGAGAGGGTGCTGCTTTCCCCAGCATGTCTCTCCTTTTGCTCTTCAGGGTTGGCCCTGAAGGAGACGTTACGGGCACTGGGGGTGGGGGAGAGAGGAGGAGGGAGAGGGCGCGGCTTTCCCCTGCATGTCTCTCCTTGTCCTATGCAGGGTGGGCCCTGAAGGAGACCTCATGGGCACTGCGGGTGGGGGGAGAGGAGGAGGGAGAGGGCGCTGCTTTCCGCAGCATGTCTCTCCTTTTGCTCTGCAGGGTGGGCCCTGAAGGAGACATTATGGGCACTGCGGGTGGGGGAAGAGAGGAGGAGGGAGAGGGCGCTGCTTTCCCCAGCATGTCTCTCCTTTTGCTCTGCAGGGTGGGCCCTGAAGGAGATATTATGGGCACTGTGGGAGGGAGAGAGAGGAGGGGGAGAGGCAGCAGCTTTCCCCAGCATGTCTCTCCTTTTGCTCTGCCGGGTGGGCCCTGAAGGAGACGTTATGGGCACGGCAGGTGGGGGAGAGAGGAGGAGGGAGAGGGTGCGGCTTTCCGCAGCATGTCTCTCCTTTTGTTCTGCAGGGTGGGCCCTGAAGGAGATGTTATGGGCACTGCGGGTGGGGGAGAGAGGAGGAGGAGGAGGGAGAGCACGCTGTCTTCCCCAGCATGTCTCTCCTTTCGCTCTGAAGGGTGGGCCCTGAAGGAGACCTTGTGGGCACTCAGGTGGGGGGGAGATGAGGAGGGAGAGGACCCTGCTTTCCCCAGCATGTCTGTCCTTTCGCTCTGCAGGGTGGGCCCTGAAAAAGACATTATGGGCACTGCGGGTGGGAGAGAGAGGAGGAGGAGGGAGAGGGCACTGCTTTCCCAAGCATGTCTCTCCATTTGCTCTGCAGGGTGGGCCGTGAAGGAGACATTATGGGCACTGCAGTTGGCGGAGAGAGGAGGGAGAGGGCGCTGCTTTCCCCAGCATGTCTCTCCTTTTGCTCTGCAGGGTGGCTCCTGAAGGAGACATTATGGGCACTGCAGGTGGGGGGAGAGAGGAGGAGGGAGAGAACGCTGCTTTCCCCAGCATGTCTCTCCTTTTGCTCTGCACGGTGGGCCCTGAAGGAGACATTATGGGCACTGCGGGTGGGGGAGAGAGTAGGAGGAGGAGAGGGCGCTGCTTTCCCCAGCATGCCTCTCCTTTTGCTCTGCAGGGTGGGGCCTGAAGGAGACATTATGGACACTGCGGGAGAGGGAGAGAGGAGGAGGGAGAGGGCGCTGCTTTCCCCAGCATGTCTCTCCTATTTCTCTGCACGGTGGGCCCTGAAGGAGACTTTATGGGCACTGCGGGTGGTGGAGAGAGGCGGGGGAGAGGGTGCTGCTTTCCCCAGCATGTCTCTCCTTTTGCTCTTCAGGGTGGGCCCTGAAGGAGACGTTACGGGCACTGGGGGTGGGGGAGAGAGGAGGAGGGAGAGGGCGCAGCTTTCCCCTGCATGTCTCTCCTTGTCCTATGCAGGGTGGGCCCTGAAGGAGACCTCATGGGCACTGCGGGTGGGGGGAGAGGAGGAGGGAGAGGGCGCTGCTTTCCACAGCATGTCTCTCCTTTCGCTCTGCAGGGTGGGCCCTGAAGGAGACATTATGGGCACTGCGGGTGGGGGAAGAGAGGAGGATGGAGAGGGCGCTGCTTTCCCCAGCATGTCTCTCCTTTTGCTCTGCAGGGTGGGCCCTGAAGGAGATATTATGGGCACTGCGGGAGGGAGAGAGAGGAGGGGGAGAGGCAGCAGCTTTCCCCAGCATGTCTCTCCTTTTGCTCTGCCCGGTGGGCCCTGAAGGAGACGTTATGGGCACGGCAGGTGGTGGAGAGAGGAGGAGGGAGAGGGCGCGGCTTTCCGCAGCATGTCTCTCCTTTTGTTCTGCAGGGTGGGCCCTGAAGGAGATGTTATGGGCACTGCGGGTGGGGGAGAGAGGAGGAGGAGGAGGGAGAGCACGCTGTCTTCCCCAGCATGTCTCTCCTTTCGCTCTGAAGGGTGGCCCTGAAGGAGACCTTGTGGGCACTCAGGTGGGGGGGAGATGAGGAGGGAGAGGACTCTGCTTTCCCCAGCATGTCTCTCCTTTCGCTCTGCAGGGTGGGCCCTGAAGAAGACATTATGGGCACTGTGGGTGGGAGAGAGAGGAGGAGGAGGGAGAGGGCACTGCTTTTCCAAGCATGTCTCTCCGTTTGCTCTGCAGGGTGGGCTGTGAAGGAGACATTATGGGCACTGCAGTTGGGGGAGCGAGGAGGGAGAGGGCGCTGCTTTCCCCAGCATGTCTCTCCTTTTGCTCTGCAGGGTGGCTCCTGAAGGAGACATTATGGGCACTGCGGGTGGGGGGAGAGAGGAGGAGGGAGAGAACGCTGCTTTCCCCAGCATGTCTCTCCTTTTGCTCTGCACGGTGGGCCCTGAAGGAGACATTATGGGCACTGCGGGTGGGGGAGAGAGGAGGAGGAGGAGAGGGCGCTGCTTTCCCCAGCATGCCTCTCCTTTTGCTCTGCAGGGTGGGGCCTGAAGGAGACATTATGGACACTGCGGGAGGGGGAGAGAGGAGGAGGGAGAGGGCGCTGCTTTCCCCAGCATGTCTCTCCTTTTGCTCTGCAGAGTGGGACCTGAAGGAGACTTCATGGGCACTGCAAGTGGGGGAGGGAGGAGGGGGGAGAGGGTGCTGCTTTCCACAGCATGTCTCTCCTTTTGCTCTTCAGGGTGGGCCCTGAAAGAGACGTTATGGGCACTGCGGGTGGGGGAGAAAGGAGGAGGAGGAGAGTGCGCTGCTTTCCCCAGCATGTCTTTCCTTTTGCTCTGCAGGGTGGGCCCTGAAGGAGACATTATGGGCACACCGGGTGGGGGAGGGAGGAGGATGAGGGAGAGGGCGCTGTTTTCCCCAGCATGTCCCTCCTTTTGCTCTGCAGGGTGGGCCCTGAAGGAGACATTATGGGCACTGCGGGTGGGGGAGAGAGGAGGGAGAGGGAGCTGCTTTCCCCAGCGTGTCTGTCCTTTTACGAGCAGGGTGTGCCCTGAAGGAGACATTATGGGCACTGCGGGTGGGGGGAGAGAGGAGGAGGGAGAGGGTGCTGCTTTCCCCAGCATGTCTCTCCTTTTGCTCTGCAGGGTGGGCCCTGAAGGAGACCTCATGGGCACTGCTGGTGGGGGAGAGAGGAGGAGGGAGAGGGCACTGCTTTCTCCAGCATGTCTGTCCTTTTACTCTGCAGGGTGGGCCATGAAGGAGACGTTATGGGCACTGCGGGTGGTGGAGAGAGGAGGGGGAGAGGGCGCTGCTTTCCCCAGCATGTCTCTCCTTTTGCTCTGCAGAGTGGGCCCTGAAGGAGACCTTATGGGCACTGTGGGTGGTGGAGAGGGGAGGAGGGAGAGGGCGCTGCTTTCCCCAGCATGTCTCTCCTTTTGCTCTGCAGAGTGGGCCCTGAAGGAGACGTTATGGGCACTGCGGGTGGGGGAGAGAGGAGGGAGAGGGCGCGGCTTTCCCCAGCATGTCTCTACTTTTGCTCTGCAGGGTGGGCCCTGAAGGAGACGTTATGGGCACTGCGGGTGGGGGAGAGAGGAGGAGGAGGGAGAGCTTGCTGTCTTCCCCAGCATGTCTCTCCTTTCGCTCTGAAGGGTGGGCCCTGAAGGAGACCTTGTGGGCACTGCAGGTGGGGGGGAGAGGAGGAGGGAGAGGACGCTGCTTTCCCCAGCATGTCTCTCCTTTCGCTCTGCAGGGTGGGCCCTGAAGGAGACATTATGTGCCCTGAGGATGGGGGGAGAGAGGAGGAGGGAGAGGACGCTGCTTTCCCCAGCATGTCTCTCCTTTTGCTCTGCACTGTGGGACCTGAAGGAGACATTATGGGCACTGCGGGTGGGGGAGAGAGAAGGAGGGAGAGGGCGCTGCTTTCCCCAGCATGTCTCTCATTTTGCTCTGCACAGTGGGCCCTGCAGGAGATCTCATGGGCACTGTGGGTGGGAGAGAGAGGAGGAGGGAGAGGGCGCTGCTTTTCCCGGCATGTCTCGGGTGGGCCCTGAAGGAGACATTATGGGCACTGCGGGAGGGGGAGAGAGGAGGAGGGAGAGGGCGCTGCTTTCCCCAGCATGTGCCTCCTTTTTCTCTGCAGGGTGGGTCCTGAAGGAGACATTATGGGCCCTGCGGGAGGGGGAGAGAAGAGGAGGGAGAGGGCGCTGCTTTCCCCAGCATGTCTCTCCTTTTGCTCTGCAGAGTGGGACCTGAAGGAGACATTATGGGGACTGTGGGTGGAGGAGAGAGAAGGAGGGAGAGGGATCCGCTTTCCCCAACATGTCTCTCCTTTTGCTTTGCAGGGTGGGCCCTGAAGGAGACCTTATGGGCACTGCGGGTGGGGGAGAGAGGAGGAGGGAGAAGGCGCTGCTTTACTCAGCATGTCTCTCCTTTTGCTCTGCAGGGTGGGCCCTGAAGGAGACATTATGGGCACTGCGGGTGGGGGAGAGAGGAGGAGGAGGGAGAGGGTGCTGCTTTCCCCAGCATGTCTCTCCTTTTGCTCTGCAGGGTGGGCCCTGAAGGAGACCTTATGGGCACTGCGGGTGGGGGAGAGAGGAGGAGGGAGAGGGTGCTGCCTTCCCCAGCATGTCTTTCCTTTTGCTCTGCAGGGTGGGCCCTGAAGGAGACCTCATGGGCACTGCGGGTGGGGGAGAGAGGAGGAGGTAAAGAGAGCTGCTTTCCCCAGCATGTCTCTCCTTTTGATCTGCAAGGAGGGCCCTGAAGGAGAAATTATGGGCACTGCGGGTGGGGGGAGAGAGGAGGAGGGAGAGGACGCTGCTTTCCCCAGCATGTCTCTCCTTCTGCTCTGCAGGGTGGGCCCCGAAGGAGACCTCATGGGCATTGCGGGTGGGGGAGGGAGGCGGAGGGAGAGGGCGCTGCTTTCCCCAGCATGTCTTTCCTTTTGCTCTGCAGGGTGGGCCCTGAAGGAGACGTTATGGGCACTGCGGTGGTGGAGAGAGGAGGGGGGAGAGGGTGCTGCTTTCCCCAGCATGTCTCTCCTTTTGATCTGCACCGTGGGCCCTGAAGGAGACATTATGGGCACTGCGGGTGGGGGGAGAGAGGAGGAGGGAGAGGACGCTGCTTTCCCCAGCATGTCTCTCCTTCTGCTCTGCAGGGTGGGCCCCGAAGGGGACCTCATGGGCATTGCGGGTGGGGGAGAGAGGCGGAGGGAGAGGGCGCTGCTTTTCCCAGCATGTCTTTCCTTTTGCTCTGCAGGGTGGGCCCTGAAGGAGACGTTATGGGCACTGCGGTGGTGGAGAGAGGAGGGGGGAGAGGGTGCTACTTTCCCCAGCATGTCTCTCCTTTTGATCTGCACCGTGGGCCCTGAAGGAGACGTTATGGGCACTGCAGGTGGGGGAGAGAGGAGGAGGGAGAGGGTGTGGCTTTCCCCAGCAGGTCTCTTCTTTCCCTCTGCAGTGTGGGTCTGGAAGGAGACCTCATGGGCACTGCAGGTGTGTTCAGAGGAGGAGGGAGAGGGCGCTGCTTTCCGCATCATGTCTCTCCTTTCGCTCTGTAGGGTGGGCCCTGAAGGAGACATTATGGGCACTGTGGGTGGTGGAGAGGGGAGAGGGGAGAGGGCACTGCTGGTTTCCCCAGCATGTCTCTCCTTTTGCTCTGCAGAGTGGGCCCTGAAGGAGACGTTATGGGCACTGCGGGTGGGGAGAGAGGAGGAGGGAGAGGGCGTGGCTTTCCCCAGCATGTCTCTCCTTTTGCTCTGCAGGGTGGGCCCTGAAGGAGACGTTATGGGCACTGCAGGTGGGGGAGAGAGGAGGAGGGAGAGGGTGTGGCTTTCCCCAGCATGTCTCTTCTTTCCCTCTGCAGTGTGGGTCTGGAAGGAGACCTCATGGGCACTGCAGGTGTGTTCAGAGGAGGAGGGAGAGGGCGCTGCTTTCCGCATCATGTCTCTCCTTTCGCTCTGCAGGGTGGGCCCTGAAGGAGACATTATGGGCACTGTGGGTGGTGGAGAGGGGAGGGGGGAGAGGGCACTGCTGGTTTCCCCAGCATGTCTCTCCTTTTGCTCTGCAGAGTGGGCCCTGAAGGAGACGTTATGGGCACTGCGGGTGGGGAGAGAGGAGGAGGGAGAGGGCGTGGCTTTCCCCAGCATGTCTCTCCTTTTGCTCTGCAGGGTGGGCCCTGAAGGAGACGTTATGGGCACTGCTGGTGGGGGAGAGAGGAGGAGGAGGGAGAGCGTGCTGTCTTCCCCAGCATGTCTCTCCTTTCGCTCTGAAGGGTGGGCCCTGAAGGAGACCTTGTGGGCACTGCAGGTGGGGGGGAGAGGAGGAGGGAGAGGACGCAGCTTTCTCCAGCATGTCTCTCCTTTCGCTCTGCAGGGTGGGCCCTGAAGGAGACATTATGGGCACTGCGGGTGAGGGAGAGAGGAGGAGGGAGAGGGCGCTGCTTTCCCCAGCATGTCTCTCCTTTTGCTCTGCAGGGTGGGCCCTGAAGGAGACATTATGGGCATTGAGGGTGGGGGGAGAGAGGAGGAGGGAGAGGCCGCTGCTTTCCCCAGCATGTCCCTCCTTTTGCTCTGCACTGTGGGCCCTGAAGGAGACAATATGGGCACTGCGGGTGGGGGAGAGAGAAGGAGGGAGAGGGCGCTGCTTTCCCCACCATGTCTCTCATTTTGCTCTGCACAGTGGGCCCTGAAGGAGACCTCATGGGCACTGCGGGTGGGAGAGAGAGGAGGAGGGAGAGGGCGCTGCTTTTCCCGGCATGTCTCGGGTGGGCCCTGAAGGAGAAACTATGGGCACTGCGGGAGGGGGAGAGAGGAGGAGGGAGAGGGCGCTGCTTTCCCCAGCATGTCTCTCCTTTTGCTCTGTAGGGTGGGCCCTGAAGGAGACATTATGGGCATTGAGGGTGGGGGGAGAGAGGAGGAGGGAGAGGACGCTGCTTTCCCCAGCATGTCTCTCCTTTTGCTCTGCACTGTGGGCCCTGAAGGAGACAATATGGGCACTGCGGGTGGGGGAGAGAGAAGGAGGGAGAGGGCGCTGCTTTCCCCACCATGTCTCTCATTTTGCTCTGCACAGTGGGCCCTGAAGGAGACCTCATGGGCACTGCGGGTGGGAGAGAGAGGAGGAGGGAGAGGGCGCTGATTTTCCCGGCATGTCTCGGGTGGGCCCTGAAGGAGAAACTATGGGCACTGCGGGAGGGGGAGAGAGGAGGAGGGAGAGGGCGCTGCTTTCCCCAGCATGTCTCTCCTTTTGCTCTGTAGGGTGGGCCCTGAAGGAGACATTATGGGCACTGCGGGAGGGGGAGAGAGAAGGAGGGAGAGGGCGCTGATTTCCCCAGCATGTCTCTCCTTTTGCTCTGCAGAGTGGGCCCTGAAGGAGACATTATGGGGACTGTGGGTGGAGGAGAGAGAAGGAGGGAGAGGGCGCCGCTTTCCCCAACATGTCTCTCCTTTTGCTTTGCAGGGTGGGCCCTGAAGGAGACCTTATGGGCACTGCGGGTGGGGGAGAGAGGAGGAGGGAGAGGGCGCTGCTTTACTCAGCATGTCTCTCCTTTTGCTCTGCAGGGTGGGCTCTGAAGGAGACATTATGGGCACTGCGGGTGGGGGAGAGAGGAGGAGGAGGGAGAGGGCGCTGCTTTCCCCAGCATGTCTCTCCTTTTGCTCTGCAGGGTGGGCCCTGAAGGAGACCTTATGGGCACTGCGGGTGGGGGAGAGAGGAGGAGGGAGAGGGTGCTGCCTTCACCAGCATGTCTTTCCTTTTGCTCTGCAGGGTGGGCCCTGAAGGAGACCTCATGGGCAATGCGGGTGGGGGAGAGAGGAGGAGGGAGAGGGAGCTGCTTTCCCCAGCATGTCTCTCCTTTTGCTCTGCAAGGTGGGCCCTGAAGGAGACATTATGGGCACTGCAGGTGGGGGGAGAGAGGAGGAGGGAGAGGACGCTGCTTTCCCCAGCATTTCTCTCCTTTTTCTCTGTAGGGTGGGCCCCGAAGGAGACCTCATGGGCACTGCGGGTGGGGGAGAGAGGCGGAGGGAGAGGGCGCTGCTTTCCCCAGCATGTCTTTCCTTTTGCTCTGCAGGGTGGGCCCTGAAGGAGACGTTATGGGCACTGCGGTGGTAGAGAGAGGAGGGGGGAGAGGGTGCTGCTTTCCCCAGCATGTCTCTCCTTTTGATCTGCACCGTGGGCCCTGAAGGAGACATTATGGGCACTGCGGGTGGGGTGAGAGAGGAGGAGGGAGAGGACGCTGCTTTCCCCAGCATGTCTCTCCTTCTGCTCTGCAGGGTGGGCCCCGAAGGAGACCTCATGGGCATTGCGGGTGGGGGAGAGAGGCGGAGGGAGAGGGCGCTGCTTTCCCCAGCATGTCTTTCCTTTTGCTCTGCAGGGTGGGCCCTGAAGGAGACGTTATGGGCACTGCGGTGGTGGAGAGAGGAGGGGGGAGAGGGTGCTGCTTTCCCCAGCATGTCTCTCCTTTTGATCTGCACCGTGGGTCCTGAAGGAGACTTTATGGGCACTGCGGGTGATGGAGAGAGCAGGAGGGAGAGAGCGCTGCTTTCCGCAGCATGTCTCTCCTTTTGCTCTGCAGGGTGGGCCCTGAAGGAGACGTTATGGGCACTGCAGGTGGGGGAGAGAGGAGGAGGGAGAGGGTGTGGCTTTCCCCAGCATGTCTCTTCTTTCCCTCTGCAGTGTGGGTCTGGAAGGAGACCTCATGGGCACTGCAGGTGGGTTCAGAGGAGGAGGGAGAGGGCGCTGCTTTCCGCATCATGTCTCTCCTTTCGCTCTGCAGGGTGGGCCCTGAAGGAGACATTATGGGCACTGTGGGTGGTGGAGAGGGGAGGGGGGAGAGGGCACTGCTGGTTTCCCCAGCATGTCTCTCCTTTTGCTCTGCAGAGTGGGCCCTGAAGGAGACGTTATGGGCACTGCGGGTGGGGGAGAGAGGAGGAGGGAGAGGGCGTGGCTTTTCCCAGCATGTCTCTCCTTTTGCTCTGCAGGGTGGGCCCTGAAGGAGACGTTATGGGCACTGCTGGTGGGGGAGAGAGGAGGAGGAGAGAGAGCGTGCTGTCTTCCCCAGATTGTCTTTCCTTTCGCTCTGAAGGGTGGGCCCTGAAGGAGACCTTGTGGGCACTGCAGGTGGGGGGGAGAGGAGGAGGGAGAGGACGCAGCTTTCTCCAGCATGTCTCTCCTTTCCCTCTGCAGGGTGGGCCCTGAAGGAGGCATTATGGGCACTGCGGGTGGGGGAGAGAGGAGGAGGGAGAGGGTGCTGCTTTCCCCAGCATGTCTCTCCTTTTGCTCTGCAGGGTGGGCCCTGAAGGAGACATTATGGGCATTGAGGGTGGGGGGAGAGAGGAGGAGGGAGAGGACGCTGCTTTCCCCAGCATGTCTCTCCTTTTGCTCTGCACTGTGGGCCCTGAAGGAGACAATATGGGCACTGCGGGTGGGGGAGAGAGAAGGAGGGAGAGGGCGCTGCTTTCCCCACCATGTCTCTCATTTTGCTCTGCACAGTGGGCCCTGAAGGGGACCTCATGGGCACTGCGGGTGGGAGAGAGAGGAGGAAGGAGAGGGCGCTGCTTTTCCCGGCATGTCTCGGGTGGGCCCTGAAGGAAAAACTATGGGCACTGCGGGAGGGGGAGAGAGGAGGAGGGAGAGGGCGCTGCTTTCCCCAGCATGTCTCTCCTTTTGCTCTGTAGGGTGGGCCCTGAAGAAGACATTATGGGCACTGCGGGAGGGGGAGAGAGGAGGAGGGAGAGGGCGCTGATTTCCCCAGCATGTCTCTCCTTTTGCTCTGCAGACTGGGCCCTGAAGGAGACATTATGGGGACTGTGGGTGGAGGAGAGAGAAGGAGGGAGAGGGCGCCGCTTTCCCCAACATGTCTCTCCTTTTGCTTTGCAGGGTGGGCCCTGAAGGAGACCTTATGGGCACTGCGGGTGGGGGAGAGAGGAGGAGGGAGAGGGCGCTGCTTTACTCAGCATGTCTCTCCTTTTGCTCTGCAGGGTGGGCTCTGAAGGAGACATTATGGGCACTGCGGGTGGGGGAGAGAGGAGGAGGAGGGAGAGGGCGCTGCTTTCCCCAGCATGTCTCTCCTTTTGCTCTGCAGGGTGGGCCCTGAAGGAGACCTTATGGGCACTGCGGGTGGGGGAGAGAGGAGGAGGGAGAGGGTGCTGCCTTCACCAGCATGTCTTTCCTTTTGCTCTGCAGGGTGGGCCCTGAAGGAGACCTCATGGGCAATGCGGGTGGGGGAGAGAGGAGGAGGGAGAGGGAGCTGCTTTCCCCAGCATGTCTCTCCTTTTGCTCTGCAAGGTGGGCCCTGAAGGAGACATTATGGGCACTGCGGGTGGGGGGAGAGAGGAGGAGGGAGAGGACGCTGCTTTCCCCAGCATTTCTCTCCTTTTGCTCTGCAGGATGGGCCCCGAAGGAGACCTCATGGGCACTGTGGGTGGGGGAGAGAGGCGGAGGGAGAGGGCGCTGCTTTCCCCAGCATGTCTTTCCTTTTGCTCTGCAGGGTGGGCCCTGAAGGAGACGTTGTGGGCACTGCGGGTGGTGGAGAGAGGAGGGGGGAGAGGGTGCTGCTTTCCCCACCATGTCTCTCCTTTTGATCTGCACCGTGGGCCCTGAAGGAGACTTTATGGGCACTGTGGGTGATGGAGAGAGCAGGAGGGAGAGAGCGCTGCTTTCCCCAGCATGTCTCTCCTTTTGCTCGGCAGGGTGGGCCCTGAAGGAGACTTTATGGGCACTGCGGGTGGGGGAGAGAGGAGGAGGGAGAGGGCGTGGCTTTCCCCAGCATGTCTCTTCTTTCCTTCTGCACTGTGGGTCCGGAAGGAGACCTCATGGGCACTGCAGGTGGGTTGAGAGGAGGAGGGAGAGGGCGCTGCTTTCCGCATCATGTCTCTCCTTTCGCTCTGCAGGGTGGGCACTGAAGGAGACATTATGGGCACTGCGGGTGGGGGTAGAGAGGAGGAGGGAGAGGGCGCTGCTTTCCCCAGCATGTCTCTCCTTTTGCACTGCAGGGTGGGCCCTGAAGGAGACATTATGGGCACTGCGGGTGGGGGAGAGGGGAGGGTGGAGAGGTTGCTGATTTCTCCAGCATTTCTCTCCTTTTGCCCTGCAGGGTGGGCCCTGAAGGAGACTTTATGGGCACTGCGGGTGGGCGAGAGAGGAGGAGGGAGAGGGCGCTGCTTTCCCCAGCATGTCTCTCCTTTTGCTCTGCAGGGTGGGCCCTGAAGGAGACATTATGGGCACAGTGGGTGGGGGAGGGGAGGAGGAGGGAGAGGTCGCTGCTTTCCCCAGCATGTCTCTCGTTTTGCTCTGCAGGGTGGGCCCTGAAGGAGACATTATGGGCACTGTGGGTGGGGGATGGAGGAGGAGGGAGAGGGTGATGCTTTGCCCAGCATGTCTCTCCTTTTGCTCTGCAGGGTGGGCCCTGCAGGAGATATTATGGGCACTGAGGGTGGGGGAGAGAGGAGGAGGGAGAGGGCGCTGCTTTCCCCAGCATGTCTCTCCTTTTTCTCTGCAGGCAGGGTGAGCCCTGAAGGAGACCTCATGGGCACTGCGGGTGGGGGAGAGAGGAGGAGGGAGAGGGAGCTGCTTTCCACAGCATGTCTCTCCTTTTGCTCTGCCGGGTGGGCCCTGAAGGAGACCTCATGGGCACTGTGGGTGGGGGAGAGAGGAGGAGGGAGAGGGCGCTGCTTTACTCAGCATGTCTCTCCTTTTGCTCTGCAGGGTGGGCCCTGAAGGAGACATTATGGGCACTGCGGGTGGGGGAGAGAGGAGGAGGAGGGAGAGGGCGCTGCTTTCCCCAGCCTGTCTCTCCTTTTGCTCTGCAGGGTGGGCCCTGAAGGAGATCTTATGGGCACTGCGGGTGGGGAAGAGAGGAGGAGGGAGAGGGTGCTGCCTTCCCCAGCATGTCTTTCCTTTTGCTCTGCAGGGTGGGCCCTGAAGGAGACCTCATGGGCACTGCAGGTCCGGGAGAGAGGAGGAGGGAGAGGGAGCTGCTTTCCCCAGCCTGTCTCTCCTTTTGCTCTGCAAGGTGGGCCCTGAAGGAGACATTATGGGCACTGCGGGTGGGGGGAGAGAGGAGGAGGGAGAGGACGTTGCTTTCCCCAGCATGTCTCTCCTTTTGCTCTGCAGGGTGGGCCCCGAAGGAGACCTCATGGGCACTGCGGGTGGGGGAGACAGGCGGAGGGAGAGGGCGCTGCTTTCCCCAGCATGTCTCTCCTTTTGCTCTGCAGGGTGGGCCCTGAAGGAGACGTTGTGGGCACTGCGGGTGGTGGAGACAGGAGGGGGGAGAGGGTGCTGCTTTCCCCAGCATGTCTCTCCTTTTGATCTGCACCGTGGGCCCTGAAGGAGACTTTATGGGCACTGCGGGTGATGGAGAGAGCAGGAGGGAGAGGGCGCTGCTTTCCCCAGCATGTCTCTCCTTTTGCTCTGCAGGGTGGGCCCTGAAGGAGACGTTATGGGCACTGCGGGTGGGGGAGAGTGGAGGAGGGAGAGGGCGTGGCTTTCCCCAGCATGTCTCTTCTTCCCTTCTGCACTGTGGGTCTGGAAGTAGACCTCATGGGCACTGCAGGTGGGTTGAGAGGAGGAGGGAGAGGGCGCTGCTTTCCGCATCATGTCTCTCCTTTCTCTCTGCAGGGCGGGCCCTGAAGGAGACATTATGGGCACTGCGGGTGGGGGTAGAGAGGAGGAGGTAGAGGGCGCTGCTTTCCCCAGCATGTCTCTCCTTTTGCACTGCAGGGTGGGCCCTGAAGGAGACATTATGGGCACTGCGGGTGGTGGAGAGGGGAGGGGTGAGAGGTTGCTGATTTCCCCAGCATGTCTCTCCTTTTGCCCTGAAGGGTGGGCCCTGAAGG
This sequence comes from Ambystoma mexicanum, assembly GCF_040938575.1. Classification (NCBI taxonomy): domain Eukaryota; kingdom Metazoa; phylum Chordata; class Amphibia; order Caudata; family Ambystomatidae; genus Ambystoma; species Ambystoma mexicanum. The sequence goes on along the minus strand of NC_090935.1, from coordinate 58,899,178 downwards.
AGACTTTATGGGCACTGCGGGTGGGCGAGAGAGGAGGAGGAAGAGGGCGCTGATTTCCCCAGCATGTCTCTCCTTTTGCTCTGCAGGGTGGGCCCTGAAAGAGACATTATGGGCACTGCGGGTGGGGGAGGGAGGAGGAGGGAGAGGGTGATGCTTTGCCCAGCATGTCTCTCCTTTTGCTCTGCAGGGTGGGCCCTGCAGGAGATATTATGGGCACTGAGGGTGGGGGAGAGAGGAGGAGGGAGAGGGTGCTGCTTTCCCCAGCATGTCTCTCCTTTTGCTCTGCAGGCAGGGTGAGCCCTGAAGGAGACCTCATGGGCACTGCGGGTGGGGGAGAGAGGAGGAGGGAGAGGGAGCTGCTTTCCACAGCATGTCTCTCATTTTGCTCTGCCGGGTGGGCCCTGAAGGAGACCTCATGGGCACTGTGGGTGGGGGAGAGAGGAGGAGGGGGAGGGCGCTGCGTTCCCCAGCATGTCTCTCTGTTTGCCCTGCAGGGTGGACCCTGAAGGAGACCTCATGGGCACTGTGGGTGGGGGAGAGAGGAGGAGGGAGAGGGTGCTGTGTTCCCCAGCATGTCTCTCCATTTGCTCTGCAGGATGGGCCCTGAAGGAGACCTCATGGGCACTGTGGGTGGGGGAGAGAGGTGGAGGGAGAGGGCGCTGCGTTCCCCAGCATGTCTCTCCATTTTCTATGCAGGGTGGGCCCTGAAGGAGACCTCATGGACACTGTGGGTGGGGGAGAGAGGAGGAGGTAGAGGGAACTGCGTTCCCCAGCATGTCTTTCCTTTTGCTCTGCAGAGTGGGCCCTGAAGGAGACCTCATGGGCACTGTGGGTGAGGGATAGAGGAGGAGGGAGAGGGCGCTGCTTTCCCCAGTATGTCTATCCTTTTGCTCAGCAGGGCGGGCCCTGAAGGAGACCTCATGGGCACTGCGGGTGGGGGAGAGAGGAGGAGGGAGAGGGCGCTGCTTTCCCCAGCATGTCTCTCCTTTTGCTCTGCAGGCAGGGTGAGCCCTGAAGGAGACCTCATGGGCACTGCGGGTGGGGGAGAGAGGAGGAGGGAGAGGGAGCTGCTTTCCACAGCATGTCTCTCCTTTTTCTCTGCCGGGTGGGCCCTGAAGGAGACCTCATGGGCACTGTGGGTGGGGGAGAGAGGAGGAGGGGGAGGGCGCTGCGTTCCCCAGCATGTCTCTCTGTTTGCCCTGCAGGGTGGACCCTGAAGGAGACCTCATGGGCACTGTGGGTGGGGGAGAGAGGAGGAGGGAGAGGGTGCTGTGTTCCCCAGCATGTCTCTCCATTTGCTCTGCAGGATGGGCCCTGAAGGAGACCTCATGGGCACTGTGGGTGGGGGAGAGAGGTGGAGGGAGAGAGCGCTGCGTTCCCCAGCATGTCTCTCCGTTTTCTATGCAGGGTGGGCCCTGAAGGAGACCTCATGGACACTGTGGGTGGGGGAGAGAGGAGGAGGTAGAGGGAACTGCGTTCCCCAGCATGTCTTTCCTTTTGCTCTGCAGAGTGGGCCCTGAAGGAGACCTCATGGGCACTGTGGGTGAGGGATAGAGGAGGAGGGAGAGGGCGCTGCTTTCCCCAGTATGTCTATCCTTTTGCTCTGCAGGGCGGGCCCTGAAGGAGACCTCATGGGCACTGTGGGTGGGGGAGAGAGGAGGAGGGAGAGGGCGCTGCTTTCCCCAGCATGCCTCCTCTTTTGCTCTGCAGGGTGGGCCCTGAAGGAGACATCATGTGCACTGTGGGGGGAGAGAGAGAGGAGGAGGAAGAGGCCCCTGCTTTCCACAGAAAAAGCTGCAGAAGCCCAGTCCTTTAAGATGAGATACAGTGAAATGAAAAGCTTTCATTTTCAACTTGCAACATAGTTGAGTACTGGTACTCTCTTTCAGGTGTTGAGAAGTGCAGGTGCTCAAATGCTCAAAAATAAGAAGTGCAGGTTCTGAGAACCGAGTAGGACCGGCCTATTTAAAACATTGGTCCTGTTAATAATACACAGGTGTTATGAGTGGAATTCTCAGAGACTGCCTTAATGGATTTACGACCCTAAGGGCTGGTCAGAAGGGTTCCACCAAGGGAGGAAGGATGATGCGGAGGGACTATAGAGCCCGAGACACAACACTGTGAGGGAGAATAAAGAGAAGTCCCCCATTGGCTCAGTGTGCATTATTCCTTTCCCGCCCATTAGTAGCCAGGAGCATTGCTCCGTCCTTCCAGGTTCATTAAGAGCCAGGAGCATTGCTCCGTCCTTCCAGGTTCATTAGGAGCCAGGAGCATTTCTCAGTCCTTCCGGGTTCATTAGGAGCCAGGAGCATTGCTCCGTCCTTCCAGGTTCTCTGTGTCCCTGCTGTTGGGGACACAGGAACAGGGCTTTCTGGATCACTCCAAGAGGCAGCAGAGAGAGGAAGAAAGGCTTTATGAGCACATCTGAAGCTGGGGGAGGTCAACGAGTGGAGTGTTTAAATATCCCCAGATTTAAGCTCCAAAAAGCAGGCGGCACAAGCTTCACTGTGCACGCCTCAAAACTCTGGAACTCCCTTCCAACCGATCTCAGAGCCGAACCTTCCTTGCACCGCTTCAGACACGGAGCCAAAACATGGCTACTTGCCAAAGAAACCTAAAACGCCAACTTATTACTAAAACCTTAAACTCACAAATGTATACATTCAACTTTGTGCAACCGCCTGTATATATTTTTAATTTCTATACCACGGGAAATTGATTGTATAATGTCCTTATTACCTGTAATGCCTGTTTTGTACTATTTTTGCAACTCTGTAACCTTGCTAAGCGCCTGGATGCCCCAGGGCCAGGCGGCGCTATACAAAATAATAATAAATACACTAATAAACGAGGGCTTTATCCCAATGGGTTGGTGGTAGAGTTGCCTCGGTTATGTGGTATTGGTGTTAGAAATGGGAGGGAGTGTATGAGGGGCCTTTCAACTGCATCGTGCACCTAATTCCTAGGTCCACACACCCTCCGCTCCCCACATGACCCAAGACTGAGCAATCTGCCCCACCCGGTTTCCCCCCCTGGTTGCTTGTAGATCTCTTCTTGCCGAATTGCCTGCCCTTCTCCTCCGCCGCTGTTAGCTTCCCTCATGGTGCACCTTCTCCTCTGACTTGTAAAGCTGTGTCAGAGCTCAATAAATACCCTCATAGTAATGGCGTGCATGCGGAAAATGGAAGGGAAAGTAGGTTAGTGCGTGGTTCTTTGCTCAGCTGAAAGGTCCTGCTCACCATTGGGTCAAGGTACGTGGTTGCTGACCCAGCGGTATTTGCTCTTTGTGGTTGTCTGGCCTTTGTGAGTTCCTCCCGGCCTGGGGAAGGGATTCCGTGTCAGTACCGCTTTCCTTCTTGTGGTTATAAGACTTCCCAGAAAGTCTGGTGGTCCAGTGTGTGCAGTTGCTTGGGCACAGAGTTATAAAGGTAAGTTCCCGGGCTTCAGTAAGGGGCCCTAGTTAGGTGTTTCTGGTTGCAGCGTGGGATCTCCACTAAAGCCGTCTGTAATTTCTAATTTAGCACGGCCCAATAATATCTCCTTGGTTAGGGAATCTTCACTAGATCAGGCTAATTCATTTCATTTGTTCTTTTTTTTTAAAAAAAAATAATAATTTAGGAGCATATTGTCCTGGATAAAAAATTGGGTCTGGATTTAGGATCCAGTCTTTCTGATCAGGGAAATCCGAGGGTCGTGGATTCTACCCCTAGCGCAATGCCTTTTTGATTTTAAACCAGTTTCAAAAGAAACCATTTTTGTTTTGTTGAGTGCTCTTTTTTTAACCAACTTTATTTAGTCAAAAACAATATCACATTCAGATGTTATATAGGTGTTAGGCAGAATCCTGTGCAGTGCCCTTAGGGACCACTACACACAATTAAGACTACATGTGGTGATACAAATTTTACCTTTGGTACAAGCCTGTACTACTATGTCAGAGTGGTAGCAGCGGCGGAGCAGCCAGGCTTATCTCAAGAGTATATGAGCAGTAGCAGAGATTACACAAAGGGACCACAATTACTGTGACTCAAGCAAACACTGACTCAAGGTTTCAGGTAGAAAAATATAAGTACATTTATTTTTAAACCAGTCGTTATAAACACAACACTTCTATTAAACTTCAATAAAAATCACACGTTAAATATACTACAAGTAACCAATTCACTTTGTACAGTAAGTCTCAAGGTAAGTACCCTGTGGTGGAATGAACCGGTGTTAGGCACAAAAACACATTACCGCGGATACGATTGCGATCACTTTTTGACAGTTCGGTCTACTAAACAAACGCGTATCCGTGACATGAAATGCTACCGGGGCAAAAACACACTTAGCACCTGAGATACGCAGAGGGAGTTGGAGGCAAAAATCACAGGCAATATTTTGGTTAGGCAGGCAGAATCAAGAAACTCTCGGAGACAGGAGTTCAAAAGTCAAAGGGCCGGAGCCAGGGTCAAAACACACCGGGGCCAGTTGCCGAAGAGCACACGGTCTAACAGTTCACGATTCAACGGAGCCAAAAGTACTTCGATATTGTCAATGTTCGGAAGCAAAAGTTATAAGAAGGAGGGAAGACAAGGTCAAGCCTTGGAAATGAAGAAAAAGGGATTCACCCAGTTTCCTCAACAGAACACAGTACCTTATTCCAATGGTGCAGCTGGTGCCCTGGCAGTTGTTCCTGTTTGTTTCCCGCACCACACAGGGATGAGGCCGGCAGCAGCAACACAGAATAAAATGTGCGCTCCTTAAAAACAGGAGAGGCTCTTCAGGTGGCTATCTGGACCACTACAGCAGTGTGCAGCGATTTCGACCACGGAAGAGGATCCTCTGGCTGTAGAAGATGAGCTGGTTATCCCCACCAAGCTCAAGGGAAGAAGACTCCGGACTGGATCGTCTCTGAGTCGTTGAAGGGCAGATAGCTCAGGTCTGCAGCATGGCTTCACCAGGACGGGTAGTTGCAGCAGCCGTCGTTCTCTCCGCTTCTCTTCGGTTCCTTGTAGTTCCAGTGGCGACTCTCTGACTTCTAGCCCAAGAGACCTGCCTTTTATGCGAAAAACCCACATTCACGCAGCCTGGCTGTCAATCATCCAGCAGGGGGGTTGTCCAGCCCGGACAACTACCCTGGCCAATCATGACAAAGTGCGATTTGTGTTTCCTAGGATACCCTGTGCAGGGGGTGACTACACCCCTCCCTCACATTCAGCCCACCTAGACACCCAGGCGCCTTGAGGAGGGCTTCTGGGCAGAAGCCCGCCAAAAGACATTGAACAAAGAAGGCGAACCTAGTTTGGTGCGCAAAATAAAACACAAGAAGGACTTGAACGAAACGAAAATGACGAATAAACTCAACCGGAGCCAAAAGAAAGACGATTTGGTCAAGCGGGTTTATGTTCGAGGCTAATATAATAGCCAAGAACAGTACCACGTTTATCTAAAATAATCGCGGTAGAAAAGTTAGGGTAGTTACCACTGCCACCAGCCAAGTCTAAATGTTAAAAGAGCGAAACAATGCTCTAGGAGGTACAGATAAAAAGGGATACGAGTTAACCCTTTCCAGTGCTCCATGGAAGATAGAGTGTACTGGATCTGTGGTAGATTGACTAAGTAAAGTTAATGGTAACTTTACGCTTTTCTGGGGGACAGTAGTCGCCTCAGAAATGGAGTCGAGGGAAGTCTCAAAGACAACCATGTGCCACGGCACTGAAGGTGCGGTGTGACACACACAAAGAAGGGGGTTACTGAAGTGGTGTACTTCAGAGTCCACAATCACAAAAACAGATGGAAACACATAGCAAAACACAGGTAAGAGTGGGGGGAAAGCTCTCACTCTTATCAGGTGGAAACAAATAAACCCCAGAAGTCCAGCAAAGCTGATGGGGGACTCACTAGGTGAGGGAAATGAGCCATAAATGAGAATTCTCCCTAACAATAGGCCAGTGATGTATCTTAGTGCAAGTCAATTATTGAAGCCACATATCAACCTTTGAAATTACAATTTTGGTATAGCTTCAAGTAATAACTTAACTTTAACTGTGACCATTCAACAACCCCTCCCCTCTCCCGGTTCCCCATTGCCATGCATCAGTTCTTCTGCCGTCGATTAAGGTTGTTGTGTTCTGTGTGGGGGCCTCCACGTAGCGTCGTGGCTCCTGTGCTTAGTTTGCCCGTGTTTAATTGTGAATTGCTCTCAGCAGGTTTGGCCTGAAGAAGTATGCTTCTCAATCTTGTTGAGTGCTCTTAAACCACAAATGACTCACCTTTGTCCTACCTGCATGTACTGCAACACGTTTGGCAGCCGACATTGCTCCATTTATGACTTCTTTCGTGAATACGTCTCTAGCACAAGGTATAGTTCCACAGGATTTGAAGAACTCCATAATTTCACCACTTCTGAAGAAATCCAAACTTGACCCAGATAATTTGCAAAATTATCGCCCGGTTGCAGGTTTGCTGTGGCCTGGTTAAATCTTGGAGAAAGTTGTCACAGTGCTACAGCAGGAATATGTTGAAAAAGAGTCCCTTTTGGACCTTGTTTAGGTCGGTTTTCACCAATAAATTAGGACAGAAACCGCAGTTCGGAGCAAACTTTTGCAAGTGGCATATCAAGGAAAAGTATCACTAATCTTAATGTTAGACCTCTCTGCGGCATTCGATACAGTGTGTCACTGTAAACGTATTAATCGATCGAGGAAGATTGGAAATGTTTCTGCTAGTGCAATTAAATGGTTTATCTCTTTTTTGTCAGAACGGGGATCTGGATGCTTTCTGTCAGACTATCTGCCGCAGGATTGTGGAGTGCCCCAAGGGTCTTCCCTCTCCCCAGTGCTTTTCAATCTATATCTACGTCCTTTAATGGACATACTGCGGAAACACAAGATCGGTTTTCAATCACATGAAGATGACATGAAGGTGCTCATTTAGTCGGGCAATGTCGAGGAGTCCTTCTTAAAGGGACGTTAGCAACTAGATGTCAACTAACTGGCTCCAACTTAATCCAAATACAACGTAGGTTGCTTAGCTTGGACCTAAACAGCTACTCGGCGGGGATAGATGCCCTGCTCCTCCTTCTTTTTTAGGATCTGAACTGAAGAATGTCTCTAGGATTAAACAGCTTGGCTGCATATGTGTTACGCTTACCTGGTTCCCACAGGGGCATCGATCGGACCCGGACAGCTGCGGTCTCCACCCATGTGATGCCTATTGAAGAGATGATAGTCTGGACTGGCCCGCCTAACCTTGTCTGCTGGACTCGTAGAAGTATTCTCCTGCAAGTGGAGAAAGGGATTTAGCAGCCCGTGGACTTTAGTGATGGCCCCCTAACAGTCCTCGTTCTCCCCACTAATCACCTCCGATATCCCCTTTTGGTAATCTCACCTTATGTTTTTTAAATGATGAGCTCTCCATCCTGCTTGGCATGCAGCGGCATGTAGATACCAGTTACTTCACTGGGTTGAAGGTACTGGAGGAGTTCCGGAGGAATATTAACTCCAGTGTCTATAAAGTGCAAAGAGTTCAATATGTCCGATGTTCACTCTTGTTCCATTCCCTCGTTAGGTTGCAGCTGGGTTCAAAAGAATATTGCCTGGAGGCAGCTGATGGCGTTCAGGTAAGAGTCTGTATTACCAAACACTGTCTGGTAAAAGTTGCATGAGTTTAACTTGCTGTTTTCTCTCCCTTTTTAGGTGCGGCATAGGAAGATGCAGCGAATTAAAGAATAATACCTCCAGTGGTAAAGCAGGTAAGCCTATGGTGGCAAAGAGATTGTCTTTGTCGGTTTTCTCGGCTCACCTTGTTATTCCTTTTGTTTTCCCCCCAGGTGCTGGATTTCGACAAAGAAAATGATGGAGGCAGCGCCGACTCGAAAGATGCGGTGGACTGGTGAGTATAACGCGGCACTGCTGCTGGCAAAGCGACGCGTGCTGAAATAATGTCCTTTCCAGACTCGGAGATGTGCTGGGTCCGGAATCAGGTAAGGAATCAAATAATGTCCGTGATCTAACCTCTTCTCCTTTCTTTTCCTTTTGTCTAGGAGGTCCGGATTCGAGGCGGGCGTGGCAGAAGACTGGATGCTGACTTGCAGACACGGTGAGCGTCACGCTGCTGGATGCAGAATAACGCGAAGCATGGGCTGCTGTTCGGGGGTGGTTTAAATAGCCTGCAAAGTAGTCCCAGGTAAGAAGTTCCCCAGAAATACACCCAAGTGAAAAATAGTCCCTGTAATAAAATAGTCCCATCCAGGCCTCACGTTGGCTTGAACTCATTTGCAGCGTGGTCTGCATAAGGTAAGTAAAGTTTATGAGCCTGGCGCCTATGGCGCCAGGACTGTTTTCTATGATGAGCCTGGCACATAAGGCGCCAGGACTGAATCCAAACAGCCCCCAGCCGGGGCTGTTGGGGTTTTAATGAGTATCTGGATGCCTGCTCCTGGGGGTGATGGACACGATCCGGATGCCCGGGGGTAGGCATCATGACAATATGGCAGAATAACCTCAGCTGCGAAGGTCAAATTGGGGCCAAAGTGCAGTCTGTTTTTGTACCTTGCGCCTCTAACGGCACGCCCTTTGCTTCATTCCTGAGAAGAACCATGCGTCAGTGGTGGGAGCCCTGGTAAATTCACAACTGGATTACTGTAACAGCCTTCTAGCCGGGGCCCCTACCAATAAACTACCTCGACTACAGAAGGCGCAAAATGCAGCAGTCAGACTGGTGTTTGAAGTAAGTCCTCTCCATCTCAGGCTTGCGTCGGTCCATCCACTGGTGAGCTATGGGGGACAGGATTTAGTTTAAGATTAGGTGTATGATATATAAGTCTCTGACAACTTAGCCCCTTTATATCTGGCAGAGAAGCTAAGCCTCTACCAACCAATCGAGATCCTTCGATCAGGAGACAAGCTGCTTCTGGCTATCCCTCCCTTCTTTTGTGCATCTAGTGGGGAACGCTGAATTTCTGTATATGGACCCAAACTATGGCACAGCCTGCCGTGGGAGATTAGGAAAGCAGAGACCTATCTCCAGTTCTGTAAAGCGATGGACTGTGATTATAGGGACTAGTTGAGTTTTCCAGAAACCTGTACTTGCTTATGGTTCGTTTATATGAAAACTGCACCTTGATACGATTTGGTTCGTCTATGCTGCGCTATACAAAACCCTCAATAAATCAGTCAACCACTTAAGGGACAGGAGTACCAGGGCAATAGGTTTCCATCTTTGAAATTTTAGCTGGAGTCTGGCTGTTGCATTTGGCATGTGGTGTGCTATCTTGGTTTTAGCTGGAGTTTGGCTGTTTCACGTTCCATGTGGTGTGCAATCTTGGTTTTAGCTGGAGTCTGGCTGTTGTCTTTTCCATGTGGTGTGCTATCTTGGTTTTACCTGGAGTCTGGCAGTTGCATTATGCATGTGGTGTGCTATCTTGGTTTTAGCCGGAGTCTGGCTGTTGTATTTTGCATGTGGTGCGCTATCTTGGTCTTACCTGGAGTCTGGCTGTTGTATTGTACCTGCAGTGTGCTATCTTGGTTTTAGCTATAGTCTGGCTGTTGCACCTTGCATGAAGTGTGATATCTTTGTTTTAGCTGGAGTTTGGCTGTTGAATTATGCATGCAGTGTGCTATCTTGGTCTTAGCTTGAGTCTGACTGTTGCATTTTGCCTGAGGTGTGCTATCCTGGTCTTAGCTGGGTCTGGTTGTTGTGTTCTGCATGCAATGTGCTATCTTGGTCTTAGCTGGAGTCTGGCTGTTGCATTTTGCATGTGGTGTGCTATCTTAGTCTTAGCTGGAGTCTGGCTGTTGCACTTTGCATGCAGTGTGCTATCTTGGCCTTAGCTGGAGACTGGCTGTTGCATTTTGCCTGCAGTGTGCTGTCTTGGTCTTAGCTGGAGTCTGGCTGTTGTATTTTGCCTGCAGTGTGGGGTCTTGGTCTTAACTGGAGTCTGGCTGTTGCATTTTGCCTGCAGTGTGCTATCTTGGCTTTAGCTGTAAGCTGACTGTTGCATTTTGCATGTGGTGTGCTATATTGGTCTTAGCTGGAGTCTGACTGTTGCACCTTGCATGCAGTGTGCTATCTTGGTCTTAGCTTGAGTCTGGCTGTTGCACTTTGCATGCAGTGTGCTATCTTGGTTTTAGCTGGATTCTGGCTGTTGCATTTTGCATGCAGTGTGCTATCCTGGTCTTAGCTGGAGTTTGGCAGTTGCGTTTTGCATGTGGTGTGCTATCTTGGTCTTAGCTGGGGTCTGGCTGTTGCATTTTGCATGCAGGGTGCTATCTTGGTCTTAGCTGGGGTCTGTCTCTTGCATTTTGCATGCAGTGTGCTATCATGATCTTAGCCGGGACCTGGCTGTTGCATTTTGCATGCACTATGCTATCTTGGTCTTAGCTGGGGTCTGGCTGTTGTATTGTACCTGCGGTGTGCTATCTTGGTTTTAGCTATAGTCTGGCTGTTGCACTTTGCATGCAGTGTGCTATCTTTGTTTTAGCTGGAGTTTGGCTGTTGAATTTTGCATGCAGTGTGCTACCTTGGTCTTAGCTGGAGACTGGCTGTTACACTTTGCATGTAGTGTGCTATCTTGGTCGGATCTGGAGTCTGGCTTTTGCATTTTGCATGCAGTGTGCTATTTTTGTCTTAGATGGGGTCTGGCTGTTGCATTTTCCATGTGGTGTGCTATCTTAGTCTTAGCTGGAGTCTGGCTGTTGCACTTTGCATGCAGTGTGCTATCTTGGCCTTAGCTGGAGACTGGCTTTTGCATTTTGCCTGCAGTGTGCTGTCTTCGTCTTAGCTGGAATCTGGCTGTTGCATTTTGCCTGCAGTGTTCTATCTTGGCCTTAGCTGGAAGCTGACTGTTGCATTTTGCATGTGGTGTGCTATATTGGTCTTAGCTGGAGTCTGACTGTTGCACCTTGCATGCAGTGTGCTATCTTGGTCTTAGCTTGAGTCTGGCTGTTGCACTTTGCATGCAGTGTGCTATCTTGGTCTTAGCTGGATTCTGGCTGTTGCATTTTGCATGCAGTGTGCTATCCTGGTCTTAGCTGGAGTTTGGCAGTTGCGTTTTGCATGTGGTGTGCTATCTTGGTCTTAGCTGGGGTCTGGCTGTTGCATTTTGCATGCAGGGTGCTATCTTGGTCTTAGCTGGGGTCTGTCTCTTGCATTTTGCATGCAGTGTGCTATCATGATCTTAGCCGGGACCTGGCTGTTGCATTTTGCATGCACTATGCTATCTTGGTCTTAGCTGGGGTCTGGCTGTTGTATTGTACCTGCGGTGTGCTATCTTGGTTTTAGCTATAGTCTGGCTGTTGCACTTTGCATGCAGTGTGCTATCTTTGTTTTAGCTGGAGTTTGGCTGTTGAATTTTGCATGCAGTGTGCTACCTTGGTCTTAGCTGGAGACTGGCTGTTAAACTTTGCATGTAGTGTGCTATCTTGGTCGGATCTGGAGTCTGGCTTTTGCATTTTGCATGCAGTGTGCTATTTTTGTCTTAGATGGGGTCTGGCTGTTGCATTTTCCATGTGGTATGCTATCTTAGTCTTAGCTGGAGTCTGGCTGTTGCACTTTGCATGCAGTGTGCTATCTTGGCCTTAGCTGGAGACTGGCTTTTGCATTTTGCCTGCAGTGTGCTGTCTTCGTCTTAGCTGGAATCTGGCTGTTGCATTTTGCCTGCAGTGTTCTATCTTGGCCTTAGCTGGAAGCTGACTGTTGCATTTTGCATGTGGTGTGCTATATTGGTCTTAGCTGGAGTCTGACTGTTGCACCTTGCATGCAGTGTGCTATCTTGGTCTTAGCTCGAGTCTGGCTGTTGCACTTTGCATGCAGTGCACTATCTTGGCCTTAGCTGGAATCTGACTGTTTCACTTTGCATGCAGTGTGCTATCTCGGCCTTAGCTTGAGTCTGGCTGTTGCACTTTGCATGCAATGTGCTATCTTGGTCTTAGCTGGATTCTGGCTGTTGCATTGTGCATGCAGTGTGCTATCTTGGTCTTAGCTGGAGTCTGGCTGTTGTATTTTGCCTGCAGTGTGCTATCTTGGCCTTAGCTGGAAGCTGAAAGTTGCATTTTGCATGTGGTGTGCTATATTGGTCTTAGCTGGAGTCTGACTGTTGCACCTTGCATGCAGTGTGCTATCTTGGTCTTAGCTCTAGTCTGCCTGTTGCACTTTGCATGCAGTGTGCTATAATGGCCTTAGCTAGAATCTGGCTGTTTCACTTTGCATGCAGTGTGCTATCTTGGCCTTAGCTTGAGTCTGGCTGTTGCACTTTGCATGCAGTGTGCTATCTTGGTCTTAGCTGGAGTCTGGCAGTTGCATTTTGCATGTGGTGTGCTATCTTGGTCTTAGCTGGAGTCTGGCAGTTGCATTTTGCATGTGGTGTGCTATCTTGGTCTTAGCTGGGGTCTGTCTCTTGCATTTTGCATGCAGTGTGCTATCATGATCTTAGCTGGGACCTGGCTGTTGCATTTTGCATGCACTATGCTATCTTGGTCTTAGCTGGGGTCTGGCTGTTGTATTGTACCTGCGGTGTGCTATCTTGGTTTTAGCTATAGTCTGGCTGTTGCACTTTGCATGCAGTGTGCTATCTTTGTTTTAGCTGGAGTTTGGCTGTTGAATTTTGCATGCAGTGTGCTATCTTGGTCTTAGCTGGAGTCTGGCTGCTACACTTTGCATGTAGTGTGCTATCTTGGTCGGATCTGGAGTCTGGCTTTTGCATTTTGCATGCAGTGTGCTATTTTTGTCTTAGATGGGGTCTGGCTGTTGTATTTTGCATGTGGTGTGCTATCTTAGTCTTAGCTGGAGTCTGGCTGTTGCACTTTGCATGCAGTGTGCTATCTTGGCCTTAGCTGGAGACTGGCTTTTGCATTTTGCCTGCAGTGTGTTGTCTTGGTTTTAGCTGGAGTCTGGCTGTCGTATTTTGCCTGCAGTGTGCTGTCTTGGTCTTAGCTGGAGTCTGGCTGTTGCATTTTGCCTGCAGTGTTCTATCTTGGCCTTAGCTGGAAGCTGACTGTTGCATTTTGCATGTGGTGTGCTATATTGGTCTTAACTGGAGTCTGACTGTTGCACCTTGCATGCAGTGTGCTATCTTGGTCTTAGCTCGAGTCTGGCTGTTGCACTTTGCATGCAGTGCACTATCTTGGCCTTAGCTGGAATCCGACTGTTTCACTTTGCATGCAGTGTGCTATCTTGGCCTTAGCTTGAGTCTGGCTGTTGCACTTTGCATGCAGTGTGCTATCTTGGTCTTAGCTGGATTCTGGCTGTTGCATTTTGCATGCAGTGTGCTATCTTGGTCTTAGCTGGAGTCTGGCAGTTGCATTTTGCATGTGGTGTGCTATCTTGTCTTAGCTGGGGTCTGGCTGTTGTATTGTCCCTGCGGTGTGCTATCTTGGTTTTAGCTATAGTCTGGCTGTTGCACTTTGCATGTAGTGTGCTATCTTTGTTTTAGCTGGAGACTGGCAGTTGCATTTTGCATGTGGTGTGCTATCTTGGTCTTAGCTGGAGTCTGGCAGTTGCATTTTGCATGTGGTGTGCTATCTTGGTCTTAGCTGGAGTCTGGCTGTTGTATTGTACCTGCAGTGTGCTATCTTGGTTTTAGCTATAGTCTGGCTGTTGCACCTTGCATGAAGTGTGATATCTTTGTTTTAGCTGGAGTTTGGCTGTTGAATTTTGCATGCAGTGTGCTACCTTGGTCTTAGCTGGAGACTGGCTGTTAAACTTTGCATGTAGTGTGCTATCTTGGTCGGATCTGGAGTCTGGCTTTTGCATTTTGCATGCAGGGTGCTATCTTGGTCTTAGCTGGGGTCTGTCTCTTGCATTTTGCATGCAGTGTGCTATCATGATCTTAGCCGGGACCTGGCTGTTGCATTTTGCATGCACTATGCTATCTTGGTCTTAGCTGGGGTCTGGCTGTTGTATTGTACCTGCGGTGTGCTATCTTGGTTTTAGCTATAGTCTGGCTGTTGCACTTTGCATGCAGTGTGCTATCTTTGTTTTAGCTGGAGTTTGGCTGTTGAATTTTGCATGCAGTGTGCTACCTTGGTCTTAGCTGGAGACTGGCTGTTAAACTTTGCATGTAGTGTGCTATCTTGGTCGGATCTGGAGTCTGGCTTTTGCATTTTGCATGCAGTGTGCTATTTTTGTCTTAGATGGGGTCTGGCTGTTGCATTTTCCATGTGGTATGCTATCTTAGTCTTAGCTGGAGTCTGGCTGTTGCACTTTGCATGCAGTGTGCTATCTTGGCCTTAGCTGGAGACTGGCTTTTGCATTTTGCCTGCAGTGTGCTGTCTTCGTCTTAGCTGGAATCTGGCTGTTGCATTTTGCCTGCAGTGTTCTATCTTGGCCTTAGCTGGAAGCTGACTGTTGCATTTTGCATGTGGTGTGCTATATTGGTCTTAGCTGGAGTCTGACTGTTGCACCTTGCATGCAGTGTGCTATCTTGGTCTTAGCTCGAGTCTGGCTGTTGCACTTTGCATGCAGTGCACTATCTTGGCCTTAGCTGGAATCTGACTGTTTCACTTTGCATGCAGTGTGCTATCTCGGCCTTAGCTTGAGTCTGGCTGTTGCACTTTGCATGCAATGTGCTATCTTGGTCTTAGCTGGATTCTGGCTGTTGCATTGTGCATGCAGTGTGCTATCTTGGTCTTAGCTGGAGTCTGGCTGTTGTATTTTGCCTGCAGTGTGCTATCTTGGCCTTAGCTGGAAGCTGAAAGTTGCATTTTGCATGTGGTGTGCTATATTGGTCTTAGCTGGAGTCTGACTGTTGCACCTTGCATGCAGTGTGCTATCTTGGTCTTAGCTCTAGTCTGCCTGTTGCACTTTGCATGCAGTGTGCTATAATGGCCTTAGCTAGAATCTGGCTGTTTCACTTTGCATGCAGTGTGCTATCTTGGCCTTAGCTTCAGTCTGGCTGTTGCACTTTGCATGCAGTGTGCTATCTTGGTCTTAGCTGGAGTCTGGCAGTTGCATTTTGCATGTGGTGTGCTATCTTGGTCTTAGCTGGAGTCTGGCAGTTGCATTTTGCATGTGGTGTGCTATCTTGGTCTTAGCTGGGGTCTGTCTCTTGCATTTTGCATGCAGTGTGCTATCATGATCTTAGCTGGGACCTGGCTGTTGCATTTTGCATGCACTATGCTATCTTGGTCTTAGCTGGGGTCTGGCTGTTGTATTGTACCTGCGGTGTGCTATCTTGGTTTTAGCTATAGTCTGGCTGTTGCACTTTGCATGCAGTGTGCTATCTTTGTTTTAGCTGGAGTTTGGCTGTTGAATTTTGCATGCAGTGTGCTATCTTGGTCTTAGCTGGAGTCTGGCTGCTACACTTTGCATGTAGTGTGCTATCTTGGTCGGATCTGGAGTCTGGCTTTTGCATTTTGCATGCAGTGTGCTATTTTTGTCTTAGATGGGGTCTGGCTGTTGTATTTTGCATGTGGTGTGCTATCTTAGTCTTAGCTGGAGTCTGGCTGTTGCACTTTGCATGCAGTGTGCTATCTTGGCCTTAGCTGGAGACTGGCTTTTGCATTTTGCCTGCAGTGTGTTGTCTTGGTTTTAGCTGGAGTCTGGCTGTCGTATTTTGCCTGCAGTGTGCTGTCTTGGTCTTAGCTGGAGTCTGGCTGTTGCATTTTGCCTGCAGTGTTCTATCTTGGCCTTAGCTGGAAGCTGACTGTTGCATTTTGCATGTGGTGTGCTATATTGGTCTTAGCTGGAGTCTGACTGTTGCACCTTGCATGCAGTGTGCTATCTTGGTCTTAGCTCGAGTCTGGCTGTTGCACTTTGCATGCAGTGCACTATCTTGGCCTTAGCTGGAATCCGACTGTTTCACTTTGCATGCAGTGTGCTATCTTGGCCTTAGCTTGAGTCTGGCTGTTGCACTTTGCATGCAGTGTGCTATCTTGGTCTTAGCTGGATTCTGGCTGTTGCATTTTGCATGCAGTGTGCTATCTTGGTCTTAGCTGGAGTCTGGCAGTTGCATTTTGCATGTGGTGTGCTATCTTGTCTTAGCTGGGGTCTGGCTGTTGTATTGTCCCTGCGGTGTGCTATCTTGGTTTTAGCTATAGTCTGGCTGTTGCACTTTGCATGTAGTGTGCTATCTTTGTTTTAGCTGGAGACTGGCAGTTGCATTTTGCATGTGGTGTGCTATCTTGGTCTTAGCTGGAGTCTGGCAGTTGCATTTTGCATGTGGTGTGCTATCTTGGTCTTAGCTGGGGTCTGTCTCTTGCATTTTGCATGCAGTGTGCTATCATGATCTTAGCTGGGACCTGGCTGTTGCATTTTGCATGCACTATGCTATCTTGGTCTTAGCTGGGGTCTGGCTGTTGTATTGTACCTGCGGTGTGCTATCTTGGTTTTAGCTATAGTCTGGCTGTTGCACTTTGGATGCAGTGTGCTATCTTTGTTTTAGCTGGAGTTTGGCTGTTGAATTTTGCATGCAGTGTGCTATCTTGGTCTTAGCTGGAGTCTGGCTGCTACACTTTGCATGTAGTGTGCTATCTTGGTCGGATCTGGAGTCTGGCTTTTGCATTTTGCATGCAGTGTGCTATTTTTGTCTTAGATGGGGTCTGGCAGTTGCATTTTGCATGTGGTGTGCTATCTTGTCTTAGCTGGGGTCTGGCTGTTGTATTGTCCCTGCGGTGTGCTATCTTAGTTTTAGCTATAGTCTGGCTGTTGCACTTTGCATGTAGTGTGCTATATTTGTTTTAGCTGGAGACTGGCAGTTGCATTTTGCATGTGGTGTGCTATCTTGGTCTTAGCTGGAGTCTGGCAGTTGCATTTTGCATGTGGTGTGCTATCTTGGTCTTAGCTGGGGTCTGTCTCTTGCATTTTGCATGCAGTGTGCTATCATGATCTTAGCTGGGACCTGGCTGTTGCATTTTGCATGCACTATGCTATCTTGGTCTTAGCTGGGGTCTGGCTGCTGTATTGTACCTGCGGTGTGCTATCTTGGTTTTAGCTATAGTCTGGCTGTTGCACTTTGCATGCAGTGTGCTATCTTTGTTTTAGCTGGAGTTTGGCTGTTGAATTTTGCATGCAGTGTGCTATCTTGGTCTTAGCTGGAGTCTGGCTGCTACACTTTGCATGTAGTGTGCTATCTTGGTCGGATCTGGAGTCTGGCTTTTGCATTTTGCATGCAGTGTGCTATTTTTGTCTTAGATGGGGTCTGGCTGTTGTATTTTGCATGTGGTGTGCTATCTTAGTCTTAGCTGGAGTCTGGCTGTTGCACTTTGCATGCAGTGTGCTATCTTGGCCTTAGCTGGAGACTGGCTTTTGCATTTTGCCTGCAGTGTGTTGTCTTGGTTTTAGCTGGAGTCTGGCTGTCGTATTTTGCCTGCAGTGTGCTGTCTTGGTCTTAGCTGGAGTCTGGCTGTTGCATTTTGCCTGCAGTGTTCTATCTTGGCCTTAGCTGGAAGCTGACTGTTGCATTTTGCATGTGGTGTGCTATATTGGTCTTAGCTGGAGTCTGACTGTTGCACCTTGCATGCAGTGTGCTATCTTGGTCTTAGCTCGAGTCTGGCTGTTGCACTTTGCATGCAGTGCACTATCTTGGCCTTAGCTGGAATCCGACTGTTTCACTTTGCATGCAGTGTGCTATTTTGGCCTTAGCTTGAGTCTGGCTGTTGCACTTTGCATGCAGTGTGCTATCTTGGTCTTAGCTGGATTCTGGCTGTTGCATTTTGCATGCAGTGTGCTATCTTGGTCTTAGCTGGAGTCTGGCAGTTGCATTTTGCATGTGGTGTGCTATCTTGTCTTAGCTGGGGTCTGGCTGTTGTATTGTCCCTGCGGTGTGCTATCTTGGTTTTAGCTATAGTCTGGCTGTTGCACTTTGCATGTAGTGTGCTATCTTTGTTTTAGCTGGAGACTGGCTGTTACACTTTGCATGTAGTGTGCTATCTTGGTCGTATCTGGAGTCTGGCTTTTGCATTTTGCATGAAGTGTGCTATGTTTGTCTTAGATGGGGTCTGGCTGTTGCATTTTGCATGCACTATGCTATCTTGGTCTTAGCTTGGGTCTGTCTGTTGCATTTTACATGCAGTGTACTATCTTGGTCTTAGCTGGAGTCTGGCTGTTGCATTTTGCATGTGGTGTGCTATCTTGGTCAGAGGTGGAGTCTGGCTGTTGCATTTTGCATGCGGTGTGCTATCTTGGTTTTAGCTGGAGTCTGGCTGTTGCACTTCGCATGCAGTGTGCTATCATCGTCTTAGCTGGGGTCTGGCTGTTGCATTTTGCATGTGGTGTGCTATCTTGGTCTTAGCTGGAGTCTGGCTGTTGCATTTTGCATGTGGTGTGCTATCTTGGTTTTAGCTGGAGTCTGGCTGTTGCACTTTGCATGCACTGTGCTATCCTGGCCTTAGCTGGAATCAGGCTGTTGCATTTTGCATGCAGTGTGCTAGCTTGGTTTTAGCTGGGACCTGGCTGTTCCATTTTGCATGCGCTATATTATCTTGGTCTTAGCTGGGGTCTGGCTGTTGTATTGTACCTGCGGTGTGCTATCTTGGCCTGAGCTGGAAGCTAACTGTTGCATTTTGCATGTGTTGTGCTATCTTGGTCTTAGCTGGGGTCTGGCTGTTGCTTTTTGCCTGAGGTGTGCTATCCTGGTCTTAGCTCGAGTCTGGTTGTTGCGTTCTGCATGCAATGTGCTATCCTGGTCTTAGCTGGAGTCTGGCTGTTGCATTTTTCATGTGGTGTGCTATCTTGGTCTTAGCTGGAGTCTGGCTGTTGCATTTTGCATTCAGTGTGCTATCTTGGTCTTAGCTGGATTCTGGCTGTTGCATTTTGCATGCAGTGTGCTATCTTGGTCTTAGCTGAGGTCTGGCTGTTGCATTTTGCATGCAGCATGCTATCTTGGTTTTAGCTGGGGTCTGTCTGTTGCATTTTGCATGCAGTGTGCTATCATGGTCTTAGCCGGGACCTGGCTGTTGCATTTTGCATGCAGCATGCTATCTTGGTTTTAGCTGGGGTCTGTCTGTTGCATTTTGCATGCAGTGTGCTATCTTGGTCTTAGCTGGAGTCTGGCTGTTGCTTTTTGCCTGAGGTGTGCTATCCTGGTCTTAGCTGGAGTCTGGTTGTTGTGTTCTGCATGCAATGTGCTATCTTGGTCTTAGCTGGAGTCTGGCTGTTGCATTTTGCATGTGGTGTACTATCTTGGTCTTAGCTGGAGTCTGGCTGTTGCATTTTGCATGTGGTGTGCTATGTTGGTCAAAGGTGGAGTCTGGCTGTTGCATTTTGCATCCGGTGTGCTATCTTGGTTTTAGCTGGAGTCTGGCTGTTGCACTTCGTATGCGGTGTGCTATCATGGTCTTAGCTGTGGTCTGGCAGTTGCTTTTTGCATGTGGTGTGCTATCTTGGTCTTAGCTGGAGTCTGGCTGTTGCATTTTGCATGTGGTGTGCTATCTTGGTTTTAGCTCGAGTCTGGCTGTTGCACTTTGCATGCAGTGCGCTATCCTGGCCTTAGCTGGAATCTGGCTGTTGCATTTTGCATGCAGTGTGCTAGCTTGGTCTTAGCTGGGACCTGGCTGTTCCATTTTGCATGCGCTATACTATCTTGGTCTTAGCTGGGGTCTGGGTATTCCATTTTGCATGCAGTGTGCTATCTTGGCCTTAGCTGGAGTCTGGCTGTTGCATTTTGCCTGCAGTGTGCTATCTTGGCCTGAGCTGGAAGCTGACTGTTGCATTTTGCATGTGTTGTGCTATCTTGGTCTTAGCTGGGGTCTGGCTGTTGCTTTTTGCCTGAGGTGTGCTATCCTGGTCTTAGCTCGAGTCAGGTTGTTGCGTTCTGCATGCAATGTGCTATCTTGGTCTTAGCTGGAGTCTGGCTGTTGCATTTTCCATGTGGTGTGCTATCTCGCTCTTAGCTGGAGTCTGGCTGTTGCATTTTGCATGTGGTGTGCTATCTTGGTCTTAGCTGGAGTCTGGCTGTTGCATTTTGCATGTGGTGTGCTTTCTTGGTCAGAGGTGGAGTCTGGCTGTTGCATTTTGCATGCGGTGTGCTATCTTGGTTTTAGCTGGAGTCTGGCTGTTGCACTTCGCATGCAGTGTGCTATCATGGTCTTAGCTGGGGTCTGGCTGTTGCATTTTGCATGTGGTGTGCTATCTTGGTCTTAGCTGGAGTCTGGCTCTTGCATTTTGCATGTGGTGTGCTATCTTGGTTTTAGCTGGAGTCTGGCTGTTGCACTTTGCATGCAGTGCACTATCCTGGCTTTAGCTGGAATCTGGCTGTTGCATTTTACATGCAGTGTGCTAGCTTGGTCTTAGCTGGGACCTGGCTGTTCCATTTTGAATGCGCTATGCTATCTTGATGTTAGCTGGGGTCTGGCTATTCCATTTTGTATGCAGTGTGCTATCTTGGCCTTAGCTGGAGTCTGGCTGTTGCATTTTGCCTGCAGTGTGCTATCTTGGCCTGAGCTGGAAGCTGACTTTTGCATTTTGCATGTGTTGTGCTATCTTGGTCTTAGCTGGGGTCTGGGTGTTGCTTTTTGCCTGAGGTGTGCTATCCTGGTTTTAGCTCGAGTCTGGTTGTTGCGTTCTGCATGCAATGTGCTATCTTGGTTTTAGCTGGAGTCTGGCTGTTGCATTTTTCATGTGGTGTGCTATCTTGGTCTTAGCTGGAGTCTGGCTGTTGCATTTTGCATGTGGTGTGCTATCTTGGTCTTAGCTGGAGTCTGGCTGTTGCATTTTGCATGTGGTGTGCTATCTTGGTTTTAGCTGGAGTCTGGCTGTTGCACTTTGCATGCACTGTGCTATCCTGGCCTTAGCTGGAATCAGGCTGTTGCATTTTGCATGCAGTGTGCTAGCTTGGTTTTAGCTGGGACCTGGCTGTTCCATTTTGCATGCGCTATATTATCTTGGTCTTAGCTGGCGTCTGGCTGTTGTAGTGTACCTGTGGTGTGCTATCTTGGCCTGAGCTGGAAGCTAACTGTTGCATTTTGCATGTGTTGTGCTATCTTGGTCTTAGCTGGGGTCTGGCTGTTGCTTTTTGCCTGAGGTGTGCTATCCTGGTCTTAGCTCGAGTCTGGTTGTTGCGTTCTGCATGCAATGTGCTATCCTGGTCTTAGCTGGAGTCTGGCTGTTGCATTTTTCATGTGGTGTGCTATCTTGGTCTTAGCTGGAGTCTGGCTGTTGCATTTTGCATTCAGTGTGCTATCTTGGTCTTAGCTGGATTCTGGCTGTTGCATTTTGCATGCAGTGTGCTATCTTGGTCTTAGCTGAGGTCTGGCTGTTGCATTTTGCATGCAGCATGCTATCTTGGTTTTAGCTGGGGTCTGTCTGTTGCATTTTGCATGCAGTGTGCTATCATGGTCTTAGCCGGGACCTGGCTGTTGCATTTTGCATGCAGCATGCTATCTTGGTTTTAGCTGGGGTCTGTCTGTTGCATTTTGCATGCAGTGTGCTATCTTGGTTTTAGCTGGGGTCTGGCTATTCCATTTTGCATGCAGTGTGCTATCTTGGCCCTAGCTGGAGTCTGGCTGTTGCATTTTGCCTGCAGTGTGCTATCTTGGCCTGAGCTGGAAGCTGACTGTTGCATTTTGCATGTGTTGTGCTATCTTGGTCTTAGCTGGGGTCTGGCTGTTGCTTTTTGCCTGAGGTGTGCTATCCTGGTCTTAGCTCGAGTCTGGTTGTTGCGTTCTGCATGCAATGTGCTATCTTGGTCTTAGCTGGAGTCTGGCTGTTGCATTTTTCATGTGGTGTGCTATCTTGCTCTTAGCTGGAGTCTGGCTGTTGCATTTTGCATGTGGTGTGCTATCTTGGTCTTAGCTGGAGTCTGGCTGTTGCATTTTGCATGTGGTGTGCTATCTTGGTTTTAGCTGGAGTCTGGCTGTTGCACTTTGCATGCAGTGCACTATCCTGGCTTTAGCTGGAATCTGGCTGTTGCATTTTGCATGCAGTGTGCTAGCTTGGTCTTAGCTGGGACCTGGCTGTTCCATTTTGAATGCGCTATGCTATCTTGATCTTAGCTGGGGTCTGGCTATTCCATTTTGCATGCAGTGTGCTATCTTGGCCTTAGCTGGAGTCTGGCTGTTGCATTTTGCCTGCAGTGTGCTATCTTGGCCTGAGCTGGAAGCTGACTGTTGCATTTTGCATGTGTTGTGCTATCTTGGTCTTAGCTGGGGTCTGGCTGTTGCTTTTTGCCTGAGGTGTGCTATCCTGGTTTTAGCTCGAGTCTGGTTGATGCGTTCTGCATGCAATGTGCTATCTTGGTCTTAGCTGGAGTCTGGCTGTTGCATGTTTCATGTGGTGTGCTATCTTGGTCTTAGCTGGAGTCTGGCTGTTGCATTTTGCATGTGGTGTGCTATCTTGGTCTTAGCTGGAGTCTGGCTGTTGCATTTTGCATGTGGTGTGCTATCTTGGTCTTAGGTGGAGTCTGGCTGTTGCATTTTGCATGCAGTGTGCTATCTTGGTTTTAGCTGGAGTCTGGCTGTTGCACTTTGCATGCAGTGTGCTATCATGGACTTAGCTGGGGTCTGGCTGTTGCATTTTGCATGTGGTGTGCTATCTTGGTCTTAGCTGGAGTCTGGCTGTTGCATTTTGCATGTGGTGTGCTATCCTGGTCTTAGCTGGAGTCTGGCTGTTGCACTTTGCATGCAGAGCGCTATCCTGGCCTTAGCTGGAATCTGGCTGTTGCATTTTGCATGCAGTGTGCTAGCTTGGTCTTAGCTGGGGCCTGGCTGTTCCATTTTGCATGCGCTATACTATCTTGGTCTTAGCTGGGGTCTGGCTATTCCATTTGCATGCAGTGTGCTCTCTTGGCCTTATCTGGAGTCTGGCTGTTGCATTTTGCATGCGCTATGCTATCTTGGTCTTACCTGGGGTCTGGCTGTTGCATTTTGCATGCGCTATACTATTGAAGTGGGAGAATGGAAAAACAGGCTCCCGTCCTTTCCCTCTCGCGCCTGGCCTAAAGGATCACGGCCCAGGCACCCGCCACGAGAGGAGTTTGCCCATCTACCAGACGACCAAATACCCTGGTACAGGAACATACGGATGTGTCCATCTGCCTGCCCAGCAGCACGCCCTGACCATGCTGACACCTGCGGCACGGATCAACTAGACTAAAACCAACACGTCCTTTGAGATGCCATGACGACCTAGCCAACGGTCAGCACACCTGTGTAAATATACACACTGGACACTCCCGCACCAATCCACACGAAGAATATACTCAGTGCTATGACATAGGCGACAGACATACTCACGGACGTGCATCTTTATTATTTTCCACATAGGCTCTCAAAATGCAGAAACGCAAGACGCATCATGAACTCATCTAAAGAGCTTGCTTACGCTTCTCCTAAACCCAAGTACCATGATGAGAAATATAACGAAGACACGATACTGGTCATAAGACAATATGAAACTATAACCTAAAGCGCCTGTGCACCAAACGGTTTCACCTATACACCAGGCCTAAGTAGGCCGCAAGCAAGAGCTCCCATGGACGTTAAAAGAACAAGAGTCAGGTTGCTGATCCTGCAGAATGAGCCCGGCGAGAGCAGACAGCCAAGGTCGCAATGTTGCAAACCCACATTCCGAGAGCAGACCATCAAGGGCACGATGTTGCAACCTCGCATGCCGCGCACCAACGTTAAAATCACACCTGCAAATTAAACCAGGCACAGTGGAAAAAACAATATTAATTGGGCAGAATTCTGCCTCAAACACGGTCCCACTTCACGTGACCAAGCCGAACCTGACAGGATGCCAAGTCCAGGAGAAAGAAGGCGTCTGGATCCCTTGGTACAAGACACAGACAGACACACTTGAAAGGCTCAATGGACATCTGCGACAGTGGGAGTAGTCGGCCTTCCAGCTCATGAATAAGTCCTCACATTGTCTGCACGTACTCATAGTGAAACATTGTTGCAAATGACAGGTACACCGAGAGCTGGGAACAGCGATGGTCCCAAGCTGGGAAGCTCACGGGCGCACCAATCAGAACATGGGGCTCTTATCACTGACGCTATTAACATTGACCAATCATCAGGAGTCTTCATGTAACAATTCTCATGTATCTAATTGTAGGGACAACCCAGCATATCACCTGACTAACCCTCGTCCACTAATATTGTTCTCTATATGTATGCTATACTAACCCTACCACTCGAGCAACCAATTAAGAGTGGCAATAGGTTTTTTGCTAACTTTCTAAGGTGACACAAGTAGCGCGTCATACTAAGGTAAAAAGGGCCTGCGAGCCCCACAATTGTGTGTGTGTCAGGACGGACACGTACGCTCCTTGACCCATCCCTGCCGTTTTTGTTTAATAAACAGCAGAGTCACCTTGCTTCTTGTGTGTGTCTCATACTCTATCTCTTTTGGGATATACGGGAGGAGTTGGGGCCTCCCTGCCCGGAGGTCTGCGGACGGCCCGGCTGACCCCGGCAGAATTTCCCCCCGACAAGTTGGAGGCACTGCTGAGATCTGTTTAAGATCCGCCTTTTTTAGTTTTTGCTTTTTCCAGGCACTCCGGTTGCGAGGAGGCCCGGCGGCGCGGCCCCCTCTGCCGTCGCCCCCTTCTGAGGACTACAGGACCATCGCGCAGCTGCGAGAAGACCGGACAGCGCAATCCGGATATTGGCCTTTGAGAAGTATCCCGCCCGCGGTTGGCGAGTGTCCAGACGTGGTCCAGACGAGGGGAGGTGACGAGCCGCTTGGAGGGGTGCACGCAGTCGAGCGGCCCCGCATAAAGAGAACTTGGTGAGCATGCCACGCACAACAAGCAATGTGAAATTGTGAGGGAGGGGGGAGGAATTAATTACGGGAGGCGGGAGGTGTTGCACAGGTGCGCGGCGAAGGTTCGACAACTCAGTGTTGGAAATAGAATGAATGGTAGTCGAACAAGTGCGAGAACAGTTGGCTACGTTACGCGAGAGAGGGGGCGGAGCACGAAAACATCACGTGCGACCGCTCGTAGAAACTGATTGGCCTAGGTAGCGACTACGTGCAAGGGTGGGTGTGTGTGGTTTCCTACGATTTGGCATTTATTGATCAATGAGTAGATGAGGATCCCTATTGTTCGAGCAAGAAACTCGATAGGTAGATGATGTTTCCCTGTAGGCGGTAGCTAGTTAGTTGCCTAATACCGAAGATAATTGGCTGGTTAAGCCCTCCTGTCGAGGGGCGTATCACACGCGAGGCGACGCAGCGTGAGCAGTCTGATTATATTATTGATTTGATTACCTTGTTCCAGGAGTGACAGGAAGACAGCTGTAGGGTTAACGGGGGTAGATTGAAAGTGCATTTTGAACTTAAAGAATATGTGAAGAATGTATCAGTAGCTCGAAGAGATCGGTGACGTCACCAGTAGGGCTTTCATAGGATATCACGAGCACAAGGCATCTTTCTTTCTGAGAGTGGTGGAGGAAAGAGAATTGTGGTAAGGGAGTGGAAACGGAGATAAACGGCAATAAGTTGATCGGGGAAAGGCGAAACGGGGACCGTGGCTGCGCACGGAGAACGCCGGCTACGGCAAGTGTAGAAGGGGGAGGAGTACGTGAAAATAGGACAACTGTATAAGAACGTCATAAGGGGTACGCAGCCGCAGGGGGCTACGTGCGCTTCGGCCGCAGGGGGCTGTAAGGGTGTTGTATAAAGAAGGAAAGACAGAAGAGAATATACAAATGTAACATACTATATTTTTTATAATTTTCCTTAGCGGACTATCGTAAGTCCCCAAACTTACAGGGCCAGGTAACAATATAAGGCTGTATATTGTAAACTACTAGTGAGATAAATTGCTACCAGATAGGGGAAGGGTAGCAAGTGGAGCGCTACTATGTCATACGGGACAGGATCGGGAGGGTGGGGGAACACCCTCATTACCCCACTACAACACATATGCACAACACTACCACCCCATAGGGAGAAACTGATTAAGTATAGCATAGAATGGACCCAGGGGACGGATAACAAAATGATAATACCGTGGCCGCCTAATGGTAGCTTCGATCCATATGCCCAACATTCACTATTGAACTATCTGCACAATACATATAAGGGGAAGAAGTTGGCAAACCACGTGGAAGTGTTTAACTTATGGAGGATGTTCCAGGGGTCCCGACCAGGACCAAATGGAATGTTCACTATGGGGGAAACACCGGAAGAAAAAGAGATTAAGGAGGAAGGAGAGGATGGGAAACAGGGGAGTGAGGACCCAAAGAACACGAGGAACAGAGGAGAGGGAGGAGAAAAGAATAATAAAACAGATGAGATAAAAAAGGAACCGAGCAACGAGATACCCATAGCAAGGGGGGTGAAAACAGAGAGAGGGGGGTTGTACCCTTTAAGAGAAGTAGGAGAAATAGAAAGAGGACAGTTAAGGGCGGCTGAGGGATACTCGAATCCGGCATACAGCCCTCCACCATATGTGGCTCATAGGAAGATGACAGCGGGGGAGGGGAAGACTGGAGAAGACCAAACTGTGGAAATAGGAAACGATGAGTGGTTAGCTGCACAGATACTATTAAAATTACGAGGCTCATTAACAGGAGAAGAGAAGGAGGTAGTAAAGAAAACAGACGAGGATAATGCGAGGGAGAGTGAAATGAGGGGGGAGGAGCTGTTACGACAAAAGGAAGAGATTTTGGAGGAACGACTAGCAAAATTAAGGGATGAGCAGAATGAATTGATCAAGCAGCTTGAGAGGGAGGAGAAAGAGAGAGCGAGGAAAAGGAAAGAAGGTAAGAACGAATTGGAGAAAATACGGGAACGAACTGAGGAGCAAAGGAGAGAAGCTGAAAGGGTAAAAGCAGCAGCAGAAAGGGTATCAAGAGTAGTACTGAGAGAGAAGAAAAGAGAAGAAGAAGAAAAGGAAAAAGAAATGGCAATGTGGAAGAGGAGATTACTATCAGAAACAACTAAGAAATACGAAGAAGGGAGGGTGATAGAGAGTATAGTAGAAAGAGAAAGGGCGAAATGGGAAAGGAAGAAGGAGGATGAAAGAATATTAGAAGAGATGAGGAGTGAAGTGATGGAGGAATTAAAAAGGAAAAGAGAGGAAAATAGTAGGGAGATGGAGGGGAGAAATGAAGGAGAAAGAGAAGATAGGAGAAGGGAGAGTGGAGCATGGGGGGATGTATATAGAGACACAGAAGTAGCAACAACATCAGCACAAAGGGGAGCAGTTGATAAAGGAGAAGCAGGAGAACTGGACCTAATAGACTTACAAACAGTAACGATCAAGGGGAAAAAGACGGAGTGGGGGTTGCCGTTTATGACTGACTTTTGTAGTGAGGAAGAAGGAGGAGTGGAGAAGGAAGGAAGAAAAAGTGAAAGGGAAAGTTTAGATAAACTATACATCAGCCTGACCAACACAGACTCACCATGGATCAGTAGGAAAAAGGATGAGCTGGAGAGACGTGAGGAGGGAGAGTGAGGAATAGTGGAAAGACAGACACATGAGGCTGCACCATCCCCATCCCCATCACACCCTCCCCCATCGCACCCTACATGCTCAACCACCTCACGCTCGTTACGCAAAATAAAACTCGCGCCCTTCACAGATGAACTAACACCCTATGCATGTCGGCTTAGAGACCTCCCTAGTCGCAGGCAGGAAAGACAAATACACATGCCCACATTAAATACAGGAACAGATGGGAGAAGGAGAAAAGATGGAGAAGAAAGAGTTACGAGCAGGGGAAATACGGGCGAAATTGAAGATGGTGAAGAAAGGGAAGAGGAGGAAGGGTGTGAGGACTCGATATTATGGAACACAAAGGGTGAAACGAGTCATAACTTGATGCCACTTTTAGAGAGAGGAGGGGTTTGACCGCAGTATGTCCCTTGGAAGCATACCGATAAAGAAAATATAAAATGCAGGCTCCCATCATTAAGTGGAGGTGCGGGTAAGTGGATATATGAAATGGAAAAACACACCGCAGGACAGAAACTGGCAGTAGGAGATGTAAAGGGCCTGTTAATATCAATATTAGGGGATAGAGCGGATGACATTTGGAAGAGAGCGGGATTCCATGGGATAACAATAACAAACACCTCACACGATGGGGCACCATTCGCAAACTGCAGACATGCATTGTGGCAAGCGCTGAGGGTACAGTACCCAGACACATCAGACATAGGAGCAATTACCTCACGCAAGATGCGTGAGAATGAAGATCCTGTTGATTATATCCAGGAAATCCAAGAGAAGTGGTGCATGGAAACTAGAGAGCAATTGGATAAAACACCAGCAATATTCTATCATATACTAGTACAAGGGCTCCCAGAAGGAGTTCAGAAACAACTAAAGAAAGTAGTGGGAATGGAAGCAAAACCATGGCCAGAAATACAACTGACAATAGTGCATCATTGCAGGACATGGCAAGGAAAAATGAAACAAAAGGAAGAGGACAGGAAAACGGAAGAGGCTAAACTAGTACAGAAAAAACTTACTAAATACACCATGGAAGGGGCTCTAATAACTACGCCCACAACAATGACCCAAAGCCCCACACAAGTAGTGGCCGCACAAGATTCCGCCCAAATACCACCTCCACAGACTATAACACAACAGGCGCCGCCAATACAACCATACATGACCAACATGGGAGGCGGACATACGATGGCAGGAGCTGGGTATTATAATTATAACAGGGGGAGAGGAGGATTTATGAGAGGGAGAGGATACGGATATAACACCCAACAACAGGTGGGAGGACTTAGAACTCCCTACCCCACAGGGCAACCAGTATACCAGGACAACACAGGGAGCTTTCCATGGCAAAGTAGGGAACCGCCGGTGTGTTGGAGTTGTGGACTATTAGGGCACATGTCACGCACGTGTAGAGTTAGACCAGGTACACCATCATGGAGTGAACAGCGACAACCAAGGCCCTCACAAGAACAGCAGGGCCTACAGCAACAGCAGACGTTGCAACAGGGAAATGAACAACAACAACAATTAACACAAAAGCAGCCACAGACGTATTCACTGCCACAACAACAGGTAGAAATGACACAGCAACCCCAAGCACAACAAACACAACTGCGTAGGGTGACGGTCTTGGGACACAACCCTTACACTGGAAATGGCCAATCATTGTACCCTCAATAGGACAGCCCACAGACGGCCTTGGTGTGTCCCATCCTGTCAGTAACACCTAATAGTGCGGAGGAGCCACGCATAGAGGTAACGATAGGTGACAAAAAATTATCATTCCTTGTTGACACCGGGGCAACCCGGTCTTCCATAAGGGAAGGTAAGTTTAAGATGTCAGGCGAAGCCATGAACACCCAAGGATTCTCTGGGGCTAGAGGGTTGGTTCCCTTTACTGATAACATTCCCTTATCTATTGGAGATTATGATCTGTCAGTTCCACTTCTATATTATAGTGCCTCACCAGTAAATATACTGGGGAGAGGCATAATGAACAGGTTGAATATGACGATCTCCTTTACTGAGGACGGCATAATTTGCTCTACTCCAGGGATTAACATGCTCGCAGCACGACAGATTATGCAAGCATACTGCGGACAGACAGCGATTAGGGCGGAGCCAGTAGATGGCAAACTATTCCAGTATGGAACAGATATGGCACTTGCATGGATGCCAGGGATAGAAGGGAAAATATGGAGGAGGCCAGCAGCCTACCTGTTCAGACCAGAAACACCTGTTAACTAACTAGAAGGAAAGGTGATCGTAATGGACATTGAGAGCATTATTGCAACAGCTGATTACCTTGCTGTACATGCCCAAGACAGAGAAGGGAGAGCATGGAGGGCCGTGATAGCATTAGCAGAAGGATGTAGGCTCACCCAGGTGTCAGATGAGGAGCTGTTCTCAGATGAAAAGGAAGAAGGTGAAATGGTGTTCATGATGAGTGTGGAAATATGGCTAAGAGTGGCTTACAAACAAGTAGCACAGAAAATTGCAATGGCACTCGAGGCACCAGCATGCACCCCAGTCCCCTTCTTTAAGGAAGATATGTCAAAGGTACCCAAATCATTGTGGACTACTGGCCCCTATGACGTGGGGTGCATAAAAAGTATAGGGGGAGTAAGGATAAAATTGAAAAAAGGTGCAATACTCCCCAGAGTAAAACAGTACCCACTATCAAAAGAGGCAGATGAGGGTATATATGAAACCATAACGGCCCTTATAAATAAAGGCATATTGGTCCCCTCGGAATCACCTTGTAACACGGCTGTGTACCCAGTGCGCAAGGCTAAAGGAGGGTCTTGGCGCTTCATACAGGACCTCAGGCCCTTGAACAACATAGTAGAAGTGGAATATCCCGTAGCAGCAAACCCGGCCACGATATTGTGCGGCATCCCAGCAGAGGCATCACGATTTACAGTGATCGACCTTAAAAATGCTTTTTTCTCAATACCATTACACCCAGACTCACAAGATCTGACGAGCTTCACTTACAGAAACACAAAGTGGAAACACACTAGATTGCCACAAGGGTATTGCGAATCACCCTCAATTTTCAATAGAGTGATACAGATGGATTTGGGTAACATTGAAGTGGAAAGCACAGTATTGCAGTATGTGGATGACATAATAATTTGCAGTACAAACGAAAGAACATGCAGAGAGGACTCATTAAAGATGTTGACAATATTGGCTGAAAAAGGTTACAAGGTAGACATGGAAAAGATACAATACTGTCAAGAACAGGTACTTTACATTGGTCAACTTATATCCCAACATGGAAGAAAGATTGCACCACAAAGAGCACAGGCAATTTCAAACACTCCAATGCCACAAACTGTGAGGGAACTGCAGCAGTTCCTGGGGCTGTGCAACTACTGTAGAGCATGGGTGTTTGATTACAGCTCGTACATAGGACCCCTGCTTGAGGCGTTAAGGGAAGCTAATAAAGGGGAGAAAATGCTAGGGTGGACGATGGAAATGAAAGAGGCTTTTGATGAATTGAAAGATGCAATATCAACCGCTCCAGTACTGGCATCCCCAGACTATGAGCGACGATTTTTCATATTCTCACATTGCGATTCAGCAGTAATGAAAGCAGTGTTGGCTCAGAAAACAAGCATGGGCTACAAACCAGTAGCATTTTACAGCGGCCACTTAGATCCTGTGATGTTAGGCCACTTCCCTTGCGAACAAGGTCTCGCCGCAGCTGCTTTTGCAGTGGAAAAGGCATCAGCAATCACTATGGGGTGCCCAACTACACTGTTTGTGGAACATGCACTATTTGCGATATTGAATAAACATAAGTCCACTCTAACCACGCAAAGAGCATCAGGTTATGAGATCATTTTATCAAGAGCTGAACTATCAATTGTTAGATGTAGCACGGTCAACCCTGCAAGATTCCTAGCAGAAGTAATTGAGGAGGGAGATTATGCCCATGACTGTACGGAAATAACTGAAATGTACTCATGTACTAGAAAGGTTGAAGAAAACGCACTAGAGGGTGGTGAGCTCTTATTTATTGATGGGTCATCAACTATCGATCAAGGGGATGGAATAAGGAGAACTGGGGCAGCAGTGGTAAAAATGATGGAGGTACCGGTGTGTGTGGCAGTAAAATGTGTACAATTACCACAGCATTTCTCCGCTCAAGCAGCGGAGCTAGTTGCACTGATCTTGGCGTTGAAGGAAAGCTTTGACAAACGAGTGACCATATACTCCGACAGCGCATATGTTACATCCACTGTCCACTCAGGGCTGTCGAAATGGAGAAGAAGGGGGTTTAGGAGAGCTGATGGCACTCCAGTGCAATATGCTCTCCTATTGGCTGAACTAATTGAAGTAATAAATGACCCCCAAGAATTAGCTTTAGTAAAATGCACCGCACACACCAATGGTGAAGACCACGTCTCGAAGGGGAATGCAGCAGCAGACGCACATGCGAAGTATGCTGCATACTTTGGTGAGATATGGAACCCCCAGAGTCACAGAGAGGGAGAGGGAGGGGAATAGCTAAAGAGATGTTGATAAGAGAAGGGTACACCAATCTCCCGGCCCCGCAGATTATGGAGCTACAAGCGGCTGCACCAATGGCCGAAAAAGAAATATGGGTAAAAAGAGGATGCACAATGTCACCAACTGATGCACTATGGCGCCAGGGTGGCACTGGAAAAGTTGTAATGCCGTTGGCACTTTTGGACACTGCCCTGAGCCAACTACATCATCCAGCCCACACAGGCAAGGAAGTAATTGCAGCACGAATTAGGGAAGACTGGTTCTGCCCCGAGCTAAATTCTCATGTGTCAAACTTTATCAGTAATTGTCTCACATGTCAACAGTTTACGGCCGGTCATACTCTAAAGGTGGTAAGAGGTACTATACCCCGGCCAGAGGGACCTTTCCGGCATCTCCATATTGACTATGTTGATATGATCAACATATGTCAAGGAAATAGGTTTATGATCGTAGTAGTATGCCCATTCTCTAGGTGGATTGAAGCAGGGCCCTGTTCACACCCAGATGCATTTAGAGCAGCTAAATTCCTAGTGAGGGAGGTCTTCCCAAGGTGGGGAGTGTGCGAGGTGTTAAGGTCAGACAATGGCCCACATTTCGCAAACGAAATGTTCCAGCACATCACATCCTTGCTGAACATAAAGCATAAATTTGCATGTGCATACCACCCACAGGCCAACGGTATATGTGAACGCCTGAATGGCCTATTAAAGGAGGCAATTGCAAAGATACAGCAAACAACAAAGAAGAGTTGGTTATATTGCCTTCCATTAGCCCTATTCGAGCTAAGGAATAGACCAGGGTCCGACCACCACCTCACCCCACACGAGGTGGTTACCGGACGTCAAATGCGCCTTCCCCTAACGCCAACATCAAGAGCATTTACCGACCACGAAAGCGCAGCGTGTGTTCTTGGTGATGAAATGTACCAATATGTGTCTTCTTTGATTACTAGTGTAGTGTTTGTGTCTCAACAGCTCGAGCGCACACGGGGCGGGTCTGACAGTAATCAACAAGAAGACGCGGATAAAGAATTGGAAAAAGAAAGACTGTGTAAAATTGCTAAAGGTGACCACGTACTACTTCGCAATTTCAATAGGAAGTGGAACAATCCACGATTTACTGGCCCCCATCTGGTAGAGGAGGTATCAACGAGAGCAGTAAAGCTACAGGATAAGCGTGCCTGGAACCACCTACATGATGTAAAGATCTACAAACTCCAGACCCGCCCCAGCACCACCAACAGGTCCATTGGAAGAACAACAACAACATCGCCAACGGAGGAAGAGAGTTCTATCACAGCCAACGACCCAAGTGTTCCCATACCCTGTCACTCCCCAGATTCCCCAGAGACAATAACTAAAGAAGAAAAGGGTGATCCCCATACTGCCCACCCCATGGTCACACGCTCAAAGAGTAGAAATACTTCCGCCAGTTGAGCCCAAACCCCCTGCCCATTGACCCCTACCCCCACTACCAGTAATAACTGAACTAAAGGACATTGTATTGCACAAGTACACATGTAAACACGTGGATGCTTTCTTTTCTTTTCTCTCGCACATGCAGGAACTGCGTATTATTGTACTGCTAAGAAATATATAACTAACAAATTCACTGCCCAGGAGTAGATGGTACCCTCAGACGATGACTACCCAGAAGAATTGTCACACCAATTTGTATATGAAATAAAAAGGCCAACGTACCTGAAAAAGAGAAGGGTACGTGTGTACTACACAGCATTCCTCTTGGCCATAGAATACTCAATGCCCCACCTCCACCCATACTTGCCTGCCCTAAGAGATAGATCGCTTAGATTGGCGTGGGAACAGCTCTTCGCCTGGGCACTGAATGACTACCTGATAGAGAGAGCTTAAACAACAACAACTAACATTTAATAACCAGCATATTGAGAGTTTTCAGGCGGGCAACTTTAACGTTGCAAGAATATTTTGCCGGACCGCAGCAAGGTAAGAGCAAAAATGCCGGTGAAATTAGCATATGTAATAAAAATAATAGGGATTGTGGTAATCACCGGGCTCTTGGCTGCCTCTGTATGCAGTACAGCTGTGCTATCAATATTATTGCTGTACCCAAACCTAATACACCCCTATCCCCAGCTGCAACAGGTGTTACGTGAGGTGATACTAGTAAAATTATACACAAGCAAAATAGAGTTCAACGCAGCACATACTCAGATAATAAAGGTATTGATAATTATATACAAGATTCAGCACACGTCTCAAACAACATATGGTACCAACACATGACCCGCATTGGTAAGCAGACAACAGAAGACAGCTGCTACGTTTGCTCATTAATACCATACGCCATGAGCGCTTCCCGAACATTTGTTGCCACAGAAATAGATGAAAAGACAGCACAATGCATAATATACTTGGCACTGTTCCAAACGAAAGGAAGATTTCAAGGGACAGTGGTGCATATGGTGTGGAAAACACGAGATTCATACCCATACGAAAACAACTTCCTCAAGACTTACTTGAGTTACCACAAGAGCAGTTTACATGCTGAAGCATTCAGATACATAACAAGTGGTCCTGCAAAAGGGGAAACTAAGAAAGTAACACTGCAGTATTTACCATGTGATTGGTATGCCACTGAAGTTCCTGGTAAACTAGGATGCTGGGAGAGGCCACTGGTGACGATAACGGGGAAGGTGTACTTGGGCAACAATTGGGAGATAGGAGTGATTGGAAGCAACATGGTAACAAAGGAAACTATCTCAACTATCGAGACACACAACCACAGATGTTGGACGACTTGGATCAAGTACGTACCAATGCTCACATGGATAGAGACGGATGAAGACCCAATAACAATACTGCCGCTGACTGCGCCTAAGGTATGCTACCAACATAAAGAAGAAGTGAACGTAGTAACAACACCAATTGTGCCAGCGTGATGGAGTTACCTGAGGGGGGAGCAGGAACAGCAGTAATAATGGACCATTACTGGGCCTGTGGAGAAAAGGCATACCACACACTGCCCCCTCTGTGGAATGGTGTATGCACGATGGTGCATGTCAATGTACCATCACTAGTGGTACCCAAGAAGCATGTGAATGTGGCGAACTTTCCCAAAATGGATGAAGGGGACAAGAGAAAGAAGAGATCTGCACCACCTCTGGAGGAGCAACGGAACAGGACCAACGGCAATAATACCGTCCTAAATAGAAGGAAAAGACAAGGAGAACCTCTGACTGGAAATTACCTATGGGGAAGGTCGGAAACGGCCCTCACTTCAATTTCGCCAGAACACAGACTATTCAGCAGAGCAGCAATGTTCTTCTCCTCAATAATCCATCCGGGACTGCAGGCTTACGCAAACGCAAAGTGGCTCCAGATAACTAGATGGGAACTAATGGTGACCATCAATTCTACAGTAAATGGATTCAACGCAATAAAAGAGGAGCTGCGAGCCGTAAGGATGGTAGCACTCCAGAACAGATATGTATTGGACCTCCTCACAGCCATGGCAGGAGGAGTATGCGCAAAGATAGGACAATCATGCTGCACGTTCATTCCTGCCAACGATGCTGACAACGGTACACTGACAGAAGCAGTTTCACAATTGGCCCAGATGCACTCCAAAATGATGGGTGAAAGTAAAGGTGTGAAAAAGGATGAGAGCTGGTTTTCGCTATTATGGTCATGGATGCCATCTTGGCTGTCAGATGGACTAAAATCATAGTTGGTTGTACTATTTTGGCTGGAGCAACACTGATCATAATAAGATTTTGGAAGGCCCGGAAGGCACGCACCACCGACGAGTTGCTTGAAATGGTCGGTATGCACCCCTTGATGCCAGCAGATGACGGCCAACACGCAGGCATAATAATATAAGAGAGGGAGAAGCTGCGAAACCAGATCATCACCAACCATCTGGACCCACCCTCAGTGAAGATCGAGAACCCAAGAAACCCCAGGAGTTACATAGGGAAATGGGTATACTGTACTCCTGGAGGAACCTGTGAATACATGTACTGGTCATTTGAAGATCATGTTAACCACTATGGACATTTAGGTGGAATAACTAAAATATGGAGAGTAAGAGGAGATAACGAAAAGGATATGTTTGTGGTCGACAAGTCGACCAGAGGGGGGACTGAAGTGGGAGAATGGAAAAACAGGCTCCCGTCCTTCCCCTCTCGCGCCTGGCCTAAAGGATCATGGCCCAGGCACCCGCCACGAGAAGAGTTTGCCCATCTACCAGACGACCAAATACCCTGGTACAGGAACATACGGATGTGTCCATCTGCCTGCCCAGCAGCACGCCCTGCCCATGCTGACACCTGCGGCACGGATCAACTAGACTAAAACCAACACGTCGTTAGAGATGCCATGACGACCTAGCCAACGGTCAGCACACCTGTGTAAATATACACACTGGACACTCCCGCACCAGGCCACACGAAGAATATACTCAGTGCTATGACATAGGCGACAGACATACTCACGGACGTGCATCTTTATTATTTTCCACATAGGCTCTCAAAATGCCGAAACGCAAGACGCATCATGAACTCATCTAAAGAGCTTGCTTACGCTTCTCCTAAACCCAAGTACCATGATGAGAAATATAACGAAGACACGATACTGGTCATAAGACAATATGAAACTATAACCTAAAGCGCCTGTGCACCAAACGGTTTCACCTATATACCAGGCCTAAGTAGGCCGCAAGCAAGAGCTCCCATGGACGTTAAAAGAACAGGAGTCAGGTTGCTGATCCTGCAGAATGAGCCCGGCGAGAGCAGACAGCCAAGGTCGCAATGTTGCAAACCCACATTCCGAGAGCAGACCATCAAGGGCACGATGTTGCAACCTCGCACGCCGCGCACCAACGTTAAAATCACACCTGCAAATTAAACCAGGCACAGTGGAAAAAACAATATTAATTGTGCAGAATTCTGCCTCAAACACGGTCCCACTTCACGTGACCAAGCCGAACCTGACAGGATGCCAAGTCCAGGAGAAAGAAGGCGTCTGGATCCCTTGGTACAAGACACAGACAGACACACTTGAAAGGCTCAATGGACATCTGCGACAGTGGGAGTAGTCT
Source organism: Ambystoma mexicanum (assembly GCF_040938575.1). Lineage (NCBI taxonomy): Eukaryota > Metazoa > Chordata > Amphibia > Caudata > Ambystomatidae > Ambystoma > Ambystoma mexicanum. The sequence continues at coordinate 58,862,250 of NC_090935.1, read as the reverse complement.
GCCTTCCAGCTCATGAATAAGTCCTCACATTGTCTGCACGTACTCATAGTGAAACATTGTTGCAAATGACAGGTACACCGAGAGCTGGGAACAGCGATGGTCCCAAGCTGGGAAGCTCACGGGCGCACCAATCAGAACATGGGGCTCTTATCACTGACGCTATTAACATTGACCAATCATCAGGAGTCTTCATGTAACAATTCTCATGTATCTAATTGTAGGGACAACCCAGTATATCACCTGACTAACCCTCGTCCACTAATATTGTTCTCTATATGTATGCTATACTAACCCTACCACTCGAGCAACCAATTAAGAGTGGCAATAGGTTTGTTGCTAACTTTCTAAGGTGACGCAAGTAGCGCGTCATACTAAGGTAAAAAGGGCCTGCCAGCCCCACGTTTGTGTGTTTGTCAGGACGGACGCGTACGCTCCTTGACCCATCCCTGCCGTTTTTGTTTAATAAACAGCAGAGTCACCTTGCTTCTTGCGTGTGTCTCATACTCTATCTCTTTTGGGATATACGGGAGGAGTTGGGGCCTCCCTGCCCGGAGGTCTGTGGACGGCCCGGCCGACCCCAGCAGAATTTCCCCCCGACACTATCTTGGTCTTAGCTGGGGTCTGGCTGTTCCATTTTGCATGCAGTATGCTATATTGACCTTAGCTGGAGTCTGGCTGTTGCATTTTGCATGCAGTGTGCTATTTTGGCCGTATATGGAGTCTGGCTGTTGCACTTTGGATGCAGTGTGCTACCTTGGTCTTACCTGGGTTCTGGCTGTTGCACTTTGCATGCAGTGTGCTATCTTGGCCTTAGCTGGAGTCTGTCTGCTGCACTTTGCATGCAGTGTGCTATCTTGGTCTTAGCTGGATTCTGCCTGTTGAACATTTCATGCAGTGTGCTATCTTGGCCTTAGCTGGAGTCTGTCTGTTGCACTTTGCATGCAGTCTGCTATCTTGGTCTTAGCTGGGGTCTGGCTGTTGCATTTTGCATGCAGCGTGCTATCTTGGTCTTAGCTGGGGTCTGTTTGTTGCATTTTGCATGCAGTGTGCTATCATGGTCTTACCTGGGACCTGGCTGTTGCATTTTGCATGCACTATGCTATCTTGGTCTTAGCTTGGGTCTGTATGTTGCATTTTACATGCAGTGTGCTAGCTTGATCTTAGCTGGAGTCTGGCTGTTGCACTTTGAATGTAGTGTGCTATCTTGCTCTTAGCTGAGTCTGGCTGTTGCATTTTGCATGCGCTATGCTATCTTGGTCTTAGCTGGGGTCTGGCTGTTGCACTTTGCATGCAGTGTGCTATCTTGGTCTTAGCTGGGGTTGGCTGTTGCATTTTGCATGCGCTGTGCTATATTGGTCTTAGCTGGAGTCAGTCTGTTGCACTTTGCATGCAGTGTGCTATGTTGGTCTTAGATGGAGTCTGGCTGTTGCATTGTTCATGCAGTGTGCTATCTTGGCCTTAGCTGGAGTCTGGCTGTTGCATTTTGCCTGCTGTGTGCTGTCTTGGTCTTAGCTGGAGTCTGGCTGTTGTATTTTGCCTGCAGTGCGCTGTCTTGGTCTTAGCTGGAGTCTGGCAGTTGCATTTTGCATGTGGTGTGCTATCCTGGTCTTAGCTGGGGTCTGGCTGTTGCATTTTGCATGCAGGGTGCTATCTTGTTCTTAGCTGGGGTCTGTCTGTTGCATTTTGCATGCACTATGCTATCTTGGTATTAGCTGGGGTCTGGCTGTTGTATTGTACCTGCGGTGTGCTATCTTGGTTTTAGTTATAGTCTGGCTGTTGCACTTTGCATGCAGTGTGCTATCTTTGTTTTAGCTGGAGTTTGGCTGTTGAATTTTGCATGCAGTGTGCTATCTTGGTCTTAGCTGGAGTCTGGCTGTTACACTTTGCATGTAGTGTGCTATCTTGGTCGGATCTGGAGTCTGGCTTTTGCTTTTTGCATGCAGTGTGCTATTTTTGTCTTAGATGGGGTCTGGCTGTTGTATTTTGCATGTGGTGTGCTATCTTAGTCTTAGCTGGAGTCTGGCTGTTGCACTGTGCATGCAGTGTGCTATCTTGGCCTTAGCTGGAGACTGGCTTTTGCATTTTGCCTGCAGTGTGTTGTCTTGGTTTTAGCTGGAGTCTGGCTATCGTATTTTGCCTGCAGTGTGCTGTCTTGGTCTTAGTTGGAGTCTGGCTGTTGCATTTTGCCTGCAGTGTTCTATCTTGGCCTTAGCTGGAAGCTGACTGTTGCATTTTGCATGTGGTGTGCTATATTGGTCTTAGCTGGAGTCTGACTGTTGCACCTTGCATGCAGTGTGCTATCTTGGTCTTAGCTCGAGTCTGGCTGTTGCACTTTGCATGCAGTGCACTATCTTGGCCTTAGCTGGAATCCGACTGTTTCACTTTGCATGCAGTGTGCTATCTTGGCCTTAGCTTGAGTCTGGCTGTTGCATTTTGCATGTGGTGTGCTATCTTGGTCTTAGCTGGGGTCTGGCTGTTGCATTTTGCATGCAGGGTGCTATCTTGGTCTTAGCTGGGGTCTGTCTGTTGCATTTTGCATGCAGTGTGCTATCATGATCATAGCTGGGACCTGGCTGTTGCATTTTGCATGCACTATGCTATCTTGGTCTTAGCTGGGGTCTGGCTGTTGTATTGTCCCTGCGGTGTGCTATCTTGGTTTTAGCTATAGTCTGGCTGTTGCACTTTGCATGCAGTGTGCTATCTTTGTTTTAGCTGGAGACTGGCTGTTACACTTTGCATGTAGTGTGCTATCTTGGTCGTATCTGGAGTCTGGCTTTTGCATTTTGCATGCAGTGTGCTATGTTTGTCTTAGATGGGGTCTGGCTGTTGCATTTTGCATGCACTATGCTAAATTGGTCTTAGCTTGGGTCTGTCTGTTGCATTTTACATGCAGTGTGCTATCTTGGTCTTAGCTGGAGTCTGGCTGTTGCTTTTTGCATGTGGTGTGCTATCTTGGTCAGAGGTGGAGTCTGGCTGTTGCATTTTGCATGCGGTGTGCTATCTTGGTTTTAGCTGGAGTCTGGCTGTTGCACTTCGCATGCAGTGTGCTATCATGGTCTTAGCTGGGGTCTGGCTGTTGCATTTTGCATGTGGTGTGCTATCTTGGTCTTAGCTGGAGTCTGGCTGACCCATTTTGCATGTGGTGTGCTATCTTGGTTTTAGCTGGAGTCTGGCTGTTACACTTTGCATGCAGTGCGCTATCCTGGCCTTAGCTGAAATCAGGCTGTTGCATTTTGCATGCAGTGTGCTAGCTTGGTTTTAGCTGGGACCTGGCTGTTCCATTTTGCATGCGCTATATTATCTTGGTCTTAGCTGGGGTCTGGCTATTCCATTTGGCATGCAGTGTGCTATCTTGACCTTAGCTGGAGTCTGGCTGTTGCATTTTGCCTGCAGTGTGCTATCTTGGCCTGAGCTGGAAGCTAACTGTTGCATTTTGCATGTGTTGTGCTATCTTGGTCTTAGCTGGGGTCTGGCTGTTGCTTTTTGCCTGAGGTGTGCTATCCTGGTCTTAGCTCGAGTCTGGTTGTTGCGTTCTGCATGCAATGTGCTATCCTGGTCTTAGCTGGAGTCTGGCTGTTGCATTTTTCATGTGGTGTGCTATCTTGGTCTTAGCTGGAGTCTGGCTGTTGCATTTTGCATTCAGTGTGCTATCTTGGTCTTAGCTGGATTCTGGCTGTTGCATTTTGCATGCATTGTGCTATCTTGGTCTTAGCTGAGGTCTGGCTGTTGCATTTTGCATGCAGCATGCTATCTTGGTTTTAGCTGGGGTCTGTCTGTTGCATTTTGCATGCAGTGTGCTATCATGGTCTTAGCCGGGACCTGGCTGTTGCATTTTGCATGCAGCATGCTATCTTGGTTTTAGCTGGGGTCTGTCTGTTGCATTTTGCATGCACTATGCTATCTTGGTATTAGCTGGGGTCTGGCTGTTGTATTGTACCTGCGGTGTGCTATCTTGGTTTTAGTTATAGTCTGGCTGTTGCACTTTGCATGCAGTGTGCTATCTTTGTTTTAGCTGGAGTTTGGCTGTTGAATTTTGCATGCAGTGTGCTATCTTGGTCTTAGCTGGAGTCTGGCTGTTACACTTTGCATGTAGTGTGCTATCTTGGTCGGATCTGGAGTCTGGCTTTTGCTTTTTGCATGCAGTGTGCTATTTTTGTCTTAGATGGGGTCTGGCTGTTGTATTTTGCATGTGGTGTGCTATCTTAGTCTTAGCTGGAGTCTGGCTGTTGCACTGTGCATGCAGTGTGCTATCTTGGCCTTAGCTGGAGACTGCCTTTTGCATTTTGCCTGCAGTGTGTTGTCTTGGTTTTAGCTGGAGTCTGGCTATCGTATTTTGCCTGCAGTGTGCTGTCTTGGTCTTAGTTGGAGTCTGGCTGTTGCATTTTGCCTGCAGTGTTCTATCTTGGCCTTAGCTGGAAGCTGACTGTTGCATTTTGCATGTGGTGTGCTATATTGGTCTTAGCTGGAGTCTGACTGTTGCACCTTGCATGCAGTGTGCTATCTTGGTCTTAGCTCGAGTCTGGCTGTTGCACTTTGCATGCAGTGCACTATCTTGGCCTTAGCTGGAATCCGACTGTTTCACTTTGCATGCAGTGTGCTATCTTGGCCTTAGCTTGAGTCTGGCTGTTGCATTTTGCATGTGGTGTGCTATCTTGGTCTTAGCTGGGGTCTGGCTGTTGCATTTTGCATGCAGGGTGCTATCTTGGTCTTAGCTGGGGTCTGTCTGTTGCATTTTGCATGCAGTGTGCTATCATGATCATAGCTGGGACCTGGCTGTTGCATTTTGCATGCACTATGCTATCTTGGTCTTAGCTGGGGTCTGGCTGTTGTATTGTCCCTGCGGTGTGCTATCTTGGTTTTAGCTATAGTCTGGCTGTTGCACTTTGCATGCAGTGTGCTATCTTTGTTTTAGCTGGAGACTGGCTGTTACACTTTGCATGTAGTGTGCTATCTTGGTCGTATCTGGAGTCTGGCTTTTGCATTTTGCATGCAGTGTGCTATGTTTGTCTTAGATGGGGTCTGGCTGTTGCATTTTGCATGCACTATGCTAAATTGGTCTTAGCTTGGGTCTGTCTGTTGCATTTTACATGCAGTGTGCTATCTTGGTCTTAGCTGGAGTCTGGCTGTTGCTTTTTGCATGTGGTGTGCTATCTTGGTCAGAGGTGGAGTCTGGCTGTTGCATTTTGCATGCGGTGTGCTATCTTGGTTTTAGCTGGAGTCTGGCTGTTGCACTTCGCATGCAGTGTGCTATCATGGTCTTAGCTGGGGTCTGGCTGTTGCATTTTGCATGTGGTGTGCTATCTTGGTCTTAGCTGGAGTCTGGCTGACCCATTTTGCATGTGGTGTGCTATCTTGGTTTTAGCTGGAGTCTGGCTGTTACACTTTGCATGCAGTGCGCTATCCTGGCCTTAGCTGAAATCAGGCTGTTGCATTTTGCATGCAGTGTGCTAGCTTGGTTTTAGCTGGGACCTGGCTGTTCCATTTTGCATGCGCTATATTATCTTGGTCTTAGCTGGGGTCTGGCTATTCCATTTGGCATGCAGTGTGCTATCTTGACCTTAGCTGGAGTCTGGCTGTTGCATTTTGCCTGCAGTGTGCTATCTTGGCCTGAGCTGGAAGCTAACTGTTGCATTTTGCATGTGTTGTGCTATCTTGGTCTTAGCTGGGGTCTGGCTGTTGCTTTTTGCCTGAGGTGTGCTATCCTGGTCTTAGCTCGAGTCTGGTTGTTGCGTTCTGCATGCAATGTGCTATCCTGGTCTTAGCTGGAGTCTGGCTGTTGCATTTTTCATGTGGTGTGCTATCTTGGTCTTAGCTGGAGTCTGGCTGTTGCATTTTGCATTCAGTGTGCTATCTTGGTCTTAGCTGGATTCTGGCTGTTGCATTTTGCATGCATTGTGCTATCTTGGTCTTAGCTGAGGTCTGGCTGTTGCATTTTGCATGCAGCATGCTATCTTGGTTTTAGCTGGGGTCTGTCTGTTGCATTTTGCATGCAGTGTGCTATCATGGTCTTAGCCGGGACCTGGCTGTTGCATTTTGCATGCAGCATGCTATCTTGGTTTTAGCTGGGGTCTGTCTGTTGCATTTTGCATGCAGTGTACTATCTTGGTCTTAGCTGGAGTCTGGCTGTTGCTTTTTGCCTGAGGTGTGCTATCCTGGTCTTAGCTGGAGTCTGGTTGTTGTGTTCTGCATAAAATGTGCTATCTTGGTCTTAGCTGGAGTCTGGCTGTTGCATTTTGCATGTGGTGTGCTATCTTGGTCTTAGCTGGAGTCTGGCTGTTGCTTTTTGCCTGAGGTGTGCTATCCTGGTCTTAGCTGGAGTCTGGTTGTTGTGTTCTGCATGCAATGTGCTATCTTGGTCTTAGCTGGAGTCTGGCTGTTGCATTTTGCATGTGGTGTGCTATCTTGGTCAGAGGTGGAGTCTGGCTGTTGCATTTTGCATTTGGTGTGCTATCTTGGTCTTAGCCGGAGTCTGGCTGTTGCATTTTGCATGTGGTGTGCTATCTTGGTCAGAGGTGGAGTCTGGCTGTTGCATTTTGCATGCAGTGTGCTATCTTGGTTTTAGCTGGAGTCTGGCTGTTGCACTTCGCATGCAGTGTGCTATCATGGTCTTAGCTGGGGTCTGGCTGTTGCATTTTGCATGTGGTGTGCTATCTTGGTCTTAGATGGAGTCTGGCTGTTGCATTTTGCATGTGGTGTTCTATCTTGGTTTTAGCTGGAGTCTGGCTGTTGCACTTTGCATGCAGTGCGCTATCCTGGCCTTAGCTGAAATCACGCTGTTGCATTTTGCATGCAGTGTGCTAGCTTGGTTTTAGCTGGGACCTGGCTGTTCCATTTTGCATGCGCTATATTATCTTGGTCTTAGCTGGGGTCTGGCTATTCCATTTGGCATGCAGTGTGCTATCTTGACCTTAGCTGGAGTCTAGCTGTTGCATTTTGCCTGCAGTGTGCTATCTTGGCCTGAGCTGGAAGCTAACTGTTGCATTTTGCATGTGTTGTGCTATCTTGGTCTTAGCTGGGGTCTGGCTGTTGCTTTTTGCCTGAGATGTGCTATCCTCGTCTTAGCTCGAGTCTGGTTGTTGCGTTCTGCATGCAATGTGCTATCCTGGTCTTAGCTGGAGTCTGGCTGTTGCATTTTTCATGTGGTGTGCTATCTTGGTCTTAGCTGGAGACTGGCTGTTGCATTTTGCATTCAGTGTGCTATCTTGGTCTTAGCTGGATTCTGGCTGTTGCATTTTGCATGCAGTGTGCTATCTTGGTCTTAGCTGAGGTCTGGCTGTTGCATTTTGCATGCAGCATGCTATCTTGGTTTTAGCTGGGGTCTGTCTGTTGCATTTTGCAAGCAGTGTGCTATCATGGTCTTAGCCGGGACCTGGCTGTTGCATTTTGCATGCAGCATGCTATCTTGGTTTTAGCTGGGGTCTGTCTGTTGCATTTTGCATGCAGTGTACTATCTTGGTCTTAGCTGGAGTCTGGCTGTTGCTTTTTGCCTGAGGTGTGCTATCCTGGTCTTAGCTGGAGTCTGGTTGTTGTGTTCTGCATGCAATGTGCTATCTTGGTCTTAGCTGGAGTCTGGCTGTTGCATTTTGCATGTGGTGTGCTATCTTGGTCTTAGCTGGAGTCTGGCTGTTGCTTTTTGCCTGAGGTGTGCTATCCTGGTCTTAGCTGGAGTCTGGTTGTTGTGTTCTGCATGCAATGTGCTATCTTGGTCTTAGCTGGAGTCTGGCTGTTGCCTTTTGCATGTGGTGTGCTATCTTGGTCAGAGGTGGAGTCTGGCTGTTGCATTTTGCATTTGGTGTGCTATCTTGGTCTTAGCTGGAGTCTGGCTGTTGCATTTTGCATGTGGTGTGCTATCTCGGTCAGAGGTGGAGTCTGGCTGTTGCATTTTGCATGCGGTGTGCTATCTTGGTTTTAGCTGGAGTCTGGCTGTTGCACTTCGTATGCAGTGTGCTATCATGGTCTTAGCTGGGGTCTGGCTGTTGCATTTTGCATGTGGTGTGCTATCTTGGTCTTAGATGGAGTCTGGCTGTTGCATTTTGCATGTGGTGTTCTATCTTGGTTTTAGCTGGAGTCTGGCTGTTGCACTTTGCATGCAGTGCGCTATCCTGGCCTTAGCTGAAATCACGCTGTTGCATTTTGCATGCAGTGTGCTAGCTTGGTTTTAGCTGGGACCTGGCTGTTCCATTTTGCATGCGCTATATTATCTTGGTCTTAGCTGGGGTCTGGCTATTCCATTTGGCATGCAGTGTGCTATCTTGACCTTAGCTGGAGTCTAGCTGTTGCATTTTGCCTGCAGTGTGCTATCTTGGCCTGAGCTGGAAGCTAACTGTTGCATTTTGCATGTGTTGTGCTATCTTGGTCTTAGCTGGGGTCTGGCTGTTGCTTTTTGCCTGAGGTGTGCTCTCCTGGTCTTAGCTCGAGTCTGGTTGTTGCGTTCTGCATGCAATGTGCTATCCTGGTCTTAGCTGGAGTCTGGCTGTTGCATTTTTCATGTGGTGTGCTATCTTGGTCTTAGCTGGTGTCTGGCTGTTGCATTTTGCATTCAGTGTGCTATCTTGGTCTTAGCTGGATTCTGGCTGTTGCATTTTGCATGCAGTGTGCTATCTTGGTCTTAGCCGGGACCTGGCTGTTGCATTTTGCATGCAGCATGCTATCTTGGTTTTAGCTGGGGTCTGTCTGTTGCATTCTGCATGCAGTGTGCTATCTTGGTCTTAGCTGGAGTCTGGCTGTTGCTTTTTGCCTGAGGTGTGCTATCCTGGTCTTAGCTGGAGTCTGGTTGTTGTGTTCTCCATGCAATGTACTATCTTGGTCTTAGCTGGAGTCTGGCTGTTGCATTTTGCATGTGGTGTGCTATCTTGGTCAGAGGTGGAGTCTGGCTGTTGCATTTTGCATGCGGTGTACTATCTTGGTTTTAGCTGGAGTCTGGCTGTTGCACTTCACATGCAGTGTGCTATCATGGTCTTAGGTGGGGTCTGGCTGTTGTATTTTGCATGTGGTGTGCTATCTTGGTCTTAGCTGGAGTCTGGCTGTTGCATTTTGCATGTGGTGTGCTATCTTGGTTTTAGCTGGAGTCTGGCTGTTGCACTTTGCATGCAGTGCGCTATCCTGGACTTAGCTGGAATCTGGCTGTTGCATTTTGCATGCAGTGTGCTAGCTTGGTCTTAGCTGGGACCTGGCTGTTCCATTTTGCATGCGCTATACTATCTTGGTCTTAGCTGGGGTCTGGCTATTCCATTTTGCATGCAGTGTGCTATCTTGGCCTTAGCTGGAGTCTGGCTGTTGCATTTTGCCTGCAGTGTGCTATCTCGGCCTGAGCTGGAAGCTGACTGTTGCATTTTGCATGTGTTGTGCTATCTTGGTCTTAGCTGGGGTCTGGCTGTTGCTTTTTGCCTGAGGTGTGCTATCCTGGTCTTAGCTCGAGTCTGGTTGTTGCGTTCTGCATGCAATGTGCTATCTTGGTCTTAGCTGGAGTCTGGCTGTTGCATTTTTCATGTGGTGTGCTATCTTGGTCTTAGCTGGAGTCTGGCTGTTGCATTTTGCATGTGGTGTGCTATCTTGGTCTTAGCTGGAGTCTGGCTGTTGCATTTTGCATGCGGTGTGCTATCTTGGTTTTAGCTGGAGTCTGGCTGTTGCACTTCGCATGCAGTGTGCTATCATGGTCTTAGCTGGGGTCTGGCTGTTGCATTTTGCATGTGGTGTGCTATCTTGGTCTTAGCTGGAGTCTGGCTGTTGCATTTTGCATGTGGTGTGCTATCTTGGTTTTAGCTGGAGTCTGGCTGTTGCACTTTGCATGCAGTGCACTATCCTGGCTTTAGCTGGAATCTGGCTGTTGCATTTTGCATGCAGTGTGCTAGCTTGGTCTTAGCTGGGACCTGGCTGTTCCATTTTGCATGCGCTATACTATCTTGATCTTAGCTGGGGTCTGGCTATTCCATTTTGCATGCAGTGTGCTATCTTGGCCTTAGCTGGAGTCTGGCTGTTGCATTTTGCCTGCAGTGTGCTATCTTGGCCTGAGCTGGAAGCTGACTGTTGCATTTTGCATTTGGTGTGCTATCTTGGTCTTAGCTGGGGTCTGGCTGTTGCTTTTTGCCTGAGGTGTGCTATCCTGGTCTTAGCTGGAGTCTGGTTGTTGCGTTCTGCATGCAATGTGCTATCTTGGTCTTAGCTGGAGTCTGGCTGTTGCATGTTTCATGTGGTGTGCTATCTTGGTCTTAGCTGGAGTCTGGCTGTTGCATTTTGCATGTGGTGTGCTATCTTGGTCTTAGCTGGCGTCTGGCTGTTGCATTTTGCATGTGGTGTGCTATCTTGGTCTTAGGTGGAGTCTGGCTGTTGCATTTTGCATGCAGTGTGCTATCTTGGTTTTAGCTGGAGTCTGGCTGTTGCACTTCGCATGCAGTGTGCTATCATGGTCTTAGCTGGGGTCTGGCTGTTGCATTTTGCATGTGGTGTGCTATCTTGGTCTTAGCTGGAGTCTGGCTGTTACATTTTGCATGTGGTGTGCTATCCTGGTCTTAGCTGGAGTCTGGCTGTTGCATTTTGCATGCAGTGTGCTAGCCTGGTCTTAACTGGGGCCTGGCTGTTCCATTTTGCATGCGCTATACTATCTTGGTCTTAGCTGGGGTCTGGCTATTGCATTTTGCATGCAGTGTGCTCTCTTGGCCTTAGCTGGAGTCTGGCTGTTGCATTTTGCATGCAGTGTGCTAGCTTGGTCTTAGATGGGTCCTGGCTGTTGCATTTTGCATGCGCTATGCTATCTTGGTCTTACCTGGGGTCTGGCTGTTGCATTTTGCATGCGCTATACTATCTTGGTCTTAGCTGGGGTCTGGCTGTTCCATTTTGCATGCAGTGTGCTATATTGACCTTAGCTGGAGTCTGGCTGTTGCATTTTGCATGCAGTGTGCTATCTTGGCCGTATATGGAGTCTGGCTGTTGCACTTTGCATGCAGTGTGCTATATTGGTCTTAGCTGGATTCTGGCTGTTGAACTTTGCATGCAGTGTGCTATCTTGGCCTTAGCTGGAGTCTGGCTGTTGCACTTTGCATGCAGTCTGCTATCTTGGTCTTAGCTGGGGTCTGGCTGTTGCATTTTGCATGCAGCGTGCTATCTTGGTCTTAGCTGGGGTCTGTTTGTTGCATTTTGCATGCAGTGTGCTATCATGGTCTTAGCTGGGACCTGGCTGTTGCATTTTGCATGCACTATGCTATCTTGGTCTTAGCTTGGGTCTGTCTGTTGCATTTTACATGCAGTGTGCTAGCTTGGTCTTAGCTGGAGTCTGGCTGTTGCACTTTGAATGTAGTGTGCTATCTTGCTCTTAGCTGAGTCTGGCTGTTGCATTTTACATGCGCTATGCTATCTTGGTCTTAGCTGGGGTCTGGCTGATGCACTTTGCATGCAGTGTGCTATCTTGGTCTTAGCTGGGGTTGGCTGTTGCATTTTGCATGCACTGTGCTATCTTGGTCTTAGCTGGAGTCAGTCTGTTGCACTTTGCATGCAGTGTGCTATGTTGGTCTTAGATGGAGTCTGGCTGTTGCATTGTGCATGCAGTGTGGTATCTTGGCCTTAGCTGGAGTCTGGCTGTTGCATTTTGCCTGCTGTGTGCTGTCTTGGTCTTAGCCGGAGTCTGGCTGTTGTATTTTGCATGTGGTGTGCTATCTTGACCTTAGCTGGAGTCTGGCTGTTGCATTTTGCATGCAGTGTGCTATCTTGGCCATATATGGAGTCTGGCTGTTGCACTTTGGATGCGGTGTGCTACCTTGGTCTTAGCTGGATTCTGGCTGTTGCATTTTTCATGTGGCGTGCTATCTTGGTATTGGCTGGAGTCTGGCTGGTGCATTTTGCATGTGGTGTGCTATCTTGACCTTAGCTGGAGTCTGGCTGTTGCATTTTGCATGCAGTGTGCTATCTTGGCCATATATGGAGTCTGGCTGTTGCACTTTGGATGCGGTGTGCTACCTTGGTCTTAGCTGGATTCTGGCTGTTGCACTTTGCATGCAGTGTGCTATCTTGGCCTTAGCTGGAGTCTGGCTGTTGCACTTTGCATGCAGTGTGCTATCTTGGTCTTCGCTGGATTCTGGCTGTTGAACTTTGCATGCAGTGTGCTATCTTGGCCTTAGCTGGAGTTTGGCTGTTGCACTTTGCATGCAGTGTGATATCTTTGTTTTAGCTGGCGTTTCGCTGTTGAATTATGCATGCAGTGTGCTATCTTGGTCCTAGCTGGAGACTGGCTGTTATACTTTGCATGTAGTGTGCTATCTTGGTCGTATCTGGAGTCTGGCTTTTGCATTTTGCATGCAGTGTGCTATATTTGTCTTAGATGGGGTCTGGCTGTTGCATTTTGCATGCAGTGTGCTATCTTGGTGTTAGCTTGCGTCTGTCTGTTGCATTTTGCATGTGTTGTGCTATCTTGGTTTTAGCTGGGGTCTGGCTGTTGCTTTTTGCCTGAGGTGTGCTATCCTGGTCTTAGCTGGAGTCTGGTTGTTGTGTTCTGCATGCAATGTGCTATCTTGGTCTTAGCTGGAGTCTGGCTGTTGCATGTTGCATGTGGTGTGCTATCTTTGTCAGAGGTGGAGTCTGGCTGTTGCATTTTGCATGCGGTGTACTATCTTGGTTTTAGCTGGAGTCTGGCTGTTGCACTTCACATGCAATGTGCTATCTTGGTCTTAGCTGGAGTCTGGCTGTTGCATTTTGCATGTGGTGTGCTATCTTTGTCTTAGCTGGAGTCTGGTTGTTGCACTTTACATGCAGTCTGCTATCTTGGCCTTAGCTGGAGACTGGCTGTTGCATTTTGCCCGCAGTGTGCTGTCTTGGTCTTAGCTGGAGTGTGGCTGAGGTATTGTGCCTGCAGTGTGCTGTCTTGGTCTTACCTGGAGTCTGGATGTTGCATTTTGCCTGCAGTGTGCTATCTTGGCCTTAGCTGGACGCTGACTGCTTCATTTTACATGCGGTGTGCTATATTGGTCTTAGCTGGAGTCTGACTGTTGCACCTTGCATGCAGTGTGCTATCTTGGTCTTAGCTCGCGTCTGGCTGTTGCACTTTGCATGCAGTGCACTATCTCTGCCTTAGCTGGAATCCGGCTGTTGCACTTTGCATGCAGTGTGCTATCGTGGTCTTAGCTGGATTCTGGCTGTTGCATTTTGCATGCAGTGTGCTATCTTGGTCTTAGCCGGAGTCTGGCAGTTGCATTTTGCATGTGGTGTGCTATCTTGGTCTTAGCTGGGGTCTGGCTGTTGCATTTTGCATGCAGGGTGCTATCTTGGTCTTAGCTGGGGTCTATCTGTTGCATTTTGCATGCAGTGCGCTATCATGATCTTAGCTGGGACCTGGCTGTTGCATTTTGCATGCACTATGCTATCTTGGTTTTAGCTATAGTCTGGCTGTTGCACTTTGCATGCAGTGTTCTATCTGCGTTTTAGCTGGAGTTTGGCTGTTGAATTTTGCATGCAGTGTGCTATCTTGGTCGTATCTGGAGTCTGGCTTTTGCATTTTGCATGCAGTGTGTTATTTCTGTCTTAGATGGGGTCTGGCTGTTGCATTTTGCATGCAGTGTGCTTTCTTGGTCTTAGCTTGAGTCTGACTGTTGTATTTTGCATGCGTTGTGCTATTTTGGTCTTAGCTCGGGTTGGCTGTTTCATTTTGCATGCGCTATGCTATGTTGGTCTTAGCTGGAGTCAGTCTGTTGCATTTTGCATGCAGTGTGCTTTCTTGGTCTTAGCTTGAGTCTGACTGTTGTATTTTGCATGCGTTGTGCTATTTTGGTCTTAGCTCGGGTTGGCTGTTTCATTTTGCATGCGCTATGCTATGTTGGTCTTAGCTGGAGTCAGTCTGTTGCACTTTGCATGCAGTGTGCTAACTTGGTCTTAGATGGAGTCTGGCTGTTGCATTGTGCATGCAGTGTGCTATCTTGGCGTTAGCTGGAGTTTGGCTGTTGCATTTTGCCTGCTGTGTGCTGTCTTGGTCTTAGCTGGAGTCTGGCTGTTGTATTTTGCCTGCTGTGTGCTGTCTTGGTCTTAGCTGGAGTCTGGCTGTTGCATTTTGCCTGCAGTGTGCTATTTTGGCCTTAGCTGGAAGCTGACTGTTGCATTTTGCATGCATTGTGCTTTCTTGGTCTTAGCTGGAGTCTGGCTGTTGCATTTTGCATGTGGTGTGCTATCTTGGTCTTAGCTGGAGTCTGGCTGTTGCATTTTGCATGTGGTGTGCTATCTTGGTCTAAGGTGGAGTCTGGCTATTGCATTTTGCATGCGGTGTGCTATCTTGGTTTTAGCTGGAGTCTGGCTGTTGTACTTCGCAATCAGTGTGCTATCATGGTTTTAGCTGGGCTCTGGCTATTGCATTTTGCATTTGGTGTGCTATTTTGGTCTTAGCTGGAGTCTGGCTGTTGCATTTTGCATGTGGTATGCTATCTTGGTTTTAGCTGGAGTCTGGCTGTTGCACTTTGCATGCAGTGCGCTATCCTGGCCTTGGCTGGAATCTGGCTGTTGCATTTTGCATGCAGTGTGCTAGCTTGGTCTTACCTGGGGCCTGGCAGTTGCATTTTGCATGCACTATTCTTGGTCTTAGCTTGGGTCTGGCTATTCCATTTTGCATGCAGTGTGCTATCTTGGCCTTAGCTGGAGTCTGGCTGTTGCATTTCGCATACAGTGTGCTAGCTTGTTCTTAGCTGGGGCCTGGCTGTTGCACTTTGCATGCAGTGTGCTAGCTTGTTCTTAGCTGGGGCCTGGCTGTTGCATTTTACATGCGCTATGCTATCTTGGTCTTAGCTGGGGTCTGGCTGTTGCACTTTGCATGCAGTGTGCTATCTTGGCCTTAGCTGGAGTCTGGCTGTTGCATTTCGCATACAGTGTGCTAGCTTGTTCTTAGCTGGGGCCTGGCTGTTGCATTTTACATGCGCTATGCTATCTTGGTCTTAGCTGGGGTCTGGCTGTTGCACTTTGCATGCAGTGTGCTATCTTGGCCTTAGCTGGAGTCTGGCTGTTGCATTTCGCATACAGTGTGCTAGCTTGTTCTTAGCTGGGGCCTGGCTGTTGCATTTTACATGCGCTATGCTATCTTGGTCTTAGCTGGGGTCTGGCTGTTGCACTTTGCATGCAGTGTGCTATCTTGGTCTTAGCTTGATTCTGGCTGTTGCATTTTGCATGCAGTGTTCTATCTTGGTCTTAGCTGGGGTCTGGCTGTTGCATTTTGCATGCAGCATGCTATCTTGGTTTTAGCTGGGGTTTGTCTGTTACATTTTGCATGCAGTGTGCTATCTTGGTCTTAGATGGAGTCTGGCTGTTGCATTGTGCATGCAGTTTGCTATCTTGGCCTTAGCTGGAGTCTGGCTGTTGCATTTTGCCTGCGGTGTGCTGTCTTGGTCTCAGCTGGAGTCTGACTGTTGTATTTTGCCTGCAGTGTGCTGTCTTGGTCTTATCTGGAGTCTGGCTGTTGCATTTTGCCTGCAGTGTGCTATCTTGGCCTTAGCTGGAAGCTGACTGTTGCATTTTGCATGTGTTGTCCTATCTTGGTGTTAGCTGCTGTCTGGCTGTTGCTTTTTGCCTGAGGTGTGCTATCTTGGTCTAAGCTGGAGTCTGGCTGTTGCATTTTGCATGTGGTGTGCTATCTTGGTCTTAGCTGGAGTCTGGCTGTTGCATTTTCCATGTGGTGTGCTATCTTGACCTTAGCAGGAGTCTAGCTGTTACATTTTGCCTGTAGTGTGCTATCTTGGCCTTAGCTGAACGCTGACTGTTGCATTTTACATGCGGTGTGCTATATTGGTCTTAGCTGGAGTCTGACTGTTGCACCTTGCATGCAGTGTGCTATCTTGGTCTTAGCTTGCGTCTGGCTGTTGCACTTTGCATGCAGTGCACTATCTCTGCCTTAGCTGGAATCCGGCTGTTGCACTTTGCATGCAGTGTGCTATCGTGGTCTTAGCTGGATTCTGGCTGTTGCATTTTGCATGCAGTGTGCTATCTTGGTCTTAGCCGGAGTCTGGCAGTTGCATTTTGCATGTGGTGTGCTATCTTGGTCTTAGCTGGGGTCTGGCTGTTGCATTTTGCATGCAGGGTGCTATCTTGGTCTTAGCTGGGGTCTATCTGTTGCATTTTGCATGCAGTGTGCTATCATGATCTTAGCTGGGACCTGGCTGTTGCATTTTGCATGCACTATGCTATCTTGGTTTTAGCTATAGTCTGGCTGTTGCACTTTGCATGCAGTGTGCTATCTGCGTTTTAGCTGGAGTTTGGCTGTTGAATTTTGTATGCAGTGTGCTATCTTGGTCGTATCTAGAGTCTGGCTTTTGCATTTTGCATGCAGTGTGTTATTTCTGTCTTAGATGGTGTCTGGCTGTTGAATTTGCATGCAGTGTGCTTTCTTGGTCTTAGCTTGAGTCTGACTGTTGTATTTTGCATGCGTTGTGCTATTTTGGTCTTAGCTCGGGTTGGCTGTTGCATTTTGAATGCGCTATGCTATGTTGGTCTTAGCTGGAGTCAGTCTGTTGCACTTTGCATGCAGTGTGCTACCTTGGTCTTAGATGGAGTCTGGCTGTTGCATTGTGCATGCAGTGTGCTATCTTGGCGTTAGCTGGAGTTTGGCTGTTGCATTTTGCCTGCTGTGTGCTGTCTTGGTCTTAGCTGGAGTCTGGCTGTTGTATTTTGCCTGCTGTGTGCTGTCTTGTTCTTAGCTGGAGTCTGGCTGTTGCATTTTGCCTGCAGTGTGCTATTTTGGCCTTAGCTGGAAGCTGACTGTTGCATTTTGCATGCATTGTGCTTTCTTGGTCTTAGCTGGAGTCTGGCTGTTGCATTTTGCATGTGGTGTGCTATCTTGGTCTTAGCTGGAGTCTGGCTGTTGCATTTTGCATGTGGTGTGCTATCTTGGTCTAAGGTGGAGTCTGGCTATTGCATTTTGCATGCAGTGTGCTATCTTGGTTTTAGCTGGAGTCTGGCTGTTGTACTTCGCAATCAGTGTGCTATCATGGTTTTAGCTGGGCTCTGGCTGTTGCATTTTGCATTTGGTGTGCTATCTTGGTCTTAGCTGGAGTCTGGCTGTTGCATTTTGCATGTGGTGTGCTATCTTGGTTTTAGCTGGAGTCTGGCTGTTGCACTTTGCATGCAGTGCGCTATCCTGGCCTTAGCTGGAATCTGGCTGTTGCATTTTGCATGCAGTGTGCTAGCTTGGTCTTACCTGGGGCCTGGCAGTTGCATTTTGCATGCACTATTCTTGGTCTTAGCTTGGGTCTGGCTATTCCATTTTGCATGCAGTGTGCTATCTTGGCCTTAGCTGGAGTCTGGCTGTTGCATTTTGCATGCAGTGTGCTAGCTTGGTCTTAGCTGGGGCCTGGCTGTTGCATTTTACATGTGCTATGCTATCTTGGTCTTAGCTGGGGACTGGCTGTTGCACTTTGCATGCAGTGTGCTATCTTGGCCTTAGCTGGAGTCTGGCTGTTGCACTTTGCATGCAGTGTGCTATCTTGGTCTTAGCTGGATTCTGGCTGTTGAACTTTGCATACCGTGTGCTATCTTGGCCTTAGCTGGAGTCTGGCTGTTGCACTTTGCATTCAGTGTGCTATCTTGGTCTTAGCTGGATTCTGGCTGTTGCATTTTGCATGCAGTGTGCTATCTTGGTCTTAGCTGGGGTCTGGCTGTTGCATTTTGCATGCAGCATGCTATCTTGGTTTTAGCTGGGGTTTGTCTGTTACATTTTGCATGCAGTGTGCTATCTTGGTCTTAGATGGAGTCTGGCTGTTGCATTGTGCATGCAGTTTGCTATCTTGGCCTTAGCTGGAGTCTGGCTGTTGCATTTTGCCTGCGGTGTGCTGTCTTGGTCTTAGCTGGAGTCTGGCTGTTGTATTTTGCCTGCAGTGTGCTGTCTTGGTCTTATCTGGAGTCTGGCTGTTACATTTTGCCTGCAGTGTGCTATCTTGGCCTTAGCTGGAAGCTGACTGTTGCATTTTGCATGTGTTGTCCTATCTTGGTGTTAGCTGCTGTCTGGCTGTTGCTTTTTGCCTGAGGTGTGCTATCTTGGTCTAAGCTGGAGTCTGGCTGTTGCATTTTGCATGTGGTGTGCTATCTTGGTCTTAGCTGGAGTCTGGCTGTTGCATTTTGCATGTGGTGTGCTATCTTGACCTTAGCAGGAGTCTAGCTGTTGCATTTTGCATGCAGTGTGCTATCTTGGCCGTATATGGAGTCTGGCTGTTGAACTTTGCATGCAGTGTGCTATATTGGTCTTAGCTGGATTCTGGCTGTTGCACTTTGCATGCAATGTGCTATCTTGGCCTTAGCTGGAGTCTGGCTGTTGCACTTTGCATGCAGTGCACTATCTCTGCCTTAGCTGGAATCCGGCTGTTGCACTTTGCATGCAGTGTGCTATCGTGGTCTTAGCTGGATTCTGGCTGTTGCATTTTGCATTTGGTGTGCTATCTTGGTCTTAGCTGGAGTCTGGCTGTTGCATTTTGCATGTGGTGTGCTATCTTGGTTTTAGCTGGAGTCTGGCTGTTGCACTTTGCATGCAGTGCGCTATCCTGGCCTTAGCTGGAATCTGGCTGTTGCATTTTGCATGCAGTGTGCTAGCTTGGTCTTACCTGGGGCCTGGCAGTTGCATTTTGCATGCACTATTCTTGGTCTTAGCTTCGGTCTGGCTATTCCATTTTGCATGCAGTGTGCTATCTTGGCCTTAGCTGGAGTCTGGCTTTTGCATTTTGCATGCAGTGTGCTAGCTTGGTCTTAGCTGGGGCCTGGCTGTTGCATTTTACATGCGCTATGCTATCTTGGTCTTAGCTGGGGACTGGCTGTTGCACTTTGCATGCAGTGTGCTATCTTGGCCTTAGCTGGAGTCTGGCTGTTGCACTTTGAATGCAGTGTGCTATCTTGGTCTTAGCTGGATTCTGGCTGTTGAACTTTGCATACAGTGTGCTATCTTGGCCTTAGCTGGAGTCTGGCTGTTGCACTTTGCATTCAGTGTGCTATCTTGGTCTTAGCTGGATTCTGGCTGTTGCATTTTGCATGCAGTGTGCTATCTTGGTCTTAGCTGGGGTCTGGCTGTTGCATTTTGCATGCAGCATGCTATCTTGGTTTTAGCTGGGGTTTGTCTGTTACAGTTTGCATGCAGTGTGCTATCTTGGTCTTAGATGGAGTCTGGCTGTTGCATTGTGCATGCAGTTTGCTATCTTGGCCTTAGCTGGAGTCTGGCTGTTGCATTTTGCCTGCGGTGTGCTGTCTTGGTCTTAGCTGGAGTCTGACTGTTGTATTTTGCCTGCAGTGTGCTGTCTTGGTCTTATCTGGAGTCTGGCTGTTGCATTTTGCCTGCAGTGTGCTATCTTGGCCTTAGCTGGAAGCTGACTGTTGCATTTTGCATGTGTTGTCCTATCTTGGTGTTAGCTGCTGTCTGGCTGTTGCTTTTTGCCTGAGGTGTGCTATCTTGGTCTAAGCTGGAGTCTGGCTGTTGCATTTTGCATGTGGTGTGCTATCTTGGTCTTAGCTGGAGTCTGGCTGTTGCATTTTGCATGTGGTGTGCTATCTTGACCTTAGCAGGAGTCTAGCTGTTGCATTGTGCATGCAGTGTGCTATCTTGGCGTTAGCTGGAGTTTGGCTGTTGCATTTTGCCTGCTGTGTGCTGTCTTGGTCTTAGCTGGAGTCTGGCTGTTGTATTTTGCCTGCTGTGTGCTGTCTTGGTCTTAGCTGGAGTCTGGCTGTTGCATTTTGCCTGCAGTGTGCTATTTTGGCCTTAGCTGGAAGCTGACTGTTGCATTTTGCATGCATTGTGCTTTCTTGGTCTTAGCTGGAGTCTGGCTGTTGCATTTTGCATGTGGTGTGCTATCTTGGTCTTAGCTGGAGTCTGGCTGTTGCATTTTGCATGTGGTGTGCTATCTTGGTCTAAGGTGGAGTCTGGCTATTGCATTTTGCATGCGGTGTGCTATCTTGGTTTTAGCTGGAGTCTGGCTGTTGTACTTCGCAATCAGTGTGCTATCATGGTTTTAGCTGGGCTCTGGCTGTTGCATTTTGCATTTGGTGTGCTATCTTGGTCTTAGCTGGAGTCTGGCTGTTGCATTTTGCATGTGGTGTGCTATCTTGGTTTTAGCTGGAGTCTGGCTGTTGCACTTTGCATGCAGTGCGCTATCCTGGCCTTAGCTGGAATCTGGCTGTTGCATTTTGCATGCAGTGTGCTAGCTTGGTCTTACCTGGGGCCTGGCAGTTGCATTTTGCATGCACTATTCTTGGTCTTAGCTTGGGTCTGGCTATTCCATTTTGCATGCAGTGTGCTATCTTGGCCTTAGCTGGAGTCTGGCTTTTGCATTTTGCATGCAGTGTGCTAGCTTGGTCTTAGCTGGGGCCTGGCTGTTGCATTTTACATGCGCTATGCTATCTTGGTCTTAGCTGGGGACTGGCTGTTGCACTTTGCATGCAGTGTGCTATCTTGGCCTTAGCTGGATTCTGGCTGTTGAACTTTGCATACAGTGTGCTATCTTGGCCTTAGCTGGAGTCTGGCTGTTGCACTTTGCATTCAGTGTGCTATCTTGGTCTTAGCTGGATTCTGGCTGTTGCATTTTGCATGCAGTGTGCTATCTTGGTCTTAGCTGGGGTCTGGCTGTTGCATTTTGCATGCAGCATGCTATCTTGGTTTTAGCTGGGGTTTGTCTGTTACATTTTGCATGCAGTGTGCTATCTTGGTCTTAGATGGAGTCTGGCTGTTGCATTGTGCATGCAGTTTGCTATCTTGGCCTTAGCTGGAGTCTGGCTGTTGCATTTTGCCTGCGGTGTGCTGTCTTGGTCTTAGCTGGAGTCTGGCTGTTGTATTTTGCCTGCAGTGTGCTGTCTTGGTCTTATCTGGAGTCTGGCTGTTGCATTTTGCCTGCAGTGTGCTATCTTGGCCTTAGCTGGAAGCTGACTGTTGCATTTTGCATGTGTTGTCCTATCTTGGTGTTAGCTGCTGTCTGGCTGTTGCTTTTTGCCTGAGGTGTGCTATCTTGGTCTAAGCTGGAGTCTGGCTGTTGCATTTTGCATGTGGTGTGCTATCTTGGTCTTAGCTGGAGTCTGGCTGTTGCATTTTGCATGTGGTGTGCTATCTTGACCTTAGCAGGAGTCTAGCTTTTGCATTTTGCATGCAGTGTGCTATCTTGGCCGTATATGGAGTCTGGCTGTTGAACTTTGCATGCAGTGTGCTATATTGGTCTTAGCTGGATTCTGGCTGTTGCACTTTGCATGCAATGTGCTATCTTGGCCTTAGCTGGAATCCGGCTGTTGCACTTTGCATGCAGTGTGCTATCGTGGTCTTAGCCGGAGTCTGGCAGTTGCATTTTGCATGTGGTGTGCTATCTTGGTCTTAGCTGGGGTCTGGCTGTTGCATTTTGCATGCAGGGTGCTATCTTGGTCTTAGCTGGGGTCTGTCTGTTGCATTTTGCATGCAGTGTGCTATCATGATCTTAGCTGGGACCTGGCTGTTGCATTTTGCATGCACTATGCTATCATGGTTTTAGCTATAGTCTGGCTGTTGCACTTTGCATGCAGTGTGCTATCTGCGTTTTAGCTGGAGTTTGGCTGTTGAATTTTGCATGCAGTGTGCTATCTTGGTCGTATCTGGAGTCTGGCTTTTGCATTTTGCATGCAGTGTTTTATTTCTGTCTTAGATGGGGTCTGGCTGTTGCATTTTGCATGCAGTGTGCTTTCTTGGTCTTAGCTTGAGTCTGACTGTTGTATTTTGCATGCGTTGTGCTATCTTGGTCTTAGCTCGGCTTGGCTGTTGCATTTTGCATGCGCTATGCTATGTTGGTCTTAGCTGGAGTCAGTCTGTTGCACTTTGCATGCAGTGTGCTACCTTGGTCTTAGATGGAGTCTGGCTGTTGCATTGTGCATGCAGTGTGCTATCTTGGCGTTAGCTGGAGTTTGGCTGTTGCATTTTGCCTGCTGTGTGCTGTCTTGGTCTTACCTGGAGTCTGGCTGTTGTATTTTGCCTGCTGTGTGCTGTCTTGGTCTTAGCTGGAGTCTGGCTGTTGCATTTTGCCTGCAGTATGCTATCTTGGCCTTAGCTGGAAGCTGACTGTTGCATTTTGCATGCATTGTGCTATCTTGGTTTTAGCTGGGGTCTGGCTGTAGCTTTTTGCCTGAGGTGTGCTATCCTGGTCTTAGCTGGAGTGTGGTAGCTGCGTTCTGCATGCAAAGTGCTTTCTTGGTCTTAGCTGGAGTCTGGCTGTTGCATTTTGCATGTGGTGTGCTATCTTGGTCTTAGCTGGAGTCTGGCTGTTGCATTTTTCATGTGGTGTGCTATCTTGGTCTACGGTGGAGTCTGGCTATTGCATTTTGCATGCGGTGTGCTATCTTGGTTTTAGCTGGAGTCTGGCTGTTGTACTTCGCAAGCAGTGTGCTATCATGGTTTTAGCTGGGCTCTGGCTGTTGCATTTTGCATTTGGTGTGCTATCTTGGTCTTAGCTGGAGTCTGGCTGTTGCATTTTGCATGTGGTGTGCTATCTTGGTTTTAGCTGGAGTCTGGCTGTTGCGCTTTGCATGCAGTGCGCTATCCTGGCCTTAGCTGGAATCTGGCTGTTGCATTTTGCATGCAGTGTGCTAGCTTGGTCTTACCTGGGGCCTGGCAGTTGCATTTTGCATGCACTATTCTTGGTCTTAGCTGGGGTCTGGCTTTTCCATTTTGCATGCAGTGTGCTATCTTGGCCTTAGCTGGAGTCTGGCTGTTGCATTT
Organism: Ambystoma mexicanum; assembly: GCF_040938575.1. NCBI lineage: Eukaryota > Metazoa > Chordata > Amphibia > Caudata > Ambystomatidae > Ambystoma > Ambystoma mexicanum. Next base: position 58,839,593 of record NC_090935.1, on the reverse strand, counting down.
TGCATGCAGTGTGCTAGCTTGGTCTTAGCTGGGGCCTGGCTGTTGCACTCTGCATGCAGTGCACTATCTCTGCCTTAGCTGGAATCCGGCTGTTGCACTTTGCATGCAGTGTGCTATCGTGGCCTTAGCTGGAGTCTGGCTGTTGCACTTTGCATGCAATGTGCTATCCTGGTCTTAGCTGGAGTCTGGCTGTTGCATTTTTCATGTGGTGTGCTATCTTGGTCTTAGCTGGAGTCTGGCTGTTGCATTTTGCATTCAGTGTGCTATCTTGGTCTTAGCTGGATTCTGGCTGTTGCATTTTGCATGCAGTGTGCTATCTTGGTCTTAGCCGGGACCTGGCTGTTGCATTTTGCATGCAGTATGCTATCTTGGTTTTAGCTGGGGTCTGTCTGTTGCATTTTGCATGCAGTGTGCTATCTTGGTCTTAGCTGGAGTCTGGCTGTTGCTTTTTGCATGCAGCATGCTATCTTGGTTTTAGCTGGGGTTTGTCTGTTACATTTTGCATGCAGTGTGCTATCTTGGTCTTAGATGGAGTCTGGCTGTTGCATTGTGCATGCAGTTTGCTATCTTGGCCTTAGCTGGAGTCTGGCTGTTGCATTTTGCCTGCGGTGTGCTGTCTTGGTCTTAGCTGGAGTCTGGCTGTTGTATTTTGCCTGCAGTGTGCTGTCTTGGTCTTATCTGGAGTCTGGCTGTTACATTTTGCCTGCAGTGTGCTATCTTGGCCTTAGCTGGAAGCTGACTGTTGCATTTTGCATGTGTTGTCCTATCTTGGTGTTAGCTGCTGTCTGGCTGTTGCTTTTTGCCTGAGGTGTGCTATCTTGGTCTAAGCTGGAGTCTGGCTGTTGCATTTTGCATGTGGTGTGCTATCTTGGTCTTAGCTGGAGTCTGGCTGTTGCATTTTGCATGTGGTGTGCTATCTTGACCTTAGCAGGAGTCTAGCTGTTGCATTTTGCATGCAGTGTGCTATCTTGGCCGTATATGGAGTCTGGCTGTTGAACTTTGCATGCAGTGTGCTATATTGGTCTTAGCTGGATTCTGGCTGTTGCACTTTGCATGCAATGTGCTATCTTGGCCTTAGCTGGAGTCTGGCTGTTGCACTTTGCATGCAGTGCACTATCTCTGCCTTAGCTGGAATCCGGCTGTTGCACTTTGCATGCAGTGTGCTATCGTGGTCTTAGCTGGATTCTGGCTGTTGCATTTTGCATTTGGTGTGCTATCTTGGTCTTAGCTGGAGTCTGGCTGTTGCATTTTGCATGTGGTGTGCTATCTTGGTTTTAGCTGGAGTCTGGCTGTTGCACTTTGCATGCAGTGCGCTATCCTGGCCTTAGCTGGAATCTGGCTGTTGCATTTTGCATGCAGTGTGCTAGCTTGGTCTTACCTGGGGCCTGGCAGTTGCATTTTGCATGCACTATTCTTGGTCTTAGCTTGGGTCTGGCTATTCCATTTTGCATGCAGTGTGCTATCTTGGCCTTAGCTGGAGTCTGGCTTTTGCATTTTGCATGCAGTGTGCTAGCTTGGTCTTAGCTGGGGCCTGGCTGTTGCATTTTACATGCGCTATGCTATCTTGGTCTTAGCTGGGGACTGGCTGTTGCACTTTGCATGCAGTGTGCTATCTTGGCCTTAGCTGGAGTCTGGCTGTTGCACTTTGCATGCAGTGTGCTATCTTGGTCTTAGCTGGATTCTGGCTGTTGAACTTTGCATACAGTGTGCTATCTTGGCCTTAGCTGGAGTCTGGCTGTTGCACTTTGCATTCAGTGTGCTATCTTGGTCTTAGCTGGATTCTGGCTGTTGCATTTTGCATGCAGTGTGCTATCTTGGTCTTAGCTGGGGTCTGGCTGTTGCATTTTGCATGCAGCATGCTATCTTGGTTTTAGCTGGGGTTTGTCTGTTACAGTTTGCATGCAGTGTGCTATCTTGGTCTTAGATGGAGTCTGGCTGTTGCATTGTGCATGCAGTTTGCTATCTTGGCCTTAGCTGGAGTCTGGCTGTTGCATTTTGCCTGCGGTGTGCTGTCTTGGTCTTAGCTGGAGTCTGACTGTTGTATTTTGCCTGCAGTGTGCTGTCTTGGTCTTATCTGGAGTCTGGCTGTTGCATTTTGCCTGCAGTGTGCTATCTTGGCCTTAGCTGGAAGCTGACTGTTGCATTTTGCATGTGTTGTCCTATCTTGGTGTTAGCTGCTGTCTGGCTGTTGCTTTTTGCCTGAGGTGTGCTATCTTGGTCTAAGCTGGAGTCTGGCTGTTGCATTTTGCATGTGGTGTGCTATCTTGGTCTTAGCTGGAGTCTGGCTGTTGCATTTTGCATGTGGTGTGCTATCTTGACCTTAGCAGGAGTCTAGCTGTTGCATTTTGCCTGCAGTGTGCTATCTTGGCCTTAGCTGGACGCTGACTGTTGCATTTTACATGTGGTGTGCTATATTGGTCTTAGCTGGAGTCTGACTGTTGCACCTTGCATGCAGTGTGCTATCTTGGTCTTAGCTCGCGTCTGGCTGTTGCACTTTGCATGCAGTGCACTATCTCTGCCTTAGCTGGAATCCGGCTGTTGCACTTTGCATGCAGTGTGCTATCGTGGTCTTAGCTGGATTCTGGCTGTTGCATTTTGCATGCAGTGTGCTATCTTGGTCTTAGCCGGAGTCTGGCAGTTGCATTTTGCATGTGGTGTGCTATCTTGGTCTTAGCTGGGGTCTGGCTGTTGCATTTTGCATGCAGGGTGCTATCTTGGTCTTAGCTGGGGTCTATCTGTTGCATTTTGCATGCAGTGTGCTATCATGATCTTAGCTGGGACCTGGCTGTTGCATTTTGCATGCACTATGCTATCTTGGTTTTAGCTATAGTCTGGCTGTTGCACTTTGCATGCAGTGTGCTATCTGCATTTTAGCTGGAGTTTGGCTGTTGAATTTTGCATGCAGTGTGCTATCTTGGTCGTATCTGGAGTCTGGCTTTTGCATTTTGCATGCAGTGTGTTATTTCTGCTTTGATGGTGTCTGGCTGTTGAATTTGCACGCAGTGTGCTTTCTTGGTCTTAGCTTGAGTCTGACTGTTGTATTTTGCATGCGTTGTGCTATTTTGGTCTTAGCTTGGGTTGGCTGTTGCATTTTGCATGCGCTATGCTATGTTGGTCTTAGCTGGAGTCAGTCTGTTGCACTTTGCATGCAGTGTGCTACCTTGGTCTTAGATGGAGTCTGGCTGTTGCATTGTGCATGCAGTGTGCTATCTTGGCGTTAGCTGGAGTTTGGCTGTTGCATTTTGCCTGCTGTGTGCTGTCTTGGTCTTAGCTGGAGTCTGGCTGTTGTATTTTGCCTGCTGTGTGCTGTCTTGGTCTTAGCTGGAGTCTGGCTGTTGCATTTTGCCTGCAGTGTGCTATTTTGGCCTTAGCTGGAAGCTGACTGTTGCATTTTGCATGCATTGTGCTTTCTTGGTCTTAGCTGGAGTCTGGCTGTTGCATTTTGCATGTGGTGTGCTATCTTGGTCTTAGCTGGAGTCTGGCTGTTGCATTTTGCATGTGGTGTGCTATCTTGGTCTAAGGTGGAGTCTGGCTATTGCATTTTGCATGCGGTGTGCTATCTTGGTTTTAGCTGGAGTCTGGCTGTTGTACTTCGCAATCAGTGTGCTATCATGGTTTTAGCTGGGCTCTGGCTGTTGCATTTTGCATTTGGTGTGCTATCTTGGTCTTAGCTGGAGTCTGGCTGTTGCATTTTGCATGTGGTGTGCTATCTTGGTTTTAGCTGGAGTCTGGCTGTTGCACTTTGCATGCAGTGCGCTATCCTGGCCTTAGCTGGAATCTGGCTGTTGCATTTTGCATGCAGTGTGCTAGCTTGGTCTTACCTGGGGCCTGGCAGTTGCATTTTGCATGCACTATTCTTGGTCTTAGCTTGGGTCTGGCTATTCCATTTTGCATGCAGTGTGCTATCTTGGCCTTAGCTGGAGTCTGGCTTTTGCATTTTGCATGCAGTGTGCTAGCTTGGTCTTAGCTGGGGCCTGGCTGTTGCATTTTACATGCGCTATGCTATCTTGGTCTTAGCTGGGGACTGGCTGTTGCACTTTGCATGCAGTGTGCTATCTTGGCCTTAGCTGGATTCTGGCTGTTGAACTTTGCATACAGTGTGCTATCTTGGCCTTAGCTGGAGTCTGGCTGTTGCACTTTGCATTCAGTGTGCTATCTTGGTCTTAGCTGGATTCTGGCTGTTGCATTTTGCATGCAGTGTGCTATCTTGGTCTTAGCTGGGGTCTGGCTGTTGCATTTTGCATGCAGCATGCTATCTTGGTTTTAGCTGGGGTTTGTCTGTTACATTTTGCATGCAGTGTGCTATCTTGGTCTTAGATGGAGTCTGGCTGTTGCATTGTGCATGCAGTTTGCTATCTTGGCCTTAGCTGGAGTCTGGCTGTTGCATTTTGCCTGCGGTGTGCTGTCTTGGTCTTAGCTGGAGTCTGGCTGTTGTATTTTGCCTGCAGTGTGCTGTCTTGGTCTTATCTGGAGTCTGGCTGTTGCATTTTGCCTGCAGTGTGCTATCTTGGCCTTAGCTGGAAGCTGACTGTTGCATTTTGCATGTGTTGTCCTATCTTGGTGTTAGCTGCTGTCTGGCTGTTGCTTTTTGCCTGAGGTGTGCTATCTTGGTCTAAGCTGGAGTCTGGCTGTTGCATTTTGCATGTGGTGTGCTATCTTGGTCTTAGCTGGAGTCTGGCTGTTGCATTTTGCATGTGGTGTGCTATCTTGACCTTAGCAGGAGTCTAGCTTTTGCATTTTGCATGCAGTGTGCTATCTTGGCCGTATATGGAGTCTGGCTGTTGAACTTTGCATGCAGTGTGCTATATTGGTCTTAGCTGGATTCTGGCTGTTGCACTTTGCATGCAATGTGCTATCTTGGCCTTAGCTGGAATCCGGCTGTTGCACTTTGCATGCAGTGTGCTATCGTGGTCTTAGCCGGAGTCTGGCAGTTGCATTTTGCATGTGGTGTGCTATCTTGGTCTTAGCTGGGGTCTGGCTGTTGCATTTTGCATGCAGGGTGCTATCTTGGTCTTAGCTGGGGTCTGTCTGTTGCATTTTGCATGCAGTGTGCTATCATGATCTTAGCTGGGACCTGGCTGTTGCATTTTGCATGCACTATGCTATCATGGTTTTAGCTATAGTCTGGCTGTTGCACTTTGCATGCAGTGTGCTATCTGCGTTTTAGCTGGAGTTTGGCTGTTGAATTTTGCATGCAGTGTGCTATCTTGGTCGTATCTGGAGTCTGGCTTTTGCATTTTGCATGCAGTGTTTTATTTCTGTCTTAGATGGGGTCTGGCTGTTGCATTTTGCATGCAGTGTGCTTTCTTGGTCTTAGCTTGAGTCTGACTGTTGTATTTTGCATGCGTTGTGCTATCTTGGTCTTAGCTCGGCTTGGCTGTTGCATTTTGCATGCGCTATGCTATGTTGGTCTTAGCTGGAGTCAGTCTGTTGCACTTTGCATGCAGTGTGCTACCTTGGTCTTAGATGGAGTCTGGCTGTTGCATTGTGCATGCAGTGTGCTATCTTGGCGTTAGCTGGAGTTTGGCTGTTGCATTTTGCCTGCTGTGTGCTGTCTTGGTCTTACCTGGAGTCTGGCTGTTGTATTTTGCCTGCTGTGTGCTGTCTTGGTCTTAGCTGGAGTCTGGCTGTTGCATTTTGCCTGCAGTATGCTATCTTGGCCTTAGCTGGAAGCTGACTGTTGCATTTTGCATGCATTGTGCTATCTTGGTTTTAGCTGGGGTCTGGCTGTAGCTTTTTGCCTGAGGTGTGCTATCCTGGTCTTAGCTGGAGTGTGGTAGCTGCGTTCTGCATGCAAAGTGCTTTCTTGGTCTTAGCTGGAGTCTGGCTGTTGCATTTTGCATGTGGTGTGCTATCTTGGTCTTAGCTGGAGTCTGGCTGTTGCATTTTTCATGTGGTGTGCTATCTTGGTCTACGGTGGAGTCTGGCTATTGCATTTTGCATGCGGTGTGCTATCTTGGTTTTAGCTGGAGTCTGGCTGTTGTACTTCGCAAGCAGTGTGCTATCATGGTTTTAGCTGGGCTCTGGCTGTTGCATTTTGCATTTGGTGTGCTATCTTGGTCTTAGCTGGAGTCTGGCTGTTGCATTTTGCATGTGGTGTGCTATCTTGGTTTTAGCTGGAGTCTGGCTGTTGCGCTTTGCATGCAGTGCGCTATCCTGGCCTTAGCTGGAATCTGGCTGTTGCATTTTGCATGCAGTGTGCTAGCTTGGTCTTACCTGGGGCCTGGCAGTTGCATTTTGCATGCACTATTCTTGGTCTTAGCTGGGGTCTGGCTTTTCCATTTTGCATGCAGTGTGCTATCTTGGCCTTAGCTGGAGTCTGGCTGTTGCATTTTGCATGCAGTGTGCTAGCTTGGTCTTAGCTGGGGCCTGGCTGTTGCACTCTGCATGCAGTGCACTATCTCTGCCTTAGCTGGAATCCGGCTGTTGCACTTTGCATGCAGTGTGCTATCGTGGCCTTAGCTGGAGTCTGGCTGTTGCACTTTGCATGCAATGTGCTATCCTGGTCTTAGCTGGAGTCTGGCTGTTGCATTTTTCATGTGGTGTGCTATCTTGGTCTTAGCTGGAGTCTGGCTGTTGCATTTTGCATTCAGTGTGCTATCTTGGTCTTAGCTGGATTCTGGCTGTTGCATTTTGCATGCAGTGTGCTATCTTGGTCTTAGCCGGGACCTGGCTGTTGCATTTTGCATGCAGTATGCTATCTTGGTTTTAGCTGGGGTCTGTCTGTTGCATTTTGCATGCAGTGTGCTATCTTGGTCTTAGCTGGAGTCTGGCTGTTGCTTTTTGCCTGAGGTGTGCTATCCTGGTCTTAGCTGGAGTCTGGTTGTTGTGTTCTCCATGCAATGTGCTATCTTGGTCTTAGCTGGAGTCTGGCTGTTGCATTTTGCATGTGGTGTGCTATCTTGGTCAGAGGTGGAGTCTGGCTGTTGCATTTTGCATGCGGTGTACTATCTTGGTTTTAGCTGGAGTCTGGCTGTTGCACTTCGCATGCAGTGTGCTATCATGGTCTTAGGTGGGGTCTGGCTGTTGCATTTTGCATGTGGTGTGCTATCTTGGTTTTAGCTGGAGTCTGGCTGTTGCACTTTGCATGCAGTGCGCTATCCTGGACTTAGCTGGAATCTGGCTGTTGCATTTTGCATGCAGTGTGCTAGCTTGGTCTTAGCTGGGACCTGGCTGTTCCATTTTGCATGCGCTATACTATCTTGGTCTTAGCTGGGGTCTGGCTATTCCATTTTGCATGCAGTGTGCTATCTTGGCCTTAGCTGGAGTCTGGCTGTTGCATTTTGCCTGCAGTGTGCTATCTCGGCCTGAGCTGGAAGCTGACTGTTGCATTTTGCATGTGTTGTGCTATCTTGGTCTTAGCTGGGGTCTGGCTGTTGCTTTTTGCATGTGGTGTGCTATCTTGGTCTTAGCTGGAGTCTGGCTGTTGCATTTTGCATGTGGTGTGCTTTCTTGGTCTTAGCTGGAGTCTGGCTGTTGCATTTTGCATGTGGTGTGCTATCTTGGTCTTAGCTGGAGTCTGGCTGTTGCATTTTGCATGTGGTGTGCTTTCTTGGTCAGAGGTGGAGTCTGGCTGTTGCATTTTGCATGCGGTGTGCTATCTTGGTTTTAGCTGGAGTCTGGCTGTTGCACTTTGCATGCAGGGTGCTATCTTGGTCTTAGCTGGGGTCTATCTGTTGCATTTTGCATGCAGTGCGCTATCATGATCTTAGCTGGGACCTGGCTGTTGCATTTTGCATGCACTATGCTATCTTGGTTTTAGCTATAGTCTGGCTGTTGCACTTTGCATGCAGTGTTCTATCTGCGTTTTAGCTGGAGTTTGGCTGTTGAATTTTGCATGCAGTGTGCTATCTTGGTCGTATCTGGAGTCTGGCTTTTGCATTTTGCATGCAGTGTGTTATTTCTGTCTTAGATGGGGTCTGGCTGTTGCATTTTGCATGCAGTGTGCTTTCTTGGTCTTAGCTTGAGTCTGACTGTTGTATTTTGCATGCGTTGTGCTATTTTGGTCTTAGCTCGGGTTGGCTGTTTCATTTTGCATGCGCTATGCTATGTTGGTCTTAGCTGGAGTCAGTCTGTTGCACTTTGCATGCAGTGTGCTACCGTGGTCTTAGATGGAGTCTGGCTGTTGCATTGTGCATGCAGTGTGCTATCTTGGCGTTAGCTGGAGTTTGGCTGTTGCATTTTGCCAGCTGTGTGCTGTCTTTGTCTTAGCTGGAGTCTGGCTGTTGTATTTTGCCTGCTGTGTGCTGTCTTGGTCTTAGCTGGAGTCTGGCTGTTGCATTTTGCCTGCAGTGTGCTATCTTGGCCTTAGCTGGAAGCTGACTGTTGCATTTTGCATGCATTGTGCTTTCTTGGTCTTAGCTGGAGTCTGGCTGTTGCATTTTGCATGTGGTGTGCTATCTTGGTCTTAGCTGGAGTCTGGCTGTTGCATTTTGCATGTGGTGTGCTATCTTGGTCTAAGGTGGAGTCTGGCTATTGCATTTTGCATGCGGTGTGCTATCTTGGTTTTAGCTGGAGTCTGGCTGTTGTACTTCGCAATCAGTGTGCTATCATGGTTTTAGCTGGGCTCTGGCTATTGCATTTTGCATTTGGTGTGCTATCTTGGTCTTAGCTGGAGTCTGGCTGTTGCATTTTGCATGTGGTATGCTATCTTGGTTTTAGCTGGAGTCTGGCTGTTGCACTTTGCATGCAGTGCGCTATCCTGGCCTTGGCTGGAATCTGGCTGTTGCATTTTGCATGCAGTGTGCTAGCTTGGTCTTACCTGGGGCCTGGCAGTTGCATTTTGCATGCACTATTCTTGGTCTTAGCTTGGGTCTGGCTATTCCATTTTGCATGCAGTGTGCTATCTTGGCCTTAGCTGGAGTCTGGCTGTTGCATTTCGCATACAGTGTGCTAGCTTGGTCTTAGCTGGGGCCTGGCTGTTGCATTTTACATGCGCTATGCTATCTTGGTCTTAGCTGGGGTCTGGCTGTTGCACTTTGCATGCAGTGTGCTATCTTGGCCTTAGCTGGAGTCTGGCTGTTGCACTTTGCATGCAGTGTGCTATCTTGGTCTTAGCTGGATTCTGGCTGTTGAACTTTGCATACAGTGTGCTATCTTGGCCTTAGCTGGAGTCTGGCTGTTGCACTTTGCATTCAGTGTGCTATCTTGGTCTTAGCTTGATTCTGGCTGTTGCATTTTGCATGCAGTGTGCTATCTTGGTCTTAGCTGGGGTCTGGCTGTTGCATTTTGCATGCAGCATGCTATCTTGGTTTTAGCTGGGGTTTGTCTGTTACATTTTGCATGCAGTGTGCTATCTTGGTCTTAGATGGAGTCTGGCTGTTGCATTGTGCATGCAGTTTGCTATCTTGGCCTTAGCTGGAGTCTGGCTGTTGCATTTTGCCTGCGGTGTGCTGTCTTGGTCTTAGCTGGAGTCTGACTGTTGTATTTTGCCTGCAGTGTGCTGTCTTGGTCTTATCTGGAATCTGGCTGTTGCATTTTGCCTGCAGTGTGCTATCTTGGCCTTAGCTGGAATCTGACTGTTGCATTTTGCATGTGTTGTCCTATCTTGGTGTTAGCTGCTGTCTGGCTGTTGCTTTTTGCCTGAGGTGTGCTATCTTGGTCTAAGCTGGAGTCTGGCTGTTGCATTTTGCATGTGGTGTGCTATCTTGGTCTTAGCTGGAGTCTGGCTGTTGCATTTTCCATGTGGTGTGCTATCTTGACCTTAGCAGGAGTCTAGCTGTTGCATTTTGCCTGTAGTGTGCTATCTTGGCCTTAGCTGAACGCTGACTGTTGCATTTTACATGCGGTGTGCTATATTGGTCTTAGCTGGAGTCTGACTGTTGCACCTTGCATGCAGTGTGCTATCTTGGTCTTAGCTTGCGTCTGGCTGTTGCACTTTGCATGCAGTGCACTATCTCTGCCTTAGCTGGAATCCGGCTGTTGCACTTTGCATGCAGTGTGCTATCGTGGTCTTAGCTGGATTCTGGCAGTTGCATTTTGCATGTGGTGTGCTATCTTGGTCTTAGCTGGGGTCTGGCTGTTGCATTCTGCATGCAGGGTGCTATCTTGGTCTTAGCTGGGGTCTATCTGTTGCATTTTGCATGCAGTGTGCTATCATGATCTTAGCTGGGACCTGGCTGTTGCATTTTGCATGCACTATGCTATCTTGGTTTTAGCTATAGTCTGGCTGTTGCACTTTGCATGCAGTGTGCTATCTGCGTTTTAGCTGGAGTTTGGCTGTTGAATTTTGCATGCAGTGTGCTATCTTGGTCGTATCTAGAGTCTGGCTTTTGCATTTTGCATGCAGTGTGTTATTTCTGTCTTAGATGGTGTCTGGCTGTTGAATTTGCATGCAGTGTGCTTTCTTGGTCTTAGCTTGAGTCTGACTGTTGTATTTTGCATGCGTTGTGCTATTTTGGTCTTAGCTCGGGTTGGCTGTTGCATTTTGAATGCGCTATGCTATGTTGGTCTTAGCTGGAGTCAGTCTGTTGCACTTTGCATGCAGTGTGCTAACTTGGTCTTAGATGGAGTCTGGCTGTTGCATTGTGCATGCAGTGTGCTATCTTGGCGTTAGCTGGAGTTTGGCTGTTGCATTTTGCCTGCTGTGTGCTGTCTTGGTCTTAGCTGGAGTCTGGCTGTTGTATTTTGCCTGCTGTGTGCTGTCTTGGTCTTAGCTGGAGTCTGGCTGTTGCATTTTGCCTGCAGTGTGCTATTTTGGCCTTAGCTGGAGTCTGGCTGTTGCATTTTGCATGTGGTGTGCTATCTTGGTCTTAGCTGGAGTCTGGCTGTTGCATTTTGCATGTGGTGTGCTATCTTGGTCTAAGGTGGAGTCTGGCTATTGCATTTTGCATGCAGTGTGCTATCTTGGTTTTAGCTGGAGTCTGGCTGTTGTACTTCGCAATCAGTGTGCTATCATGGTTTTAGCTGGGCTCTGGCTGTTGCATTTTGCATTTGGTGTGCTATCTTGGTCTTAGCTGGAGTCTGGCTGTTGCATTTTGCATGTGGTGTGCTATCTTGGTTTTAGCTGGAGTCTGGCTGTTGCACTTTGCATGCAGTGCGCTATCCTGGCCTTAGCTGGAATCTGGCTGTTGCATTTTGCATGCAGTGTGCTAGCTTGGTCTTACCTGGGGCCTGGCAGTTGCATTTTGCATGCACTATTCTTGGTCTTAGCTTGGGTCTGGCTATTCCATTTTGCATGCAGTGTGCTATCTTGGCCTTAGCTGGAGTCTGGCTGTTGCATTTTGCATGCAGTGTGCTAGCTTGGTCTTAGCTGGGGCCTGGCTGTTGCATTTTACATGCGCTATGCTATCTTGGTCTTAGTGGGGACTGGCTGTTGCACTTTGCATGCAGTGTGCTATCTTGGCCTTAGCTGGAGTCTGGCTGTTGCACTTTGCATGCAGTGTGCTATCTTGGTCTTAGCTGGATTCTGGCTGTTGCACTTTGCATGCAGTGTGCTATCTTGGTCTTAGCTGGATTCTGGCTGTTGAACTTTGCATACAGTGTGCTATCTTGGCCTTAGCTGGAGTCTGGCTGTTGCACTTTGCATTCAGTGTGCTATCTTGGCCTTAGCTGGAGTCTGGCTGTTGCATTTTGCATGCAGCATGCTATCTTGGTTTTAGCTGGGGTTTGTCTGTTACATTTTGCATGCAGTGTGCTATCTTGGTCTTAGATGGAGTCTGGCTGTTGCATTGTGCATTCAGTTTGCTATCTTGGCCTTAGCTGGAGTCTGGCTGTTGCATTTTGCCTGCGGTGTGCTGTCTTGGTCTTAGCTGGAGTCTGGCTGTTGTATTTTGCCTGCAGTGTGCTGTCTTGGTCTTATCTGGAGTCTGGCTGTTACATTTTGCCTGCAGTGTGCTATCTTGGCCTTAGCTGGAAGCTGACTGTTGCATTTTGCATGTGTTGTCCTATCTTGGTGTTAGCTGCTGTCTGGCTGTTGCTTTTTGCCTGAGGTGTGCTATCTTGGTCTAAGCTGGAGTCTGGCTGTTGCATTTTGCATGTGGTGTGCTATCTTGGTCTTAGCTGGAGTCTGGCTGTTGCATTTTGCATGTGGTGTGCTATCTTGACCTTAGCAGGAGTCTAGCTGTTGCATTTTGCATGCAGTGTGCTATCTTGGCCGTATATGGAGTCTGGCTGTTGAACTTTGCATGCAGTGTGCTATATTGGTCTTAGCTGGAGTCTGGCTGTTGCACTTTGCATGCAGTGCACTATCTCTGCCTTAGCTGGAATCCGGCTGTTGCACTTTGCATGCAGTGTGCTATCGTGGTCTTAGCTGGATTCTGGCTGTTGCATTTTGCATTTGGTGTGCTATCTTGGTCTTAGCTGGAGTCTGGCTGTTGCATTTTGCATGTGGTGTGCTATCTTGGTTTTAGCTGGAGTCTGGCTGTTGCACTTTGCATGCAGTGTGCTATCCTGGCCTTAGCTGGAATCTGGCTGTTGCATTTTGCATGCAGTGTGCTAGCTTGGTCTTACCTGGGGCCTGGCAGTTGCATTTTGCATGCACTATTCTTGGTCTTAGCTTGGGTCTGGCTATTCCATTTTGCATGCAGTGTGCTATCTTGGCCTTAGCTGGAGTCTGGCTTTTGCATTTTGCATGCAGTGTGCTAGCTTGGTCTTAGCTGGGGCCTGGCTGTTGCATTTTACATGCGCTATGCTATCTGGGTCTTAGCTGGGGACTGGCTGTTGCACTTTGCATGCAGTGTGCTATCTTGGCCTTAGCTGGAGTCTGGCTGTTGCACTTTGCATGCAGTGTGCTATCTTGGTCTTAGCTGGATTCTGGCTGTTGAACTTTGCATACAGTGTGCTATCTTGGCCTTAGCTGGAGTCTGGCTGTTGCACTTTGCATTGAGTGTGCTATCTTGGTCTTAGCTGGATTCTGGCTGTTGCATTTTGCATGCAGTGTGCTATCTTGGTCTTAGCTGGGGTCTGGCTGTTGCATTTTGCATGCAGCATGCTATCTTGGTTTTAGCTGGGGTTTGTCTGTTACATTTTGCATGCAGTGTGCTATCTTGGTCTTAGATGGAGTCTGGCTGTTGCATTGTGCATGCAGTTTGCTATCTTGGCCTTAGCTGGAGTCTGGCTGTTGCATTTTGCCTGCGGTGTGCTGTCTTGGTCTTAGCTGGAGTCTGACTGTTGTATTTTGCCTGCAGTGTGCTGTCTTGGTCTTATCTGGAGTCTGGCTGTTGCATTTTGCCTGCAGTGTGCTATCTTGGCCTTAGCTGGAAGCTGACTGTTGCATTTTGCATGTGTTGTCCTATCTTGGTGTTAGCTGCTGTCTGGCTGTTGCTTTTTGCCTGAGGTGTGCTATCTTGGTCTAAGCTGGAGTCTGGCTGTTGCATTTTGCATGTGGTGTGCTATCTTGGTCTTAGCTGGAGTCTGGCTGTTGCATTTTGCATGTGGTGTGCTATCTTGACCTTAGCAGGAGTCTAGCTGTTGCATTTTGCCTGCAGTGTGCTATCTTGGCCTTAGCTGGACGCTGACTGTTGCATTTTACATGCGGTGTGCTATATTGGTCTTAGCTGGAGTCTGACTGTTGCACCTTGCATGCAGTGTGCTATCTTGGTCTTAGCTCGCGTCTGGCTGTTGCACTTTGCATGCAGTGCACTATCTCTGCCTTAGCTGGAATCCGGCTGTTGCACTTTGCATGCAGTGTGCTATCGTGGTCTTAGCTGGATTCTGGCTGTTGCATTTTGCATTCAGTTTGCTATCTTGGCCTTAGCTGGAGTCTGGCTGTTGCATTTTGCCTGCGGTGTGCTGTCTTGGTCTTAGCTGGAGTCTGGCTGTTGTATTTTGCCTGCAGTGTGCTGTCTTGGTCTTATCTGGAGTCTGGCTGTTACATTTTGCCTGCAGTGTGCTATCTTGGCCTTAGCTGGAAGCTGACTGTTGCATTTTGCATGTGTTGTCCTATCTTGGTGTTAGCTGCTGTCTGGCTGTTGCTTTTTGCCTGAGGTGTGCTATCTTGGTCTAAGCTGGAGTCTGGCTGTTGCATTTTGCATGTGGTGTGCTATCTTGGTCTTAGCTGGAGTCTGGCTGTTGCATTTTGCATGTGGTGTGCTATCTTGACCTTAGCAGGAGTCTAGCTGTTGCATTTTGCATGCAGTGTGCTATCTTGGCCGTATATGGAGTCTGGCTGTTGAACTTTGCATGCAGTGTGCTATATTGGTCTTAGCTGGAGTCTGGCTGTTGCACTTTGCATGCAGTGCACTATCTCTGCCTTAGCTGGAATCCGGCTGTTGCACTTTGCATGCAGTGTGCTATCGTGGTCTTAGCTGGATTCTGGCTGTTGCATTTTGCATTTGGTGTGCTATCTTGGTCTTAGCTGGAGTCTGGCTGTTGCATTTTGCATGTGGTGTGCTATCTTGGTTTTAGCTGGAGTCTGGCTGATGCACTTTGCATGCAGTGCGCTATCCTGGCCTTAGCTGGAATCTGGCTGTTGCATTTTGCATGCAGTGTGCTAGCTTGGTCTTACCTGGGGCCTGGCAGTTGCATTTTGCATGCACTATTCTTGGTCTTAGCTTGGGTCTGGCTATTCCATTTTGCATGCAGTGTGCTATCTTGGCCTTAGCTGGAGTCTGGCTTTTGCATTTTGCATGCAGTGTGCTAGCTTGGTCTTAGCTGGGGCCTGGCTGTTGCATTTTACATGCGCTATGCTATCTTGGTCTTAGCTGGGGACTGGCTGTTGCACTTTGCATGCAGTGTGCTATCTTGGCCTTAGCTGGAGTCTGGCTGTTGCACTTTGCATGCAGTGTGCTATCTTGGTCTTAGCTGGATTCTGGCTGTTGAACTTTGCATACAGTGTGCTATCTTGGCCTTAGCTGGAGTCTGGCTGTTGCACTTTGCATTGAGTGTGCTATCTTGGTCTTAGCTGGATTCTGGCTGTTGCATTTTGCATGCAGTGTGCTATCTTGGTCTTAGCTGGGGTTTGTCTGTTACATTTTGCATGCAGTGTGCTATCTTGGTCTTAGATGGAGTCTGGCTGTTGCATTGTGCATGCAGTTTGCTATCTTGGCCTTAGCTGGAGTCTGGCTGTTGCATTTTGCCTGCGGTGTGCTGTCTTGGTCTTAGCTGGAGTCTGACTGTTGTATTTTGCCTGCAGTGTGCTGTCTTGGTCTTATCTGGAGTCTGGCTGTTGCATTTTGCCTGCAGTGTGCTATCTTGGCCTTAGCTGGAAGCTGACTGTTGCATTTTGCATGTGTTGTCCTATCTTGGTGTTAGCTGCTGTCTGGCTGTTGCTTTTTGCCTGAGGTGTGCTATCTTGGTCTAAGCTGGAGTCTGGCTGTTGCATTTTGCATGTGGTGTGCTATCTTGGTCTTAGCTGGAGTCTGGCTGTTGCATTTTGCATGTGGTGTGCTATCTTGACCTTAGCAGGAGTCTAGCTGTTGCATTTTGCCTGCAGTGTGCTATCTTGGCCTTAGCTGGACGCTGACTGTTGCATTTTACATGCGGTGTGCTATATTGGTCTTAGCTGGAGTCTGACTGTTGCACCTTGCATGCAGTGTGCTATCTTGGTCTTAGCTCGCGTCTGGCTGTTGCACTTTGCATGCAGTGCACTATCTCTGCCTTAGCTGGAATCCGGCTGTTGCACTTTGCATGCAGTGTGCTATCGTGGTCTTAGCTGGATTCTGGCTGTTGCATTTTGCATGCAGTGTGCTATCTTGGTCTTAGCCGGAGTCTGGCAGTTGCATTTTGCATGTGGTGTGCTATCTTGGTCTTAGCTGGGGTCTGGCTGTTGCATTTTGCATGCAGCATGCTATCTTGGTTTTAGCTGGGGTTTGTCTGTTACATTTTGCATGCAGTGTGCTATCTTGGTCTTAGATGGAGTCTGGCTGTTGCATTGTGCATGCAGTTTGCTATCTTGGCCTTAGCTGGAGTCTGGCTGTTGCATTTTGCCTGCGGTGTGCTGTCTTGGTCTTAGCTGGAGTCTGACTGTTGTATTTTGCCTGCAGTGTGCTGTCTTGGTCTTATCTGGAATCTGGCTGTTGCATTTTGCCTGCAGTGTGCTATCTTGGCCTTAGCTGGAATCTGACTGTTGCATTTTGCATGTGTTGTCCTATCTTGGTGTTAGCTGCTGTCTGGCTGTTGCTTTTTGCCTGAGGTGTGCTATCTTGGTCTAAGCTGGAGTCTGGCTGTTGCATTTTGCATGTGGTGTGCTATCTTGGTCTTAGCTGGAGTCTGGCTGTTGCATTTTCCATGTGGTGTGCTATCTTGACCTTAGCAGGAGTCTAGCTGTTGCATTTTGCCTGTAGTGTGCTATCTTGGCCTTAGCTGAACGCTGACTGTTGCATTTTACATGCGGTGTGCTATATTGGTCTTAGCTGGAGTCTGACTGTTGCACCTTGCATGCAGTGTGCTATCTTGGTCTTAGCTTGCGTCTGGCTGTTGCACTTTGCATGCAGTGCACTATCTCTGCCTTAGCTGGAATCCGGCGGTTGCACTTTGCATGCAGTGTGCTATCGTGGTCTTAGCTGGATTCTGGCAGTTGCATTTTGCATGTGGTGTGCTATCTTGGTCTTAGCTGGGGTCTGGCTGTTGCATTCTGCATGCAGGGTGCTATCTTGGTCTTAGCTGGGGTCTATCTGTTGCATTTTGCATGCAGTGTGCTATCATGATCTTAGCTGGGACCTGGCTGTTGCATTTTGCATGCACTATGCTATCTTGGTTTTAGCTATAGTCTGGCTGTTGCACTTTGCATGCAGTGTGCTATCTGCGTTTTAGCTGGAGTTTGGCTGTTGAATTTTGCATGCAGTGTGCTATCTTGGTCGTATCTAGAGTCTGGCTTTTGCATTTTGCATGCAGTGTGTTATTTCTGTCTTAGATGGTGTCTGGCTGTTGAATTTGCATGCAGTGTGCTTTCTTGGTCTTAGCTTGAGTCTGACTGTTGTATTTTGCATGCGTTGTGCTATTTTGGTCTTAGCTCGGGTTGGCTGTTGCATTTTGAATGCGCTATGCTATGTTGGTCTTAGCTGGAGTCAGTCTGTTGCACTTTGCATGCAGTGTGCTAACTTGGTCTTAGATGGAGTCTGGCTGTTGCATTGTGCATGCAGTGTGCTATCTTGGCGTTAGCTGGAGTTTGGCTGTTGCATTTTGCCTGCTGTGTGCTGTCTTGGTCTTAGCTGGAGTCTGGCTGTTGTATTTTGCCTGCTGTGTGCTGTCTTGGTCTTAGCTGGAGTCTGGCTGTTGCATTTTGCCTGCAGTGTGCTATTTTGGCCTTAGCTGGAGTCTGGCTGTTGCATTTTGCATGTGGTGTGCTATCTTGGTCTTAGCTGGAGTCTGGCTGTTGCATTTTGCATGTGGTGTGCTATCTTGGTCTAAGGTGGAGTCTGGCTATTGCATTTTGCATGCAGTGTGCTATCTTGGTTTTAGCTGGAGTCTGGCTGTTGTACTTCGCAATCAGTGTGCTATCATGGTTTTAGCTGGGCTCTGGCTGTTGCATTTTGCATTTGGTGTGCTATCTTGGTCTTAGCTGGAGTCTGGCTGTTGCATTTTGCATGTGGTGTGCTATCTTGGTTTTAGCTGGAGTCTGGCTGTTGCACTTTGCATGCAGTGCGCTATCCTGGCCTTAGCTGGAATCTGGCTGTTGCATTTTGCATGCAGTGTGCTAGCTTGGTCTTACCTGGGGCCTGGCAGTTGCATTTTGCATGCACTATTCTTGGTCTTAGCTTGGGTCTGGCTATTCCATTTTGCATGCAGTGTGCTATCTTGGCCTTAGCTGGAGTCTGGCTGTTGCATTTTGCATGCAGTGTGCTAGCTTGGTCTTAGCTGGGGCCTGGCTGTTGCATTTTACATGCGCTATGCTATCTTGGTCTTAGTGGGGACTGGCTGTTGCACTTTGCATGCAGTGTGCTATCTTGGCCTTAGCTGGAGTCTGGCTGTTGCACTTTGCATGCAGTGTGCTATCTTGGTCTTAGCTGGATTCTGGCTGTTGCACTTTGCATGCAGTGTGCTATCTTGGTCTTAGCTGGATTCTGGCTGTTGAACTTTGCATACAGTGTGCTATCTTGGCCTTAGCTGGAGTCTGGCTGTTGCACTTTGCATTCAGTGTGCTATCTTGGTCTTAGCTGGATTCTGGCTGTTGCATTTTGCATGCAGTGTGCTATCTTGGTCTTAGCTGGGGTCTGGCTGTTGCATTTTGCATGCAGCATGCTATCTTGGTTTTAGCTGGGGTTTGTCTGTTACATTTTGCATGCAGTGTGCTATCTTGGTCTTAGATGGAGTCTGGCTGTTGCATTGTGCATTCAGTTTGCTATCTTGGCCTTAGCTGGAGTCTGGCTGTTGCATTTTGCCTGCGGTGTGCTGTCTTGGTCTTAGCTGGAGTCTGGCTGTTGTATTTTGCCTGCAGTGTGCTGTCTTGGTCTTATCTGGAGTCTGGCTGTTACATTTTGCCTGCAGTGTGCTATCTTGGCCTTAGCTGGAAGCTGACTGTTGCATTTTGCATGTGTTGTCCTATCTTGGTGTTAGCTGCTGTCTGGCTGTTGCTTTTTGCCTGAGGTGTGCTATCTTGGTCTAAGCTGGAGTCTGGCTGTTGCATTTTGCATGTGGTGTGCTATCTTGGTCTTAGCTGGAGTCTGGCTGTTGCATTTTGCATGTGGTGTGCTATCTTGACCTTAGCAGGAGTCTAGCTGTTGCATTTTGCATGCAGTGTGCTATCTTGGCCGTATATGGAGTCTGGCTGTTGAACTTTGCATGCAGTGTGCTATATTGGTCTTAGCTGGAGTCTGGCTGTTGCACTTTGCATGCAGTGCACTATCTCTGCCTTAGCTGGAATCCGGCTGTTGCACTTTGCATGCAGTGTGCTATCGTGGTCTTAGCTGGATTCTGGCTGTTGCATTTTGCATTTGGTGTGCTATCTTGGTCTTAGCTGGAGTCTGGCTGTTGCATTTTGCATGTGGTGTGCTATCTTGGTTTTAGCTGGAGTCTGGCTGTTGCACTTTGCATGCAGTGTGCTATCCTGGCCTTAGCTGGAATCTGGCTGTTGCATTTTGCATGCAGTGTGCTAGCTTGGTCTTACCTGGGGCCTGGCAGTTGCATTTTGCATGCACTATTCTTGGTCTTAGCTTGGGTCTGGCTATTCCATTTTGCATGCAGTGTGCTATCTTGGCCTTAGCTGGAGTCTGGCTTTTGCATTTTGCATGCAGTGTGCTAGCTTGGTCTTAGCTGGGGCCTGGCTGTTGCATTTTACATGCGCTATGCTATCTGGGTCTTAGCTGGGGACTGGCTGTTGCACTTTGCATGCAGTGTGCTATCTTGGCCTTAGCTGGAGTCTGGCTGTTGCACTTTGCATGCAGTGTGCTATCTTGGTCTTAGCTGGATTCTGGCTGTTGAACTTTGCATACAGTGTGCTATCTTGGCCTTAGCTGGAGTCTGGCTGTTGCACTTTGCATTGAGTGTGCTATCTTGGTCTTAGCTGGATTCTGGCTGTTGCATTTTGCATGCAGTGTGCTATCTTGGTCTTAGCTGGGGTCTGGCTGTTGCATTTTGCATGCAGCATGCTATCTTGGTTTTAGCTGGGGTTTGTCTGTTACATTTTGCATGCAGTGTGCTATCTTGGTCTTAGATGGAGTCTGGCTGTTGCATTGTGCATGCAGTTTGCTATCTTGGCCTTAGCTGGAGTCTGGCTGTTGCATTTTGCCTGCGGTGTGCTGTCTTGGTCTTAGCTGGAGTCTGACTGTTGTATTTTGCCTGCAGTGTGCTGTCTTGGTCTTATCTGGAGTCTGGCTGTTGCATTTTGCCTGCAGTGTGCTATCTTGGCCTTAGCTGGAAGCTGACTGTTGCATTTTGCATGTGTTGTCCTATCTTGGTGTTAGCTGCTGTCTGGCTGTTGCTTTTTGCCTGAGGTGTGCTATCTTGGTCTAAGCTGGAGTCTGGCTGTTGCATTTTGCATGTGGTGTGCTATCTTGGTCTTAGCTGGAGTCTGGCTGTTGCATTTTGCATGTGGTGTGCTATCTTGACCTTAGCAGGAGTCTAGCTGTTGCATTTTGCCTGCAGTGTGCTATCTTGGCCTTAGCTGGACGCTGACTGTTGCATTTTACATGCGGTGTGCTATATTGGTCTTAGCTGGAGTCTGACTGTTGCACCTTGCATGCAGTGTGCTATCTTGGTCTTAGCTCGCGTCTGGCTGTTGCACTTTGCATGCAGTGCACTATCTCTGCCTTAGCTGGAATCCGGCTGTTGCACTTTGCATGCAGTGTGCTATCGTGGTCTTAGCTGGATTCTGGCTGTTGCATTTTGCATTCAGTTTGCTATCTTGGCCTTAGCTGGAGTCTGGCTGTTGCATTTTGCCTGCGGTGTGCTGTCTTGGTCTTAGCTGGAGTCTGGCTGTTGTATTTTGCCTGCAGTGTGCTGTCTTGGTCTTATCTGGAGTCTGGCTGTTACATTTTGCCTGCAGTGTGCTATCTTGGCCTTAGCTGGAAGCTGACTGTTGCATTTTGCATGTGTTGTCCTATCTTGGTGTTAGCTGCTGTCTGGCTGTTGCTTTTTGCCTGAGGTGTGCTATCTTGGTCTAAGCTGGAGTCTGGCTGTTGCATTTTGCATGTGGTGTGCTATCTTGGTCTTAGCTGGAGTCTGGCTGTTGCATTTTGCATGTGGTGTGCTATCTTGACCTTAGCAGGAGTCTAGCTGTTGCATTTTGCATGCAGTGTGCTATCTTGGCCGTATATGGAGTCTGGCTGTTGAACTTTGCATGCAGTGTGCTATATTGGTCTTAGCTGGAGTCTGGCTGTTGCACTTTGCATGCAGTGCACTATCTCTGCCTTAGCTGGAATCCGGCTGTTGCACTTTGCATGCAGTGTGCTATCGTGGTCTTAGCTGGATTCTGGCTGTTGCATTTTGCATTTGGTGTGCTATCTTGGTCTTAGCTGGAGTCTGGCTGTTGCATTTTGCATGTGGTGTGCTATCTTGGTTTTAGCTGGAGTCTGGCTGATGCACTTTGCATGCAGTGCGCTATCCTGGCCTTAGCTGGAATCTGGCTGTTGCATTTTGCATGCAGTGTGCTAGCTTGGTCTTACCTGGGGCCTGGCAGTTGCATTTTGCATGCACTATTCTTGGTCTTAGCTTGGGTCTGGCTATTCCATTTTGCATGCAGTGTGCTATCTTGGCCTTAGCTGGAGTCTGGCTTTTGCATTTTGCATGCAGTGTGCTAGCTTGGTCTTAGCTGGGGCCTGGCTGTTGCATTTTACATGCGCTATGCTATCTTGGTCTTAGCTGGGGACTGGCTGTTGCACTTTGCATGCAGTGTGCTATCTTGGCCTTAGCTGGAGTCTGGCTGTTGCACTTTGCATGCAGTGTGCTATCTTGGTCTTAGCTGGATTCTGGCTGTTGAACTTTGCATACAGTGTGCTATCTTGGCCTTAGCTGGAGTCTGGCTGTTGCACTTTGCATTGAGTGTGCTATCTTGGTCTTAGCTGGATTCTGGCTGTTGCATTTTGCATGCAGTGTGCTATCTTGGTCTTAGCTGGGGTTTGTCTGTTACATTTTGCATGCAGTGTGCTATCTTGGTCTTAGATGGAGTCTGGCTGTTGCATTGTGCATGCAGTTTGCTATCTTGGCCTTAGCTGGAGTCTGGCTGTTGCATTTTGCCTGCGGTGTGCTGTCTTGGTCTTAGCTGGAGTCTGACTGTTGTATTTTGCCTGCAGTGTGCTGTCTTGGTCTTATCTGGAGTCTGGCTGTTGCATTTTGCCTGCAGTGTGCTATCTTGGCCTTAGCTGGAAGCTGACTGTTGCATTTTGCATGTGTTGTCCTATCTTGGTGTTAGCTGCTGTCTGGCTGTTGCTTTTTGCCTGAGGTGTGCTATCTTGGTCTAAGCTGGAGTCTGGCTGTTGCATTTTGCATGTGGTGTGCTATCTTGGTCTTAGCTGGAGTCTGGCTGTTGCATTTTGCATGTGGTGTGCTATCTTGACCTTAGCAGGAGTCTAGCTGTTGCATTTTGCCTGCAGTGTGCTATCTTGGCCTTAGCTGGACGCTGACTGTTGCATTTTACATGCGGTGTGCTATATTGGTCTTAGCTGGAGTCTGACTGTTGCACCTTGCATGCAGTGTGCTATCTTGGTCTTAGCTCGCGTCTGGCTGTTGCACTTTGCATGCAGTGCACTATCTCTGCCTTAGCTGGAATCCGGCTGTTGCACTTTGCATGCAGTGTGCTATCGTGGTCTTAGCTGGATTCTGGCTGTTGCATTTTGCATGCAGTGTGCTATCTTGGTCTTAGCCGGAGTCTGGCAGTTGCATTTTGCATGTGGTGTGCTATCTTGGTCTTAGCTGGGGTCTGGCTGTTGCATTTTGCATGCAGGGTGCTATCTTGGTCTTAGCTGGGGTCTATCTGTTGCATTTTGCATGCAGTGTGCTATCATGATCTTAGCTGGGACCTGGCTGTTGCATTTTGCATGCACTATGCTATCTTGGTTTTAGCTATAGTCTGGCTGTTGCACTTTGCATGCAGTGTGCTATCTGCGTTTTAGCTGGAGTTTGGCTGTTGAATTTTGCATGCAGTGTGCTATCTTGGTCGTATCTGGAGTCTGGCTTTTGCATTTTGCATGCAGTGTGTTATTTCTGTCTTAGATGGTGTCTGGCTGTTGAATTTGCACGCAGTGTGCTTTCTTGGTCTTAGCTTGAGTCTGACTGTTGTATTTTGCATGCGTTGTGCTATTTTGGTCTTAGCTTGGGTTGGCTGTTGCATTTTGCATGCGCTATGCTATGTTGGTCTTAGCTGGAGTCAGTCTGTTGCACTTTGCATGCAGTGTGCTACCTTGGTCTTAGATGGAGTCTGGCTGTTGCATTGTGCATGCAGTGTGCTATCTTGGCGTTAGCTGGAGTTTGGCTGTTGCATTTTGCCTGCTGTGTGCTGTCTTGGTCTTAACTGGAGTCTGGCTGTTGTATTTTGCCTGCTGTGTGCTGTCTTGGTCTTAGCTGAAGTCTGGCTGTTGCATTTTGCCTGCAGTGTGCTATTTTGGCCTTAGCTGGAAGCTGACTGTTGCATTTTGCATGCATTGTGCTTTCTTGGTCTTAGCTGGAGTCTGGCTGTTGCATTTTGCATGTGGTGTGCTATCTTGGTCTTAGCTGGAGTCTGGCTGTTGCATTTTGCATGTGGTGTGCTATCTTGGTCTAAGGTGGAGTCTGGCTATTGCATTTTGCATGCAGTGTGCTATCTTGGTCTTAGCTGGAGTCTGGCTGTTGCATTTTGCATGTGGTGTGCTATCTTGGTTTTAGCTGGAGTCTGGCTGTTGCACTTTGCATGCAGTGCGCTATCCTGGCCTTAGCTGGAATCTGGCTGTTGCATTTTGCATGCAGTGTGCTAGCTTGGTCTTACCTGGGGCCTGGCAGTTGCATTTTGCATGCACTATTCTTGGTCTTAGCTTGGGTCTGGCTATTCCATTTTGCATGCAGTGTGCTATCTTGGCCTTAGCTGGAGTCTGGCTTTTGCATTTTGCATGCAGTGTGCTAGCTTGGTCTTAGCTGGGGCCTGGCTGTTGCATTTTACATGCGCTATGCTATCTTGGTCTTAGCTGGGGACTGGCTGTTGCACTTTGCATGCAGTGTGCTATCTTGGCCTTAGCTGGATTCTGGCTGTTGAACTTTGCATACAGTGTGCTATCTTGGCCTTAGCTGGAGTCTGGCTGTTGCACTTTGCATTCAGTGTGCTATCTTGGTCTTAGGTGGATTCTGGCTGTTGCATTTTGCATGCAGTGTGCTATCTTGGTCTTAGCTGGGGTCTGGCTGTTGCATTTTGCATGCAGCATGCTATCTTGGTTTTAGCTGGGGTTTGTCTGTTACATTTTGCATGCAGTGTGCTATCTTGGTCTTAGATGGAGTCTGGCTGTTGCATTGTGCATGCAGTTTGCTATCTTGGCCTTAGCTGGAGTCTGGCTGTTGCATTTTGCCTGCGGTGTGCTGTCTTGGTCTTAGCTGGAGTCTGGCTGTTGTATTTTGCCTGCAGTGTGCTGTCTTGGTCTTATCTGGAGTCTGGCTGTTGCATTTTGCCTGCAGTGTGCTATCTTGGCCTTAGCTGGAAGCTGACTGTTGCATTTTGCATGTGTTGTCCTATCTTGGTGTTAGCTGCTGTCTGGCTGTTGCTTTTTGCCTGAGGTGTGCTATCTTGGTCTAAGCTGGAGTCTGGCTGTTGCATTTTGCATGTGGTGTGCTATCTTGGTCTTAGCTGGAGTCTGGCTGTTGCATTTTGCATGTGGTGTGCTATCTTGACCTTAGCAGGAGTCTAGCTGTTGCATTTTGCATGCAGTGTGCTATCTTGGCCGTATATGGAGTCTGGCTGTTGAACTTTGCATGCAGTGTGCTATATTGGTCTTAGCTGGATTCTGGCTGTTGCACTTTGCATGCAATGTGCTATCTTGGCCTTAGCTGGAATCCGGCTGTTGCACTTTGCATGCAGTGTGCTATCGTGGTCTTAGCCCGAGTCTGGCAGTTGCATTTTGCATGTGGTGTGCTATCTTGGTCTTAGCTGGGGTCTGGCTGTTGCATTTTGCATGCAGGGTGCTATCTTGGTCTTAGCTGGGGTCTGTCTGTTGCATTTTGCATGCAGTGTGCTATCATGATCTTAGCTGGGACCTGGCTGTTGCATTTTGCATGCACTATGCTATCTTGGTTTTAGCTATAGTCTGGCTGTTGCACTTTGCATGCAGTGTGCTATCTGCGTTTTAGCTGGAGTTTGGCTGTTGAATTTTGCATGCAGTGTGCTATCTTGGTCGTATCTGGAGTCTGGCTTTTGCATTTTGCATGCAGTGTGTTATTTCTGTCTTATATGGGGTCTGGCTGTTGCATTTTGCATGCAGTGTGCTTTCTTGGTCTTAGCTTGAGTCTGACTGTTGTATTTTGCATGCGTTGTGCTATCTTGGTCTTAGCTCGGCTTGGCTGTTGCATTTTGCATGCGCTATGCTATGTTGGTCTTAGCTGGAGTCAGTCTGTTGCACTTTGCATGCAGTGTGCTACCTTGGTCTTAGATGGAGTCTGGCTGTTGCATTGTGCATGCAGTGTGCTATCTTGGCGTTATCTGGAGTTTGGCTGTTGCATTTTGCCTGCTGTGTGCTGTCTTGGTCTTACCTGGAGTCTGGCTGTTGTATTTTGCCTGCTGTGTGCTGTCTTGGTCTTAGCTGGAGTCTGGCTGTTGCATTTTGCCTGCAGTGTGCTATCTTGGCCTTAGCTGGAAGCTGACTGTTGCATTTTGCATGCATTGTGCTATCTTGGTTTTAGCTGGGGTCTGGCTGTAGCTTTTTGCCTGAGGTGTGCTATCCTGGTCTTAGCTGGAGTGTGGTAGCTGCGTTCTGCATGCAAAGTGCTTTCTTGGTCTTAGCTGGAGTCTGGCTGTTGCATTTTGCATGTGGTGTGCTATCTTGGTCTTAGCTGGAGTCTGGCTGTTGCATTTTGCATGTGGTGTGCTATCTTGGTCTACGGTGGAGTCTGGCTATTGCATTTTGCATGCGGTGTGCTATCTTGGTTTTAGCTGGAGTCTGGCTGTTGTACTTCGCAAGCAGTGTGCTATCATGGTTTTAGCTGGGCTCTGGCTGTTGCATTTTGCATTTGGTGTGCTAT
The DNA here is from genome assembly GCF_040938575.1 of Ambystoma mexicanum. Lineage (NCBI taxonomy): Eukaryota > Metazoa > Chordata > Amphibia > Caudata > Ambystomatidae > Ambystoma > Ambystoma mexicanum. The sequence continues at coordinate 58,814,084 of NC_090935.1, read as the reverse complement.
CTTGGTCTTAGCTGGAGTCTGGCTGTTGCATTTTGCATGTGGTGTGCTATCTTGGTTTTAGCTGGAGTCTGGCTGTTGCGCTTTGCATGCAGTGCGCTATCCTGGCCTTAGCTGGAATCTGGCTGTTGCATTTTGCATGCAGTGTGCTAGCTTGGTCTTACCTGGGGCCTGGCAGTTGCATTTTGCATGCACTATTCTTGGTCTTAGCTGGGGTCTGGCTTTTCCATTTTGCATGCAGTGTGCTATCTTGGCCTTAGCTGGAGTCTGGCTGTTGCATTTTGCATGCAGTGTGCTAGCTTGGTATTAGCTGGGGCCTGGCTGTTGCATTTTGCATGCGCTATGCTATCTTGGTCTTAGCTGGGGTCTGGCTGTTGCACTCTGCATGCAGTGCACTATCTCTGCCTTAGCTGGAATCCGGCTGTTGCACTTTGCATGCAGTGTGCTATCGTGGCCTTAGCTGGAGTCTGGCTGTTGCACTTTGCATGCAATGTGCTATCCTGGTCTTAGCTGGAGTCTGGCTGTTGCATTTTTCATGTGGTGTGCTATCTTGGTCTTAGCTGGAGTCTGGCTGTTGCATTTTGCATTCAGTGTGCTATCTTGGTCTTAGCTGGATTCTGGCTGTTGCATTTTGCATGCAGTGTGCTATCTTGGTCTTAGCCGGGACCTGGCTGTTGCATTTTGCATGCAGTATGCTATCTTGGTTTTAGCTGGGGTCTGTCTGTTGCATTTTGCATGCAGTGTGCTATCTTGGTCTTAGCTGGAGTCTGGCTGTTGCTTTTTGCCTGAGGTGTGCTATCCTGGTCTTAGCTGGAGTCTGGTTGTTGTGTTCTCCATGCAATGTGCTATCTTGGTCTTAGCTGGAGTCTGGCTGTTGCATTTTGCATGTGGTGTGCTATCTTGGTCAGAGGTGGAGTCTGGCTGTTGCATTTTGCATGCGGTGTACTATCTTGGTTTTAGCTGGAGTCTGGCTGTTGCACTTCGCATGCAGTGTGCTATCATGGTCTTAGGTGGGGTCTGGCTGTTGTATTTTGCATGTGGTGTGCTATCTTGGTCTTAGCTGGAGTCTGGCTGTTGCATTTTGCATGTGGTGTGCTATCTTGGTTTTAGCTGGAGTCTGGCTGTTGCACTTTGCATGCAGTGCGCTATCCTGGACTTAGCTGGAATCTGGCTGTTGCATTTTGCATGCAGTGTGCTAGCTTGGTCTTAGCTGGGACCTGGCTGTTCCATTTTGCATGCGCTATACTATCTTGGTCTTAGCTGGGGTCTGGCTATTCCATTTTGCATGCAGTGTGCTATCTTGGCCTTAGCTGGAGTCTGGCTGTTGCATTTTGCCTGCAGTGTGCTATCTCGGCCTGAGCTGGAAGCTGACTGTTGCATTTTGCATGTGTTGTGCTATCTTGGTCTTAGCTGGGGTCTGGCTGTTGCTTTTTGCCTGAGGTGTGCTATCCTGGTCTTAGCTCGAGTCTGGTTGTTGCGTTCTGCATGCAATGTGCTATCTTGGTCTTAGCTGGAGTCTGGCTGTTGCATTTTTCATGTGGTGTGCTATCTTGGTCTTAGCTGGAGTCTGGCTGTTGCATTTTGCATGTGGTGTGCTATCTTGGTCTTAGCTGGAGTCTGGCTGTTGCATTTTGCATGTGGTGTGCTTTCTTGGTCAGAGGTGGAGTCTGGCTGTTGCATTTTGCATGCGGTGTGCTATCTTGGTTTTAGCTGGAGTCTGGCTGTTGCACTTCGCATGCAGTGTGCTATCATGGTCTTAGCTGGGGTCTGGCTGTTGCATTTTGCATGTGGTGTGCTATCTTGGTCTTAGCTGGAGTCTGGCTGTTGCATTTTGCATGTGGTGTGCTATCTTGGTTTTAGCTGGAGTCTGGCTCTTGCACTTTGCATGCAGTGCACTATCATGGCTTTAGCTGGAATCTGGCTGTTGCATTTTGCATGCAGTGTGCTAGCTTGGTCTTAGCTGGGACCTGGCTGTTCCATTTTGCATGCGCTATACTATCTTGATCTTAGCTGGGGTCTGGCTATTCCATTTTGCATGCAGTGTGCTATCTTGGCCTTAGCTGGAGTCTGGCTGTTGCATTTTGCCTGCAGTGTGCTATCTTGGACTGAGCCAGAAGCTGACTGTTGCATTTTGCATGTGTTGTGCTATCTTGGTCTTAGCTGGGGTCTGGCTGTTGCTTTTTGCCTGAGGTGTGCTATCCTGGTCTTAGCTCGAGTCTGGTTGTTGCGTTCTGCATGCAATGTGCTATCTTGGTCTTAGCTGGAGTCTGGCTGTTGCATGTTTCATGTGGTGTGCTATCTTGGTCTTAGCTGGAGTCTGGCTGTTGCATTTTGCATGTGGTGTGCTATCTTGGTCTTAGCTGGCGTCTGGCTGTTGCATTTTGCATGTGGTGTGCTATCTTGGTCTTAGGTGGAGTCTGGCTTTTGCATTTTGCATGCAGTGTGCTATCTTGGTTTTAGCTGGAGTCTGGCTGTTGCACTTCGCATGCGGTGTGCTATCATGGTCTTAGCTGGGGTCTGGCTGTTGCATTTTGCATGTGGTGTGCTATCTTGGTCTTAGCTGGAGTCTGGCTGTTACATTTTGCATGTGGTGTGCTATCCTGGTCTTAGCTGGAGTCTGGCTGTTGCACTTTGCATGCAGTGCGCTATCCTGGCCTTAGCTGGAATCTGGCTGTTGCATTTTGCATGCAGTGTGCTAGCCTGGTCTTAACTGGGGCCTGGCTGTTCCATTTTGCATGCGCTATACTATCTAGGTCTTAGCTGGGGTCTGGCTATTGCATTTTGCATGCAGTGTGCTCTCTTGGCCTTAGCTGGAGTCTGGCTGTTGCATTTTGCATGCAGTGTGCTAGCTTGGTCTTAGATGGGGCCTGGCTGTTGCATTTTGCATGCGCTATGCTATCTTGGTCTTACCTGGGGTCTGGCTGTTGCATTTTGCATGCGCTATACTATCTTGGTCTTAGCTGGGGTCTGGCTGTTCCATTTTGCATGCAGTGTGCTATATTGACCTTAGCTGGAGTCTGGCTGTTGCATTTTGCATGTGGTGTGCTTTCTTGGTCAGAGGTGGAGTCTGGCTGTTGCATTTTGCATGCGGTGTGCTATCTTGGTTTTAGCTGGAGTCTGGCTGTTGCACTTCGCATGCAGTGTGCTATCATGGTCTTAGCTGGGGTCTGGCTGTTGCATTTTGCATGTGGTGTGCTATCTTGGTCTTAGCTGGAGTCTGGCTGTTGCATTTTGCATGTGGTGTGCTATCTTGGTTTTAGCTGGAGTCTGGCTCTTGCACTTTGCATGCAGTGCACTATCATGGCTTTAGCTGGAATCTGGCTGTTGCATTTTGCATGCAGTGTGCTAGCTTGGTCTTAGCTGGGACCTGGCTGTTCCATTTTGCATGCGCTATACTATCTTGATCTTAGCTGGGGTCTGGCTATTCCATTTTGCATGCAGTGTGCTATCTTGGCCTTAGCTGGAGTCTGGCTGTTGCATTTTGCCTGCAGTGTGCTATCTTGGACTGAGCCAGAAGCTGACTGTTGCATTTTGCATGTGTTGTGCTATCTTGGTCTTAGCTGGGGTCTGGCTGTTGCTTTTTGCCTGAGGTGTGCTATCCTGGTCTTAGCTCGAGTCTGGTTGTTGCGTTCTGCATGCAATGTGCTATCTTGGTCTTAGCTGGAGTCTGGCTGTTGCATGTTTCATGTGGTGTGCTATCTTGGTCTTAGCTGGAGTCTGGCTGTTGCATTTTGCATGTGGTGTGCTATCTTGGTCTTAGCTGGCGTCTGGCTGTTGCATTTTGCATGTGGTGTGCTATCTTGGTCTTAGGTGGAGTCTGGCTTTTGCATTTTGCATGCAGTGTGCTATCTTGGTTTTAGCTGGAGTCTGGCTGTTGCACTTCGCATGCGGTGTGCTATCATGGTCTTAGCTGGGGTCTGGCTGTTGCATTTTGCATGTGGTGTGCTATCTTGGTCTTAGCTGGAGTCTGGCTGTTACATTTTGCATGTGGTGTGCTATCCTGGTCTTAGCTGGAGTCTGGCTGTTGCACTTTGCATGCAGTGCGCTATCCTGGCCTTAGCTGGAATCTGGCTGTTGCATTTTGCATGCAGTGTGCTAGCCTGGTCTTAACTGGGGCCTGGCTGTTCCATTTTGCATGCGCTATACTATCTAGGTCTTAGCTGGGGTCTGGCTATTGCATTTTGCATGCAGTGTGCTCTCTTGGCCTTAGCTGGAGTCTGGCTGTTGCATTTTGCATGCAGTGTGCTAGCTTGGTCTTAGATGGGGCCTGGCTGTTGCATTTTGCATGCGCTATGCTATCTTGGTCTTACCTGGGGTCTGGCTGTTGCATTTTGCATGCGCTATACTATCTTGGTCTTAGCTGGGGTCTGGCTGTTCCATTTTGCATGCAGTGTGCTATATTGACCTTAGCTGGAGTCTGGCTGTTGCATTTTGCATGCAGTGTGCTATCGTGGCCGTATATGGAGTCTGGCTGTTGCACTTTGCATGCAGTGTGCTATATTGGTCTTAGCTGGATTCTGGCTGTTGAACTTTGCATGCAGTGTGCTATCTTGGCCTTAGCTGGAGTCTGGCTGTTGCACTTTGCATGCAGTCTGCTATCTTGGTCTTAGCTGGGGTCTGGCTGTTGCATTTTGCATGCAGCGTGCTATCTTGGTCTTAGCTGGGTTCTGTTTGTGGCATTTTTCATGCAGTGTGCTATCATGGTCTTAGCTGGGACCTGGCTGTTGCATTTTGCATACACTATGCTATCTTGGTCTTAGCTTGGGTCTGTCTGTTGCATTTTACATGCAGTGTGCTAGCTTGGTCTTAGCTGGAGTCTGGCTGTTGCACTTTGAATGTAGTGTGCTATCTTGCTCTTAGCTGAGTCTGGCTGTTGCATTTTACATGCGCTATGCTATCTTGGTCTTAGCTGGGGTCTGGCTGATGCACTTTGCATGCAGTGTGCTATCTTGGTCTTAGCTGGGGTTGGCTGTTGCATTTTGCATGCACTGTGCTATCTTGGTCTTAGCTGGAGTCAGGCTGTTGCACTTTGCATGCAGTGTGCTATGTTGGTCTTAGATGGAGTCTGGCTGTTGCATTGTGCATGCAGTGTGCTATCTTGGCCTTAGCTGGAGTCTGGCTGTTGCATTTTGCCTGCTGTGTGCTGTCTTGGTCTTAGCCGGAGTCTGGCTGTTGTATTTTGCATGTGGTGTGCTATCTTGACCTTAGCTGGAGTCTGGCTGTTGCATTTTGCATGCAGTGTGCTATCTTGGCCATATATGGAGTCTGGCTGTTGCACTTTGGATGCGGTGTGCTACCTTGGTCTTAGCTGGATTCTGGCTGTTGAATTTTTCATGTGGCGTGCTATCTTGGTCTTAGCTGGAGTCTGGCTGGTGCATTTTGCATGTGGTGTGCTATCTTGACCTTAGCTGGAGTCTGGCTGTTGCATTTTGCATGCAGTGTGCTATCTTGGCCATATATGGAGTCTGGCTGTTGCACTTTGGATGCGGTGTGCTACCTTGGTCTTAGCTGGATTCTGGCTGTTGCACTTTGCATGCAGTGTGCTATCTTGGCCTTAGCTGGAGTCTGGCTGTTGCACTTTGCATGCAGTGTGCTATCTTGGTCTTCGCTGGATTCTGGCTGTTGAACTTTGCATGCAGTGTGCTATCTTGGCCTTAGCTGGAGTTTGGCTGTTGCACTTTGCATGCAATGTGATATCTTTGTTTTAGCTGGCGTTTGGCTGTTGAATTATGCATGCAGTGTGCTATCTTGGTCCTAGCTGGAGACTGGCTGTTATACTTTGCATGTAGTGTGCTATCTTGGTCGTATCTGGAGTCTGGCTTTTGCATTTTGCATGCAGTGTGCTATATTTGTCTTAGATGGGGTCTGGCTGTTGCATTTTGCATGCAGTGTGCTATCTTGGTGTTAGCTTGCGTCTGTCTGTTGCATTTTGCATGTGCTGTGCTATCTTGGTTTTAGCTGGGGTCTAGCTGTTGCTTTTTGCCTGAGGTGTGCTATCCTGGTTTTAGCTGGAGTCTGGTTGTTGTGTTCTGCATGCAATGTGCTATCTTGGTCTTAGCTGGAGTCTGGCTGTTGCATTTTGCATGTGGTGTGCTATCTTTGTCTTAGCTGGAGTCTGGTTGTTGCACTTTACATGCAGTCTGCTATCTTGGCCTTAGCTGGAGACTGGCTGTTGCATTTTGCCCGCAGTGTGCTGTCTTGGTCTTAGCTGGAGTCTGGCTGAGGTATTGTGCCTGCAGTGTGCTGTCTTGGTCTTAGCTGGAGTCTGGCTGTTGCATTTTGCCTGCAGTGTGCTATCTTGGCCTTAGCTGGACGCTGACTGCTGCATTTTACATGCGGTGTGCTATATTGGTCTTAGCTGGAGTCTGACTGTTGCACCTTGCATGCAGTGTGCTATCTTGGTCTTAGCTCGCGTCTGGCTGTTGCACTTTGCATGCAGTGTGCTATCGTGGTCTTAGCTGGATTCTGGCTGTTGCATTTTGCATGCAGTGTGCTATCTTGGTCTTAGCCGGAGTCTGGCAGTTGCATTTTGCATGTGGTGTGCTATCTTGGTCTTAGCTGGAGTCTGGCTGTTGCACTTTGAATGTAGTGTTCTATCTTGGTCTTAGCTGGGGTCTATCTGTTGCATTGTGCATGCAGTGTGCTATCTTGGCGTTAGCTGGAGTTTGGCTGTTGCATTTTGCCTGCTGTGTGCTGTCTTGGTCTTAGCTGGAGTCTGGCTGTTGTATTTTGCCTGCTGTGTGCTGTCTTGGTCTTAGCTGGAGTCTGGCTGTTGCATTTTGCCTGCAGTGTGCTATCTTGGCCTTAGCTGGAAGCTTACTGTTGCATTTTGCATGCATTGTGCTTTCTTGGTCTTAGCTGGAGTCTGGCTGTTGCATTTTGCATGTGGTGTGCTATCTTGGTCTTAGCTGGAGTCTGGCTGTTGCATTTTGCATGTGGTGTGCTATCTTGGTCTAAGGTGGAGTCTGGCTATTGCATTTTGCATGCGGTGTGCTATCTTGGTTTTAGCTCTAGTCTGGCTGTTGTACTTCGCAATCAGTGTGCTATCATGGTTTTAGCTGGGCTCTGGCTATTGCATTTTGCATTTGGTGTGCTATCTTGGTCTTAGCTGGAGTCTGGCTGTTGCATTTTGCATGTGGTATGCTATCTTGGTTTTAGCTGGAGTCTGGCTGTTGCACTTTGCATGCAGTGCGCTATCCTGGCCTTAGCTGGAATCTGGCTGTTGCATTTTGCATGCAGTGTGCTAGCTTGGTCTTACCTGGGGCCTGGCAGTTGCATTTTGCATGCACTATTCTTGGTCTTAGCTTGGGTCTGGCTATTCCATTTTGCATGCAGTGTGCTATCTTGGCCTTAGCTGGAGTCTGGCTGTTGCATTTCGCATGCAGTGTGCTAGCTTGGTCTTAGCTGGGGCCTGGCTGTTGCATTTTACATGCGCTATGCTATCTTGGTCTTAGCTGGGGTCTGGCTGTTGAACTTTGCATGCAGTGTGCTATCTTGGCCTTAGCTGGAGTCTGGCTGTTGCACTTTGCATGCAGTGTGCTATCTTGGCCTTAGCTGGAGTCTGGCTGTTGCACTTTGCATTCAGTGTGCTATCTTGGTCTTAGCTTGATTCTGGCTGTTGCATTTTGCATGCAGTGTGCTATCTTGGTCTTAGCTGGGGTCTGGCTGTTGCATTTTGCATGCAGCATGCTATCTTGGTTTTAGCTGGGGTTTGTCTGTTACATTTTGCATGCAGTGTGCTATCTTGGTCTTAGATGGAGTCTGGCTGTTGCATTGTGCATGCAGTTTGCTATCTTGGCCTTAGCTGGAGTCTGGCTGTTGCATTTTGCCTGCGGTGTGCTGTCTTGGTCTTATCTGGAGTCTGGCTGTTGCATTTTGCCTGCAGTGTGCTATCTTGGCCTTAGCTGGAAGCTGACTGTTGCATTTTGCATGTGTTGTCCTATCTTGGTGTTAGCTGCTGTCTGGCTGTTGCTTTTTGCCTGAGGTGTGCTATCTTGGTCTAAGCTGGAGTCTGGCTGTTGCATTTTGCATGTGGTGTGCTATCTTGGTCTTAGCTGGAGTCTGGCTGTTGCATTTTGCATGTGCTGTGCTATCTTGACCTTAGCAGGAGTCTAGCTGTTGCATTTTGCCTGCAGTGTGCTATCTTGGCCTTAGCTGGACGCTGACTGTTGCATTTTACATGCGGTGTGCTATATTGGTCTTAGCTGGAGTCTGACTGTTGCACCTTGCATGCAGTGTGCTATCTTGGTCTTAGCTCGCGTCTGGCTGTTGCACTTTGCATGCAGTGCACTATCTCTGCCTTAGCTGGAATCCAGCTGTTGCACTTTGCATGCAGTGTGCTATCGTGGTCTTAGCTGGATTCTGGCAGTTGCATTTTGCATGCAGTGTGCTATCTTGGTCTTAGCCAGAGTCTGGCAGTTGCATTTTGCATGTGGTGTGCTATCTTGGTCTTAGCTGGGGTCTGGCTGTTTCATTTTGCATGCAGGGTGCTATCTTGGTCTTAGCTGGGGTCTATCTGTTGCATTTTGCATGCAGTGTGCTATCATGATCTTAGCTGGGACCTGGCTGTTGCATTTTGCATGCACTATGCTATCTTGGTTTTAGCTAAAGTCTGGCTGTTGCACTTTGCATGCAGTGTGCTATCTGCGTTTTAGCTGGAGTTTGGCTGTTGAATTTTACATGCAGTGTGCTATCTTGGTCGTATCTGGAGTCTGGCTTTTGCATTTTGCATGCAGTGTGTTATTTCTGTCTTAGATGGTGTCTGGCTGTTGAATTTGCATGCAGTGTGCTTTCTTGGTCTTAGCTTGAGTCTGACTGTTGTATTTTGCATGCGTTGTGCTATTTTGGTCTTAGCTCGGGTTGGCTGTTGCATTTTGCATGCGCTATGCTGTGTTGGTCTTAGCTGGAGTCAGTCTGTTGCACTTTGCATGCAGTGTGCTACCTTGGTCTTAGATGGAGTCTGGCTGTTGCATTGTGCATGCAGTGTGCTATCTTGGCATTAGCTGGAGTTTGGCTGTTGCATTTTGCCTGCTGTGTGCTGTCTTGGTCTTAGCTGGAGTCTGGCTGTTGTATTTTGCCTGCTGTGTGCTGTCTTGGTCTTATCTGGAGTCTGGCTGTTGCATTTTGCCTGCAGTGTGCTATTTTGGCCTTAGCTGGAAGCTGACTGTTGCATTTTGCATGCATTGTGCTTTCTTGGTCTTAGCTGGAGTCTGGCTGTTGCATTTTGCATGTGGTGTGCTATCTTGGTCTTAGCTGGAGTCTGGCTGTTGCATTTTGCATGTGGTGTGCTATCTTGGTCTAAGGTGGAGTCTGGCTATTGCATTGTGCATGCGGTGTGCTATCTTGGTTTTAGCTGGAGTCTGGCTGTTGTACTTCGCAATCAGTGTGCTATCATGGTTTTAGCTGGGCTCTGGCTGTTGCATTTTGCATTTGGTGTGCTATCTTGGTCTTAGCTGGAGTCTGGCTGTTGCATTTTGCATGTGGTGTGCTATCTTGGTTTTAGCTGGAGTCTGGCTGTTGCACTTTGCATGCAGTGCGCTATCCTGGCCTTAGCTGGAATCTGGCTGTTGCATTTTGCATGCAGTGTGCTAGCTTGGTCTTACCTGGGGCCTGGCAGTTGCATTTTGCATGCACTATTCTTGGTCTTAGCTTGGGTCTGGCTATTCCATTTTGCATGCAGTGTGCTATCTTGGCCTTAGCTGGAGTCTGGCTGTTGCATTTTGCATGCAGTGTGCTAGCTTGGTCTTAGCTGGGGCCTGGCTGTTGCATTTTACATGCGCTATGCTATCTTGGTCTTAGCTGGGGACTGGCTGTTGCACTTTGCATGCAGTGTGCTATCTTGGTCTTAGCTGGATTCTGGCTGTTGAACTTTGCATACAGTGTGCTATCTTGGCCTTAGCTGGAGTCTGGCTGTTGCACTTTGCATTCAGTGTGCTATCTTGGTCTTAGCTGGATTCTGGCTGTTGCATTTTGCATGCAGTGTGCTATCTTGGTCTTAGCTGGGGTCTGGCTGTTGCATTTTGCATGAAGCATGCTATCTTGGTTTTAGCTGGGGGTTGTCTGTTACATTTTGCATGCAGTGTGCTATCTTGGTCTTAGATGGAGTCTGGCTGTTGCATTGTGCATGCAGTTTGCTATCTTGGCCTTAGCTGGAGTCTGGCTGTTGCATTTTGCCTGCGGTGTGCTGTCTTGGTCTTAGCTGGAGTCTGGCTGTTGTATTTTGCCTGCAGTGTGCTGTCTTGGTCTTATCTGGAGTCTGGCTGTTGCATTTTGCCTGCAGTGTGCTATCTTGGCCTTAGCTGGAAGCTGACTGTTGCATTTTGCATGTGTTGTCCTATCTTGGTGTTAGCTGCTGTCTGGCTGTTGCTTTTTGCCTGAGGTGTGCTATCTTGGTCTAAGGTGGAGTCTGGCTATTGCATTGTGCATGCGGTGTGCTATCTTGGTTTTAGCTGGAGTCTGGCTGTTGTACTTCGCAATCAGTGTGCTATCATGGTTTTAGCTGGGCTCTGGCTGTTGCATTTTGCATTTGGTGTGCTATCTTGGTCTTAGCTGGAGTCTGGCTGTTGCATTTTGCATGTGGTGTGCTATCTTGGTTTTAGCTGGAGTCTGGCTGTTGCACTTTGCATGCAGTGCGCTATCCTGGCCTTAGCTGGAATCTGGCTGTTGCATTTTGCATGCAGTGTGCTAGCTTGGTCTTACCTGGGGCCTGGCAGTTGCATTTTGCATGCACTATTCTTGGTCTTAGCTTGGGTCTGGCTATTCCATTTTGCATGCAGTGTGCTATCTTGGCCTTAGCTGGAGTCTGGCTGTTGCATTTTGCATGCAGTGTGCTAGCTTGGTCTTAGCTGGGGCCTGGCTGTTGCATTTTACATGCGCTATGCTATCTTGGTCTTAGCTGGGGACTGGCTGTTGCACTTTGCATGCAGTGTGCTATCTTGGTCTTAGCTGGATTCTGGCTGTTGAACTTTGCATACAGTGTGCTATCTTGGCCTTAGCTGGAGTCTGGCTGTTGCACTTTGCATTCAGTGTGCTATCTTGGTCTTAGCTGGATTCTGGCTGTTGCATTTTGCATGCAGTGTGCTATCTTGGTCTTAGCTGGGGTCTGGCTGTTGCATTTTGCATGAAGCATGCTATCTTGGTTTTAGCTGGGGGTTGTCTGTTACATTTTGCATGCAGTGTGCTATCTTGGTCTTAGATGGAGTCTGGCTGTTGCATTGTGCATGCAGTTTGCTATCTTGGCCTTAGCTGGAGTCTGGCTGTTGCATTTTGCCTGCGGTGTGCTGTCTTGGTCTTAGCTGGAGTCTGGCTGTTGTATTTTGCCTGCAGTGTGCTGTCTTGGTCTTATCTGGAGTCTGGCTGTTGCATTTTGCCTGCAGTGTGCTATCTTGGCCTTAGCTGGAAGCTGACTGTTGCATTTTGCATGTGTTGTCCTATCTTGGTGTTAGCTGCTGTCTGGCTGTTGCTTTTTGCCTGAGGTGTGCTATCTTGGTCTAAGCTGGAGTCTGGCTGTTGCATTTTGCATGTGGTGTGCTATCTTGGTCTTAGCTGGAGTCTGGCTGTTGCATTTTGCATGTGGTGTGCTATCTTGACCTTAGCAGGAGTCTAGCTGTTGCATTTTGCATGCAGTGTGCTATCTTGGCCATATATGGAGTCTGGCTGTTGAACTTTGCATGCAGTGTGCTATATTGGTCTTAGCTGGATTCTGGCTGTTGCACTTTGCATGCAATGTGCTATCTTGGCCTTAGCTGGAGTCTGGCTGTTGCACTTTGCATGCAGTGCACTATCTCTTCCTTAGCTGGAATCCGGCTGTTGCACTTTGCATGCAGTGTGCTATCGTGGTCTTAGCTGGATTCTGGCTGTTGCATTTTGCATGCAGTGTGCTATCTTGGTCTTAGCCGGAGTCTGGAAGTTGCATTTTGCATGTGGTGTGCTATCTTGGTCTTAGCTGGGGTCTGGCTGTTGCATTTTGCATGCAGGGTGCTATCTTGGTCTTAGCTGGGGTCTGTCTGTTGCATTTTGCATGCAGTGTGCTACCATGATCTTAGCTGGGACCTGGCTGTTGCATTTTGCATGCACTATGCTATCTTGGTTTTAGCTATAGTCTGGCTGTTGCACTTTGCATGCAGTGTGCTATCTGCGTTTTAGCTGCAGTTTGGCTGTTGAATTTTGCATGCAGTGTGCTATCTTGGTCGTATCTGGAGTCTGGCTTTTGCATTTTGCATGCAGTGTATTATTTCTGTCTTAGATGTGGTCTGGCTGTTGCATTTTGCATGCAGTGTGCTTTCTTGGTCTTAGCTTGAGTCTGACTGTTGTATTTTGCATGCGTTGTGCTATCTTGGTCTTAGCTCGGCTTGGCTGTTGCATTTTGCATGCGCTATGCTATGTTGGTCTTAGCTGGAGTCAGTCTGTTGCACTTTGCATGCAGTGTGCTACCTTGGTCTTAGATGGAGTCTGGCTGTTGCATTGTGCATGCAGTGTGCTATCTTGGCGTTAGCTGGAGTTTGGCTGTTGCATTTTGCCTGCTGTGTGCTGTCTTGGTCTTACCTGGAGTCTGGCTGTTGTATTTTGCCTGCTGTGTGCTGTCTTGGTCTTAGCTGGAGTCTGGCTGTTGCATTTTGCCTGCAGTGTGCTATCTTGGCCTTAGCTGGAAGCTGACTGTTGCATTTTGCATGCATTGTGCTATCTTGGTTTTAGCTGGGGTCTGGCTGTTGCTTTTTGCCTGAGGTGTGCTATCCTGGTCTTAGCTGGAGTGTGGTTGCTGCGTTCTGCATGCAAAGTGCTTTCTTGGTCTTAGCTGGAGTCTGGCTGTTGCATTTTGCATGTGGTGTGCTATCTTGGTCTTAGCTGGAGTCTGGCTGTTGCATTTTGCATGTGGTGTGCTATCTTGGTCTACGGTGGAGTCTGGCTATTGCATTTTGCATGCGGTGTGCTATCTTGGTTTTAGCTGGAGTCTGGCTGTTGTACTTCGCAAGCAGTGTGCTATCATGGTTTTAGCTGGGCTCTGGCTGTTGCATTTTGCATTTGGTGTGCTATCTTGGTCTTAGCTGGAGTCTGGCTGTTGCATTTTGCATGTGGTGTGCTATCTTGGTTTTAGCTGGAGTCTGGCTGTTGCGCTTTGCATGCAGTGCGCTATCCTGGCCTTAGCTGGAATCTGGCTGTTGCATTTTGCATGCAGTGTGCTAGCTTGGTCTTACCTGGGGCCTGGCAGTTGCATTTTGCATGCACTATTCTTGGTCTTAGCTGGGGTCTGGCTTTTCCATTTTGCATGCAGTGTGCTATCTTGGCCTTAGCTGGAGTATGGCTGTTGCATTTTGCATGCAGTGTGCTAGCTTGGTCTTAGCTGGGGCCTGGCTGTTGCATTTTGCATGCGCTATGCTATCTTGGTCTTAGCTGGAGTCTGGCTGTTGCACTCTGCATGCAGTGCACCATCTCTGCCTTAGCTGGAATCTGGCTGTTGCACTTTGCATGCAGTGTGCTATCGTGGCCTTAGCTGGAGTCTGGCTGTTGCACTTTGCATGCAATGTGCTATCTTGGCCTTAGCTGGAGGATGGCTGTTGCACTTTGCATGCAGTGCACTATCTCTGCCTTAGCTGGAATCCGGCTGTTGCACTTTGCATGCAGTGTGCTATCGTGGTCTTAGCTGGATTCTGGCTGTTGCATTTTGCATGCAGTGTGCTATCTTGGTCTTAGCCGGAGTCTGGCAGTTGCATTTTGCATGTGGTGTGCTATCTTGGTCTTAGCTGGGGTCTGGCTGTTGCACTTTGCATGCAGTGTGCTATCATGGTCTTAGTTGGGATCTGGCTGTTGCATTTTGCATGAACTATGCTATCTTGGTCTTAGCCTGGGTCTGTCTGTTGCACTTTGCATGCGGTGTGCTATCTTGGCCTTAGCTGGAGTCTGGCTGTTGCATTTTGCATGCAGTGTGCTATCTTGGCCTTAGCTGGAGTCTGGCTGTTGCACTTTGCATGCAGTGTGCTATCTTGGTCTTAGCTGGATTCTGGCTGTTGAACTTTGCATACAGTGTGCTATCTTGGCCTTAGCTGGAATCTGGCTGTTGCACTTTGCATTGAGTGTGCTATCTTGGTCTTAGCTGGATTCTGGCTGTTGCATTTTGCATGCAGTGTGCTATCTTGGTCTTAGCTGGGGTTTGTCTGTTACATTTTGCATGCAGTGTGCTATCTTGGTCTTAGATGGAGTCTGGCTGTTGCATTGTGCATGCAGTTTGCTATCTTGGCCTTAGCTGGAGTCTGGCTGTTGCATTTTGCCTGCGGTGTGCTGTCTTGGTCTTAGCTGGAGTCTGACTGTTGTATTTTGCCTGCAGTGTGCTGTCTTGGTCTTATCTGGAGTCTGGCTGTTGCATTTTGCCTGCAGTGTGCTATCTTGGCCTTAGCTGGAAGCTGACTGTTGCATTTTGCATGTGTTGTCCTATCTTGGTGTTAGCTGCTGTCTGGCTGTTGCTTTTTGCCTGAGGTGTGCTATCTTGGTCTAAGCTGGAGTCTGGCTGTTGCATTTTGCATGTGGTGTGCTATCTTGGTCTTAGCTGGAGTCTGGCTGTTGCATTTTGCATGTGGTGTGCTATCTTGACCTTAGCAGGAGTCTAGCTGTTGCATTTTGCCTGCAGTGTGCTATCTTGGCCTTAGCTGGACGCTGACTGTTGCATTTTACATGCGGTGTGCTATATTGGTCTTAGCTGGAGTCTGACTGTTGCACCTTGCATGCAGTGTGCTATCTTGGTCTTAGCTCGCGTCTGGCTGTTGCACTTTGCATGCAGTGCACTATCTCTGCCTTAGCTGGAATCCGGCTGTTGCACTTTGCATGCAGTGTGCTATCGTGGTCTTAGCTGGATTCTGGCTGTTGCATTTTGCATGCAGTGTGCTATCTTGGTCTTAGCCGGAGTCTGGCAGTTGCATTTTGCATGTGGTGTGCTATCTTGGTCTTAGCTGGGGTCTGGCTGTTGCATTTTGCATGCAGGGTGCTATCTTGGTCTTAGCTGGGGTCTATCTGTTGCATTTTGCATGCAGTGTGCTATCATGATCTTAGCTGGGACCTGGCTGTTGCATTTTGCATGCACTATGCTATCTTGGTTTTAGCTATAGTCTGGCTGTTGCACTTTGCATGCAGTGTGCTATCTGCGTTTTAGCTGGAGTTTGGCTGTTGAATTTTGCATGCAGTGTGCTATCTTGGTCGTATCTGGAGTCTGGCTTTTGCATTTTGCATGCAGTGTGTTATTTCTGTCTTAGATGGTGTCTGGCTGTTGAATTTGCACGCAGTGTGCTTTCTTGGTCTTAGCTTGAGTCTGACTGTTGTATTTTGCATGCGTTGTGCTATTTTGGTCTTAGCTTGGGTTGGCTGTTGCATTTTGCATGCGCTATGCTATGTTGGTCTTAGCTGGAGTCAGTCTGTTGCACTTTGCATGCAGTGTGCTACCTTGGTCTTAGATGGAGTCTGGCTGTTGCATTGTGCATGCAGTGTGCTATCTTGGCGTTAGCTGGAGTCTGGCTGTTGCATTTTGCCTGCTGTGTGCTGTCTTGGTCTTAACTGGAGTCTGGCTGTTGTATTTTGCCTGCTGTGTGCTGTCTTGGTCTTAGCTGAAGTCTGGCTGTTGCATTTTGCCTGCAGTGTGCTATTTTGGCCTTAGCTGGAAGCTGACTGTTGCATTTTGCATGCATTGTGCTTTCTTGGTCTTAGCTGGAGTCTGGCTGTTGCATTTTGCATGTGGTGTGCTATCTTGGTCTTAGCTGGAGTCTGGCTGTTGCATTTTGCATGTGGTGTGCTATCTTGGTCTAAGGTGGAGTCTGGCTATTGCATTTTGCATGCAGTGTGCTATCTTGGTCTTAGCTGGAGTCTGGCTGTTGCATTTTGCATGTGGTGTGCTATCTTGGTTTTAGCTGGAGTCTGGCTGTTGCACTTTGCATGCAGTGCGCTATCCTGGCCTTAGCTGGAATCTGGCTGTTGCATTTTGCATGCAGTGTGCTAGCTTGGTCTTACCTGGGGCCTGGCAGTTGCATTTTGCATGCACTATTCTTGGTCTTAGCTTGGGTCTGGCTATTCCATTTTGCATGCAGTGTGCTATCTTGGCCTTAGCTGGAGTCTGGCTTTTGCATTTTGCATGCAGTGTGCTAGCTTGGTCTTAGCTGGGGCCTGGCTGTTGCATTTTACATGCGCTATGCTATCTTGGTCTTAGCTGGGGACTGGCTGTTGCACTTTGCATGCAGTGTGCTATCTTGGCCTTAGCTGGATTCTGGCTGTTGAACTTTGCATACAGTGTGCTATCTTGGCCTTAGCTGGAGTCTGGCTGTTGCACTTTGCATTCAGTGTGCTATCTTGGTCTTAGGTGGATTCTGGCTGTTGCATTTTGCATGCAGTGTGCTATCTTGGTCTTAGCTGGGGTCTGGCTGTTGCATTTTGCATGCAGCATGCTATCTTGGTTTTAGCTGGGGTTTGTCTGTTACATTTTGCATGCAGTGTGCTATCTTGGTCTTAGATGGAGTCTGGCTGTTGCATTGTGCATGCAGTTTGCTATCTTGGCCTTAGCTGGAGTCTGGCTGTTGCATTTTGCCTGCAGTGTGCTGTCTTGGTCTTAGCTGGAGTCTGGCTGTTGTATTTTGCCTGCAGTGTGCTGTCTTGGTCTTATCTGGAGTCTGGCTGTTGCATTTTGCCTGCAGTGTGCTATCTTGGCCTTAGCTGGAAGCTGACCGTTGCATTTTGCATGTGTTGTCCTATCTTGGTGTTAGCTGCTGTCTGGCTGTTGCTTTTTGCCTGAGGTGTGCTATCTTGGTCTAAGCTGGAGTCTGGCTGTTGCATTTTGCATGTGGTGTGCTATCTTGGTCTTAGCTGGAGTCTGGCTGTTGCATTTTGCATGTGGTGTGCTATCTTGACCTTAGCAGGAGTCTAGCTGTTGCATTTTGCATGCAGTGTGCTATCTTGGCCGTATATGGAGTCTGGCTGTTGAACTTTGCATGCAGTGTGCTATATTGGTCTTAGCTGGATTCTGGCTGTTGCACTTTGCATGCAATGTGCTATCTTGGCCTTAGCTGGAATCCGGCTGTTGCACTTTGCATGCAGTGTGCTATCGTGGTCTTAGCCCGAGTCTGGCAGTTGCATTTTGCATGTGGTGTGCTATCTTGGTCTTAGCTGGGGTCTGGCTGTTGCATTTTGCATGCAGGGTGCTATCTTGGTCTTAGCTGGGGTCTGTCTGTTGCATTTTGCATGCAGTGTGCTATCATGATCTTAGCTGGGACCTGGCTGTTGCATTTTGCATGCACTATGCTATCTTGGTTTTAGCTATAGTCTGGCTGTTGCACTTTGCATGCAGTGTGCTATCTGCGTTTTAGCTGGAGTTTGGCTGTTGAATTTTGCATGCAGTGTGCTATCTTGGTCGTATCTGGAGTCTGGCTTTTGCATTTTGCATGCAGTGTGTTATTTCTGTCTTATATGGGGTCTGGCTGTTGCATTTTGCATGCAGTGTGCTTTCTTGGTCTTAGCTTGAGTCTGACTGTTGTATTTTGCATGCGTTGTGCTATCTTGGTCTTAGCTCGGCTTGGCTGTTGCATTTTGCATGCGCTATGCTATGTTGGTCTTAGCTGGAGTCAGTCTGTTGCACTTTGCATGCAGTGTGCTACCTTGGTCTTAGATGGAGTCTGGCTGTTGCATTGTGCATGCAGTGTGCTATCTTAGCGTTATCTGGAGTTTGGCTGTTGCATTTTGCCTGCTGTGTGCTGTCTTGGTCTTACCTGGAGTCTGGCTGTTGTATTTTGCCTGCTGTGTGCTGTCTTGGTCTTAGCTGGAGTCTGGCTGTTGCATTTTGCCTGCAGTGTGCTATCTTGGCCTTAGCTGGAAGCTGACTGTTGCATTTTGCATGCATTGTGCTATCTTGGTTTTAGCTGGGGTCTGGCTGTAGCTTTTTGCCTGAGGTGTGCTATCCTGGTCTTAGCTGGAGTGTGGTAGCTGCGTTCTGCATGCAAAGTGCTTTCTTGGTCTTAGCTGGAGTCTGGCTGTTGCATTTTGCATGTGGTGTGCTATCTTGGTCTTAGCTGGAGTCTGGCTGTTGCATTTTGCATGTGGTGTGCTATCTTGGTCTACGGTGGAGTCTGGCTATTGCATTTTGCATGCGGTGTGCTATCTTGGTTTTAGCTGGAGTCTGGCTGTTGTACTTCGCAAGCAGTGTGCTATCATGGTTTTAGCTGGGCTCTGGCTGTTGCATTTTGCATTTGGTGTGCTATCTTGGTCTTAGCTGGAGTCTGGCTGTTGCATTTTGCATGTGGTGTGCTATCTTGGTTTTAGCTGGAGTCTGGCTGTTGCGCTTTGCATGCAGTGCGCTATCCTGGCCTTACCTGGAATCTGGCTGTTGCATTTTGCATGCAGTGTGCTAGCTTGGTCTTACCTGGGGCCTGGCAGTTGCATTTTGCATGCACTATTCTTGGTCTTAGCTGGGGTCTGGCTTTTCCATTTTGCATGCAGTGTGCTATCTTGGCCTTAGCTGGAGTCTGGCTGTTGCATTTTGCATGCAGTGTGCTAGCTTGGTATTAGCTGGGGCCTGGCTGTTGCATTTTGCATGCGCTATGCTATCTTGGTCTTAGCTGGGGTCTGGCTGTTGCACTCTGCATGCAGTGCACTATCTCTGCCTTAGCTGGAATCCGGCTGTTGCACTTTGCATGCAGTGTGCTATCGTGGCCTTAGCTGGAGTCTGGCTGTTGCACTTTGCATGCAATGTGCTATCCTGGTCTTAGCTGGAGTCTGGCTGTTGCATTTTTCATGTGGTGTGCTATCTTGGTCTTAGCTGGAGTCTGGCTGTTGCATTTTGCATTCAGTGTGCTATCTTGGTCTTAGCTGGATTCTGGCTGTTGCATTTTGCATGCAGTGTGCTATCTTGGTCTTAGCCGGGACCTGGCTGTTGCATTTTGCATGCAGTATGCTATCTTGGTTTTAGCTGGGGTCTGTCTGTTGCATTTTGCATGCAGTGTGCTATCTTGGTCTTAGCTGGAGTCTGGCTGTTGCTTTTTGCCTGAGGTGTGCTATCCTGGTCTTAGCTGGAGTCTGGTTGTTGTGTTCTCCATGCAATTTGCTATCTTGGTCTTAGCTGGAGTCTGGCTGTTGCATTTTGCATGTGGTGTGCTATCTTGGTCAGAGGTGGAGTCTGGCTGTTGCATTTTGCATGCGGTGTGCTATCTTGGTTTTAGCTGGAGTCTGGCTGTTGCACTTCGCATGCAGTGTGCTATCATGGTCTTAGGTGGGGTCTGGCTGTTGTATTTTGCATGTGGTGTGCTATCTTGGTCTTAGCTGGAGTCTGGCTGTTGCATTTTGCATGTGGTGTGCTATCTTGGTTTTAGCTGGAGTCTGGCTGTTGCACTTTGCATGCAGTGCGCTATCCTGGACTTAGCTGGAATCTGGCTGTTGCATTTTGCATGCAGTGTGCTAGCTTGGTCTTAGCTGGGACCTGGCTGTTCCATTTTGCATGCGCTATACTATCTTGGTCTTAGCTGGGGTCTGGCTATTCCATTTTGCATGCAGTGTGCTATCTTGGCCTTAGCTGGAGTCTGGCTGTTGCATTTTGCCTGCAGTGTGCTATCTCGGCCTGAGCTGGAAGCTGACTGTTGCATTTTGCATGTGTTGTGCTATCTTGGTCTTAGCTGGGGTCTGGCTGTTGCTTTTTGCCTGAGGTGTGCTATCCTGGTCTTAGCTCGAGTCTGGTTGTTGCGTTCTGCATGCAATGTGCTATCTTGGTCTTAGCTGGAGTCTGGCTGTTGCATTTTTCATGTGGTGTGCTATCTTGGTCTTAGCTGGAGTCTGGCTGTTGCATTTTGCATGTGGTGTGCTATCTTGGTCTTAGCTGGAGTCTGGCTGTTGCATTTTGCATGTGGTGTGCTTTCTTGGTCAGAGGTGGAGTCTGGCTGTTGCATTTTGCATGCGGTGTGCTATCTTGGTTTTAGCTGGAGTCTGGCTGTTGCACTTCGCATGCAGTGTGCTATCATGGTCTTAGCTGGGGTCTGGCTGTTGCATTTTGCATGTGGTGTGCTATCTTGGTCTTAGCTGGAGTCTGGCTGTTGCATTTTGCATGTGGTGTGCTATCTTGGTTTTAGCTGGAGTCTGGCTCTTGCACTTTGCATGCAGTGCACTATCATGGCTTTAGCTGGAATCTGGCTGTTGCATTTTGCATGCAGTGTGCTAGCTTGGTCTTAGCTGGGACCTGGCTGTTCCATTTTGCATGCGCTATACTATCTTGATCTTAGCTGGGGTCTGGCTATTCCATTTTGCATGCAGTGTGCTATCTTGGCCTTAGCTGGAGTCTGGCTGTTGCATTTTGCCTGCAGTGTGCTATCTTGGACTGAGCCAGAAGCTGACTGTTGCATTTTGCATGTGTTGTGCTATCTTGGTCTTAGCTGGGGTCTGGCTGTTGCTTTTTGCCTGAGGTGTGCTATCCTGGTCTTAGCTCGAGTCTGGTTGTTGCGTTCTGCATGCAATGTGCTATCTTGGTCTTAGCTGGAGTCTGGCTGTTGCATGTTTCATGTGGTGTGCTATCTTGGTCTTAGCTGGAGTCTGGCTGTTGCATTTTGCATGTGGTGTGCTATCTTGGTCTTAGCTGGCGTCTGGCTGTTGCATTTTGCATGTGGTGTGCTATCTTGGTCTTAGGTGGAGTCTGGCTTTTGCATTTTGCATGCAGTGTGCTATCTTGGTTTTAGCTGGAGTCTGGCTGTTGCACTTCGCATGCGGTGTGCTATCATGGTCTTAGCTGGGGTCTGGCTGTTGCATTTTGCATGTGGTGTGCTATCTTGGTCTTAGCTGGAGTCTGGCTGTTACATTTTGCATGTGGTGTGCTATCCTGGTCTTAGCTGGAGTCTGGCTGTTGCACTTTGCATGCAGTGCGCTATCCTGGCCTTAGCTGGAATCTGGCTGTTGCATTTTGCATGCAGTGTGCTAGCCTGGTCTTAACTGGGGCCTGGCTGTTCCATTTTGCATGCGCTATACTATCTAGGTCTTAGCTGGGGTCTGGCTATTGCATTTTGCATGCAGTGTGCTCTCTTGGCCTTAGCTGGAGTCTGGCTGTTGCATTTTGCATGCAGTGTGCTAGCTTGGTCTTAGATGGGGCCTGGCTGTTGCATTTTGCATGCGCTATGCTATCTTGGTCTTACCTGGGGTCTGGCTGTTGCATTTTGCATGCGCTATACTATCTTGGTCTTAGCTGGGGTCTGGCTGTTCCATTTTGCATGCAGTGTGCTATATTGACCTTAGCTGGAGTCTGGCTGTTGCATTTTGCATGCAGTGTGCTATCGTGGCCGTATATGGAGTCTGGCTGTTGCACTTTGCATGCAGTGTGCTATATTGGTCTTAGCTGGATTCTGGCTGTTGAACTTTGCATGCAGTGTGCTATCTTGGCCTTAGCTGGAGTCTGGCTGTTGCACTTTGCATGCAGTCTGCTATCTTGGTCTTAGCTGGGGTCTGGCTGTTGCATTTTGCATGCAGCGTGCTATCTTGGTCTTAGCTGGGTTCTGTTTGTGGCATTTTTCATGCAGTGTGCTATCATGGTCTTAGCTGGGACCTGGCTGTTGCATTTTGCATACACTATGCTATCTTGGTCTTAGCTTGGGTCTGTCTGTTGCATTTTACATGCAGTGTGCTAGCTTGGTCTTAGCTGGAGTCTGGCTGTTGCACTTTGAATGTAGTGTGCTATCTTGCTCTTAGCTGAGTCTGGCTGTTGCATTTTACATGCGCTATGCTATCTTGGTCTTAGCTGGGGTCTGGCTGATGCACTTTGCATGCAGTGTGCTATCTTGGTCTTAGCTGGGGTTGGCTGTTGCATTTTGCATGCACTGTGCTATCTTGGTCTTAGCTGGAGTCAGGCTGTTGCACTTTGCATGCAGTGTGCTATGTTGGTCTTAGATGGAGTCTGGCTGTTGCATTGTGCATGCAGTGTGCTATCTTGGCCTTAGCTGGAGTCTGGCTGTTGCATTTTGCCTGCTGTGTGCTGTCTTGGTCTTAGCCGGAGTCTGGCTGTTGTATTTTGCATGTGGTGTGCTATCTTGACCTTAGCTGGAGTCTGGCTGTTGCATTTTGCATGCAGTGTGCTATCTTGGCCATATATGGAGTCTGGCTGTTGCACTTTGGATGCGGTGTGCTACCTTGGTCTTAGCTGGATTCTGGCTGTTGAATTTTTCATGTGGCGTGCTATCTTGGTCTTAGCTGGAGTCTGGCTGGTGCATTTTGCATGTGGTGTGCTATCTTGACCTTAGCTGGAGTCTGGCTGTTGCATTTTGCATGCAGTGTGCTATCTTGGCCATATATGGAGTCTGGCTGTTGCACTTTGGATGCGGTGTGCTACCTTGGTCTTAGCTGGATTCTGGCTGTTGCACTTTGCATGCAGTGTGCTATCTTGGCCTTAGCTGGAGTCTGGCTGTTGCACTTTGCATGCAGTGTGCTATCTTGGTCTTCGCTGGATTCTGGCTGTTGAACTTTGCATGCAGTGTGCTATCTTGGCCTTAGCTGGAGTTTGGCTGTTGCACTTTGCATGCAATGTGATATCTTTGTTTTAGCTGGCGTTTGGCTGTTGAATTATGCATGCAGTGTGCTATCTTGGTCCTAGCTGGAGACTGGCTGTTATACTTTGCATGTAGTGTGCTATCTTGGTCGTATCTGGAGTCTGGCTTTTGCATTTTGCATGCAGTGTGCTATATTTGTCTTAGATGGGGTCTGGCTGTTGCATTTTGCATGCAGTGTGCTATCTTGGTGTTAGCTTGCGTCTGTCTGTTGCATTTTGCATGTGCTGTGCTATCTTGGTTTTAGCTGGGGTCTGGCTGTTGCTTTTTGCCTGAGGTGTGCTATCCTGGTTTTAGCTGGAGTCTGGTTGTTGTGTTCTGCATGCAATGTGCTATCTTGGTCTTAGCTGGAGTCTGGCTGTTGCATTTTGCATGTGGTGTGCTATCTTTGTCTTAGCTGGAGTCTGGTTGTTGCACTTTACATGCAGTCTGCTATCTTGGCCTTAGCTGGAGACTGGCTGTTGCATTTTGCCCGCAGTGTGCTGTCTTGGTCTTAGCTGGAGTCTGGCTGAGGTATTGTGCCTGCAGTGTGCTGTCTTGGTCTTAGCTGGAGTCTGGCTGTTGCATTTTGCCTGCAGTGTGCTATCTTGGCCTTAGCTGGACGCTGACTGCTGCATTTTACATGTGGTGTGCTATATTGGTCTTAGCTGGAGTCTGACTGTTGCACCTTGCATGCAGTGTGCTATCTTGGTCTTAGCTCGCGTCTGGCTGTTGCACTTTGCATGCAGTGTGCTATCGTGGTCTTAGCTGGATTCTGGCTGTTGCATTTTGCATGCAGTGTGCTATCTTGGTCTTAGCCGGAGTCTGGCAGTTGCATTTTGCATGTGGTGTGCTATCTTGGTCTTAGCTGGAGTCTGGCTGTTGCACTTTGAATGTAGTGTTCTATCTTGGTCTTAGCTGGGGTCTATCTGTTGCATTGTGCATGCAGTGTGCTATCTTGGCGTTAGCTGGAGTTTGGCTGTTGCATTTTGCCTGCTGTGTGCTGTCTTGGTCTTAGCTGGAGTCTGGCTGTTGTATTTTGCCTGCTGTGTGCTGTCTTGGTCTTAGCTGGAGTCTGGCTGTTGCATTTTGCCTGCAGTGTGCTATCTTGGCCTTAGCTGGAAGCTTACTGTTGCATTTTGCATGCATTGTGCTTTCTTGGTCTTAGCTGGAGTCTGGCTGTTGCATTTTGCATGTGGTGTGCTATCTTGGTCTTAGCTGGAGTCTGGCTGTTGCATTTTGCATGTGGTGTGCTATCTTGGTCTAAGGTGGAGTCTGGCTATTGCATTTTGCATGCGGTGTGCTATCTTGGTTTTAGCTGGAGTCTGGCTGTTGTACTTCGCAATCAGTGTGCTATCATGGTTTTAGCTGGGCTCTGGCTATTGCATTTTGCATTTGGTGTGCTATCTTGGTCTTAGCTGGAGTCTGGCTGTTGCATTTTGCATGTGGTATGCTATCTTGGTTTTAGCTGGAGTCTGGCTGTTGCACTTTGCATGCAGTGCGCTATCCTGGCCTTAGCTGGAATCTGGCTGTTGCATTTTGCATGCAGTGTGCTAGCTTGGTCTTACCTGGGGCCTGGCAGTTGCATTTTGCATGCACTATTCTTGGTCTTAGCTTGGGTCTGGCTATTCCATTTTGCATGCAGTGTGCTATCTTGGCCTTAGCTGGAGTCTGGCTGTTGCATTTCGCATGCAGTGTGCTAGCTTGGTCTTAGCTGGGGCCTGGCTGTTGCATTTTACATGCGCTATGCTATCTTGGTCTTAGCTGGGGTCTGGCTGTTGAACTTTGCATGCAGTGTGCTATCTTGGCCTTAGCTGGAGTCTGGCTGTTGCACTTTGCATGCAGTGTGCTATCTTGGCCTTAGCTGGAGTCTGGCTGTTGCACTTTGCATTCAGTGTGCTATCTTGGTCTTAGCTTGATTCTGGCTGTTGCATTTTGCATGCAGTGTGCTATCTTGGTCTTAGCTGGGGTCTGGCTGTTGCATTTTGCATGCAGCATGCTATCTTGGTTTTAGCTGGGGTTTGTCTGTTACATTTTGCATGCAGTGTGCTATCTTGGTCTTAGATGGAGTCTGGCTGTTGCATTGTGCATGCAGTTTGCTATCTTGGCCTTAGCTGGAGTCTGGCTGTTGCATTTTGCCTGCGGTGTGCTGTCTTGGTCTTATCTGGAGTCTGGCTGTTGCATTTTGCCTGCAGTGTGCTATCTTGGCCTTAGCTGGAAGCTGACTGTTGCATTTTGCATGTGTTGTCCTATCTTGGTGTTAGCTGCTGTCTGGCTGTTGCTTTTTGCCTGAGGTGTGCTATCTTGGTCTAAGCTGGAGTCTGGCTGTTGCATTTTGCATGTGGTGGGCTATCTTGGTCTTAGCTGGAGTCTGGCTGTTGCATTTTGCATGTGCTGTGCTATCTTGACCTTAGCAGGAGTCTAGCTGTTGCATTTTGCCTGCAGTGTGCTATCTTGGCCTTAGCTGGACGCTGACTGTTGCATTTTACATGCGGTGTGCTATATTGGTCTTAGCTGGAGTCTGACTGTTGCACCTTGCATGCAGTGTGCTATCTTGGTCTTAGCTCGCGTCTGGCTGTTGCACTTTGCATGCAGTGCACTATCTCTGCCTTAGCTGGAATCCAGCTGTTGCACTTTGCATGCAGTGTGCTATCGTGGTCTTAGCTGGATTCTGGCAGTTGCATTTTGCATGCAGTGTGCTATCTTGGTCTTAGCCAGAGTCTGGCAGTTGCATTTTGCATGTGGTGTGCTATCTTGGTCTTAGCTGGGGTCTGGCTGTTTCATTTTGCATGCAGGGTGCTATCTTGGTCTTAGCTGGGGTCTATCTGTTGCATTTTGCATGCAGTGTGCTATCATGATCTTAGCTGGGACCTGGCTGTTGCATTTTGCATGCACTATGCTATCTTGGTTTTAGCTATAGTCTGGCTGTTGCACTTTGCATGCAGTGTGCTATCTGCGTTTTAGCTGGAGTTTGGCTGTTGAATTTTACATGCAGTGTGCTATCTTGGTCGTATCTGGAGTCTGGCTTTTGCATTTTGCATGCAGTGTGTTATTTCTGTCTTAGATGGTGTCTGGCTGTTGAATTTGCATGCAGTGTGCTTTCTTGGTCTTAGCTTGAGTCTGACTGTTGTATTTTGCATGCGTTGTGCTATTTTGGTCTTAGCTCGGGTTGGCTGTTGCATTTTGCATGCGCTATGCTGTGTTGGTCTTAGCTGGAGTCAGTCTGTTGCACTTTGCATGCAGTGTGCTACCATGGTCTTAGATGGAGTCTGGCTGTTGCATTGTGCATGCAGTGTGCTATCTTGGCATTAGCTGGAGTTTGGCTGTTGCATTTTGCCTGCTGTGTGCTGTCTTGGTCTTAGCTGGAGTCTGGCTGTTGTATTTTGCCTGCTGTGTGCTGTCTTGGTCTTATCTGGAGTCTGGCTGTTGCATTTTGCCTGCAGTGTGCTATTTTGGCCTTAGCTGGAAGCTGACTGTTGCATTTTGCATGCATTGTGCTTTCTTGGTCTTAGCTGGAGTCTGGCTGTTGCATTTTGCATGTGGTGTGCTATCTTGGTCTTAGCTGGAGTCTGGCTGTTGCATTTTGCATGTGGTGTGCTATCTTGGTCTAGGGTGGAGTCTGGCTATTGCATTGTGCATGCGGTGTGCTATCTTGGTTTTAGCTGGAGTCTGGCTGTTGTACTTCGCAATCAGTGTGCTATCATGGTTTTAGCTGGGCTCTGGCTGTTGCATTTTGCATTTGGTGTGCTATCTTGGTCTTAGCTGGAGTCTGGCTGTTGCATTTTGCATGTGGTGTGCTATCTTGGTTTTAGCTGGAGTCTGGCTGTTGCACTTTGCATGCAGTGCGCTATCCTGGCCTTAGCTGGAATCTGGCTGTTGCATTTTGCATGCAGTGTGCTTGCTTGGTCTTACCTGGGGCCTGGCAGTTGCATTTTGCATGCACTATTCTTGGTCTTAGCTTGGGTCTGGCTATTCCATTTTGCATGCAGTGTGCTATCTTGGCCTTAGCTGGAGTCTGGCTGTTGCATTTTGCATGCAGTGTGCTAGCTTGGTCTTAGCTGGGGCCTGGCTGTTGCATTTTACATGCGCTATGCTATCTTGGTCTTAGCTGGGGACTGGCTGTTGCACTTTGCATGCAGTGTGCTATCTTGGTCTTAGCTGGATTCTGGCTGTTGAACTTTGCATACAGTGTGCTATCTTGGCCTTAGCTGGAGTCTGGCTGTTGCACTTTGCATTCAGTGTGCTATCTTGGTCTTAGCTGGATTCTGGCTGTTGCATTTTGCATGCAGTGTGCTATCTTGGTCTTAGCTGGGGTCTGGCTGTTGCATTTTGCATGAAGCATGCTATCTTGGTTTTAGCTGGGGGTTGTCTGTTACATTTTGCATGCAGTGTGCTATCTTGGTCTTAGATGGAGTCTGGCTGTTGCATTGTGCATGCAGTTTGCTATCTTGGCCTTAGCTGGAGTCTGGCTGTTGCATTTTGCCTGCGGTGTGCTGTCTTGGTCTTAGCTGGAGTCTGGCTGTTGTATTTTGCCTGCAGTGTGCTGTCTTGGTCTTATCTGGAGTCTGGCTGTTGCATTTTGCCTGCAGTGTGCTATCTTGGCCTTAGCTGGAAGCTGACTGTTGCATTTTGCATGTGTTGTCCTATCTTGGTGTTAGCTGCTGTCTGGCTGTTGCTTTTTGCCTGAGGTGTGCTATCTTGGTCTAAGCTGGAGTCTGGCTGTTGCATTTTGCATGTGGTGTGCTATCTTGGTCTTAGCTGGAGTCTGGCTGTTGCATTTTGCATGTGGTGTGCTATCTTGACCTTAGCAGGAGTCTAGCTGTTGCATTTTGCATGCAGTGTGCTATCTTGGCCATATATGGAGTCTGGCTGTTGAACTTTGCATGCAGTGTGCTATATTGGTCTTAGCTGGATTCTGGCTGATGCACTTTGCATGCAATGTGCTATCTTGGCCTTAGCTGGAGTCTGGCTGTTGCACTTTGCATGCAGTGCACTATCTCTTCCTTAGCTGGAATCCGGCTGTTGCACTTTGCATGCAGTGTGCTATCGTGGTCTTAGCTGGATTCTGGCTGTTGCATTTTGCATGCAGTGTGCTATCTTGGTCTTAGCCGGAGTCTGGAAGTTGCATTTTGCATGTGGTGTGCTATCTTGGTCTTAGCTGGGGTCTGGCTGTTGCATTTTGCATGCAGGGTGCTATCTTGGTCTTAGCTGGGGTCTGTCTGTTGCATTTTGCATGCAGTGTGCTACCATGATCTTAGCTGGGACCTGGCTGTTGCATTTTGCATGCACTATGCTATCTTGGTTTTAGCTATAGTCTGGCTGTTGCACTTTGCATGCAGTGTGCTATCTGCGTTTTAGCTGCAGTTTGGCTGTTGAATTTTGCATGCAGTGTGCTATCTTGGTCGTATCTGGAGTCTGGCTTTTGCATTTTGCATGCAGTGTATTATTTCTGTCTTAGATGTGGTCTGGCTGTTGCATTTTGCATGCAGTGTGCTTTCTTGGTCTTAGCTTGAGTCTGACTGTTGTATTTTGCATGCGTTGTGCTATCTTGGTCTTAGCTCGGCTTGGCTGTTGCATTTTGCATGCGCTATGCTATGTTGGTCTTAGCTGGAGTCAGTCTGTTGCACTTTGCATGCAGTGTGCTACCTTGGTCTTAGATGGAGTCTGGCTGTTGCATTGTGCATGCAGTGTGCTATCTTGGCGTTAGCTGGAGTTTGGCTGTTGCATTTTGCCTGCTGTGTGCTGTCTTGGTCTTACCTGGAGTCTGGCTGTTGTATTTTGCCTGCTGTGTGCTGTCTTGGTCTTAGCTGGAGTCTGGCTGTTGCATTTTGCCTGCAGTGTGCTATCTTGGCCTTAGCTGGAAGCTGACTGTTGCATTTTGCATGCATTGTGCTATCTTGGTTTTAGCTGGGGTCTGGCTGTTGCTTTTTGCCTGAGGTGTGCTATCCTGGTCTTAGCTGGAGTGTGGTTGCTGCGTTCTGCATGCAAAGTGCTTTCTTGGTCTTAGCTGGAGTCTGGCTGTTGCATTTTGCATGTGGTGTGCTATCTTGGTCTTAGCTGGAGTCTGGCTGTTGCATTTTGCATGTGGTGTGCTATCTTGGTCTACGGTGGAGTCTGGCTATTGCATTTTGCATGCGGTGTGCTATCTTGGTTTTAGCTGGAGTCTGGCTGTTGTACTTCGCAAGCAGTGTGCTATCATGGTTTTAGCTGGGCTCTGGCTGTTGCATTTTGCATTTGGTGTGCTATCTTGGTCTTAGCTGGAGTCTGGCTGTTGCATTTTGCATGTGGTGTGCTATCTTGGTTTTAGCTGGAGTCTGGCTGTTGCGCTTTGCATGCAGTGCGCTATCCTGGCCTTAGCTGGAATCTGGCTGTTGCATTTTGCATGCAGTGTGCTAGCTTGGTCTTACCTGGGGCCTGGCAGTTGCATTTTGCATGCACTATTCTTGGTCTTAGCTGGGGTCTGGCTTTTCCATTTTGCATGCAGTGTGCTATCTTGGCCTTAGCTGGAGTATGGCTGTTGCATTTTGCATGCAGTGTGCTAGCTTGGTCTTAGCTGGGGCTTGGCTGTTGCATTTTGCATGCGCTATGCTATCTTGGTCTTAGCTGGAGTCTGGCTGTTGCACTCTGCATGCAGTGCACTATCTCTGCCTTAGCTGGAATCTGGCTGTTGCACTTTGCATGCAGTGTGCTATCGTGGCCTTAGCTGGAGTCTGGCTGTTGCACTTTGCATGCAATGTGCTATCTTGGCCTTAGCTGGAGGATGGCTGTTGCACTTTGCATGCAGTGCACTATCTCTGCCTTAGCTGGAATCCGGCTGTTGCACTTTGCATGCAGTGTGCTATCGTGGTCTTAGCTGGATTCTGGCTGTTGCATTTTGCATGCAGTGTGCTATCTTGGTCTTAGCCGGAGTCTGGCAGTTGCATTTTGCATGTGGTGTGCTATCTTGGTCTTAGCTGGGGTCTGGCTGTTGCATTTTGCATGCAGTGTGCTATCATGGTCTTAGTTGGGATCTGGCTGTTGCATTTTGCATGAACTATGCTATCTTGGTCTTAGCCTGGGTCTGTCTGTTGCACTTTGCATGCGGTGTGCTATCTTGGCCTTAGCTGGAGTCTGGCTGTTGCATTTTGCATGCAGGGTGCTATCTTGGTCTTAGCTGGGGTCTGGCTGTTGCATTTTGCATGTGGTGTGCTATCTTGGTCTTAGCTGGAGTCTGACTGTTGCACTTTGCATGCAGTGTGCTATCTTGGTCTTAGATGGAGTCTGGCTGTTGCATTTGGCATGCAGGGTGCTATCCTGGTCTTAGCTGGGGTCTGGCTGTTGCATTTTGCATGTGGTGTGCTATCTTGGTCTTAGCTGGAGTCTTACTGTTGCACTTTGCATGCAGTGTGCTATCTTGCTCTTAGCTTAGTCTGGCTGTTGCATTTTGCATGTGCTATGCTATCTTAGTCTTAGCTGGGGTCTGGCTGTTGCACTTTGAATGCAGTGTGCTATCTTGGCCTTAGCTGGAGTCTAGCTGTTGCATCTTGCCTGCAGTGTGCTGTCTTGGTCTTAGCTCGAGTCTGGCTTTTGTATTTTGCCTGCAGTGTGCTGTCTTGGTCTTAGCTGTAGTCTGGCTGTTGCATTTTGCATGCAGGGTGCTATCTTGGTCTTAGCTGGGGTTGGCTGTTGCATTTTACATGCGCTATGCTATCTTGGTCTTAGCTGGAGTCAGTCCGTTGCACTTTGCATGCAGTGTGCTATCTTGGTCTTAGATGGAGTCTGGCTGTTGCATTGTGCCTGCAGTTTGCTATCTTGGCCTTAGCTGGAGTCTGGCTGTTGCATTTTGCCTGCGGTGTGCTGTCTTGGTCTTAGCTGGAGTCTGGCTGTTGTATTTTGCCTGCAGTGTGCTGTCTTGGTCTTAGCTGGAGTCTGGCTGTTGCATTTTGCCTGCAGTGTGCTATCTTGGCCTTAGCTGGAAGCTGACTGTTGCATTTTGCATGCGTTGTCCTATCTTGGTGTTAGCTGGTGTCTGGCTGTTGCTTTTTGCCTGAGGTGTGCTATCTTGGTCTAAGCTGGAGTCTGGCTGTTGCATTTTGCATGTGGTGTGCTATCTTGACCTTAGCAGGAATCTGGCTGTTGCATTTTGCCTGCAGTGTGCTGTCTTGGTCTTAGCTGGAGTCTGGCTGTTGCATTTTGCCTGCAGTGTGCTATCTTGGCCTTAGCTGGAAGCTGATTGTTGCATTTTGCATGCGTTGTCCTATCTTGGCGTTAGCTGAAGTCTGGCTGTTGCATTTTGCATGTGGTGTGCTATCTTGACCTTAGCAGGAGTCTGGCTGTTGCATTTTGCATGCAGTGTGCTAACTTGGCCGTATATGGAGTCTGGCTGTTGAACTTTGCATGCAGTGTGCTACCTTGGCCTTAGCTGGAGTCTGGCTGTTGCACTTTGCATGCGGTGTGCTATCTTGGTCTTAGCTGGATTCTGGCTGTTGAACTTTGCATGCAGTGTGCTATCTTGGCCTTAGCTGGAGTCTGGCTGTTGCACTTTGAATGGAGTGTGCTATCTTGGTCTTAGCTGGATTCTGGCCGTTGAACTTTGCATGCAGTGTGCTATCTTGGCCTTAGCTGGGCTCTGGCTGTTGCATTTTGCATTTGGTGTGCTATCTTGGTCTTAGCTGGAGTCTGGCTGTTGCATTTTGCATGTGGTGTGCTATCTTGATTTTAGCTGGAGTCTGGCTGTTGCACTTTGCATGCAGTGCGCTATCCTGGCCTTAGCTGGAATCTGGCTGTTGCATTTTGCATGCAGTGTGCTAGCTTGGTCTTACCTGGGGCCTGGCAGTTGCATTTTGCATGCACTATTCTTGGTCTTGGCTGGGGTCTGGCTATTCCATTTTGCATGCAGTGTGCTATCTTGGCCTTAGCTGGAGTCTGACTGTTGCACTTTGCATTCAGTGTGCTATCTTGGTCTTAGCTTGATTCTGGCTGTTGCATTTTGCATGCAGTGTGCTATCTTGGTCTTAGCTGATGTCTGGCTGTTGCATTTTGCATGCAGCATGCTATCTTGGTTTTAGCTGGGGTCTGTCTGTTACATTTTGCATGCAGTGTGCTATCTTGGTCTTAAATGGAGTCTGGCTGTTGCATTGTGCATGCAGTTTGCTATCTTGGCCTTAGCTGGAGTCTGGCTGTTGCATTTTGCCTGCGGTGTGCTGTCTTGGTCTTACCTGGAGTCTGGCTGTTGTATTTTGCCTGCAGTGTGCTGTCTTGGTCTTATCTGGAGTCTGGCTGTTGCATTTTGCCCGCAGTGTGCTATCTTGGCCTTAGCTGGAAGCTGACTGTTGCATTTTGCATGTGTTGTCCTATCTTGGTGTTAGCTGCTGTCTGGCTGTTGCTTTTTGCCTGAGGTGTGCTATCTTGGTCTAAGCTGGAGTCTGGCTGTTGCATTTTGCATGTGGTGTGCTATCTTGGTCTTAGCTGGAGTCTGGCTGTTGCATTTTGCATGTGGTGTGCTATCTTGACCTTAGCAGGAGTCTAGCTGTTGCATTTTGCCTGCAGTGTGCTATCTTGGCCTTAGCTGGACGCTGACTGTTGCATTTTACATGCGGTGTGCTATATTGGTCTTAGCTGGAGTCTGACTGTTGCACCTTGCATGCAGTGTGCTATCTTGGTCTTAGCTCGCGTCTGGCTGTTGCACTTTGCATGCAGTGCACTATCTCTGCCTTAGCTGGAATCCGGCTGTTGCACTTTGCATGCAGTGTGCTATCGTGGTCTTAGCTGGATTCTGGCTGTTGCATTTTGCATGCAGTGTGCTATCTTGGTCTCAGCCGGAGTCTGGCTGTTGCATTTTGCATGCAGGGTGCTATCTTGGTTTTAGCTGGGGTCTATCTGTTGCATTTTGCATGCAGTGTGCTATCATGATCTTAGCTGGGACCTGGCTGTTAAATTTTGCATGCACTATGCTATCTTGGTTTTAGCTATAGTCTGGCTGTTGCACTTTGCATGCAGTGTGCTATCTGAGTTTTAGCTGGAGTTTGGCTGTTGAATTTTGCATGCAGTGTGCTATCTTGGTCGTATCTGGAGTCTGGCTTTTGCATTTTGCATGCAGTGTGTTATTTCTGTCTTAGATGGTGTCTGGCTGTTGAATTTGCATGCAGTGTGCTTTCTTGGTCTTAGCTTGAGTCTGACTGTTGTATTTTGCATGCATTGTGCTATTTTGGTCTTAGCTCGGGTTGGCTGTTGCATTTTGCATGCGCTATGCTGTGTTGGTCTTAGCTGGAGTCAGTCTGTTGCACTTTGCATGCAGTGTGCTACCTTGGTCTTAGATGGAGTCTGGCTGTTGCATTGTGCATGCAGTGTGCTATCTTGGCATTAGCTGGAGTTTGGCTGTTGCATTTTGCCTGCTGTGTGCTGTCTTGGTCTTAGCTGGAGTCTGGCTGTTGTATTTTGCCTGCTGTGTGCTGTCTTGGTCTTAGCTGGAGTCTGGCTGTTGCATTTTGCCTGCAGTGTGCTATTTTGGCCTTAGCTGGAAGCTGACTGTTGCATTTTGCATGCATTGTGCTTTCTTGGTCTTAGCTGGAGTCTGGCTGTTGCATTTTGCATGTGGTGTGCTATCTTGGTCTTAGCTGGAGTCTGGCTGTTGCATTTTGCATGTGGTGTGCTATCTTGGTCTAAGGTGGAGTCTGGCTATTGCATTGTGCATGCGGTGTGCTATCTTGGTTTTAGCTGGAGTCTGGCTGTTGTACTTCGCAATCAGTGTGCTATCATGGTTTTAGCTGGGCTCTGGCTGTTGCATTTTGCATTTGGTGTGCTATCTTGGTCTTAGCTGGAGTCTGGCTGTTGCATTTTGCATGTGGTGTGCTATCTTGGTTTTAGCTGGAGTCTGGCTGTTGCACTTTGCATGCAGTGCGCTATCCTGGCCTTAGCTGGAATCTGGCTGTTGCATTTTGCATGCAGTGTGCTAGCTTGGTCTTACCTGGGGCCTGGCAGTTGCATTTGCATGCACTATTCTTGGTCTTAGCTTGGGTCTGGCTATTCCATTTTGCATGCAGTGTGCTATCTTGGCCTTAGCTGGAGTCTGGCTGTTGCATTTTGCATGCAGTGTGCTAGCTTGGTCTTAGCTGGGGCCTGGCTGTTGCATTTTACATGCGCTATGCTATCTTGGTCTTAGCTGGGGACTGGCTGTTGCACTTTGCATGCAGTGTGCTATCTTGGTCTTAGCTGGATTCTGGCTGTTGAACTTTGCATACAGTGTGCTATCTTGGCCTTAGCTGGAGTCTGGCTGTTGCACTTTGCATTCAGTGTGCTATCTTGGTCTTAGCTGGATTCTGGCTGTTGCATTTTGCATGCAGTGTGCTATCTTGGTCTTAGCTGGGGTCTGGCTGTTGCATTTTGCATGAAGCATGCTATCTTGGTTTTAGCTGGGGTTTGTCTGTTACATTTTGCATGCAGTGTGCTATCTTGGTCTTAGATGGAGTCTGGCTGTTGCATTGTGCATGCAGTTTGCTATCTTGGCCTTAGCTGGAGTCTGGCTGTTGCATTTTGCCTGCGGTGTGCTGTCTTGGTCTTAGCTGGAGTCTGGCTGTTGTATTTTGCCTGCAGTGTGCTGTCTTGGTCTTATCTGGAGTCTGGCTGTTGCATTTTGCCTGCAGTGTGCTATCTTGGCCTTAGCTGGAAGCTGACTGTTGCATTTTGCATGTGTTGTCCTATCTTGGTGTTAGCTGCTGTCTGGCTGTTGCTTTTTGCCTGAGGTGTGCTATCTTGGTCTAAGCTGGAGTCTGGCTGTTGCATTTTGCATGTGGTGTGCTATCTTGGTCTTAGCTGGAGTCTGGCTGTTGCATTTTGCATGTGGTGTGCTATCTTGACCTTAGCAGGAGTCTAGCTGTTGCATTTTGCATGCAGTGTGCTATCTTGGCCATATATGGAGTCTGGCTGTTGAACTTTGCATGCAGTGTGCTATATTGGTCTTAGCTGGATTCTGGCTGTTGCACTTTGCATGCAATGTGCTATCTTGGCCTTAGCTGGAGTCTGGCTGTTGCACTTTGCATGCAGTGCACTATCTCTTCCTTAGCTGGAATCCGGCTGTTGCACTTTGCATGCAGTGTGCTATCGTGGTCTTAGCTGGATTCTGGCTGTTGCATTTTGCATGCAGTGTGCTATCTTGGTCTTAGCCGGAGTCTGGAAGTTGCATTTTGCATGTGGTGTGCTATCTTGGTCTTAGCTGGGGTCTGGCTGTTGCATTTTGCATGCAGGGTGCTATCTTGGTCTTAGCTGGGGTCTGTCTGTTGCATTTTGCATGCAGTGTGCTACCATGATCTTAGCTGGGACCTGGCTGTTGCATTTTGCATGCACTATGCTATCTTGGTTTTAGCTATAGTCTGGCTGTTGCACTTTGCATGCAGTGTGCTATCTGTGTTTTAGCTGCAGTTTGGCTGTTGAATTTTGCATGCAGTGTGCTATCTTGGTCGTATCTGGAGTCTGGCTTTTGCATTTTGCATGCAGTGTATTATTTCTGTCTTAGATGTGGTCTGGCTGTTGCATTTTGCATGCAGTGTGCTTTCTTGGTCTTAGCTTGAGTCTGACTGTTGTATTTTGCATGCGTTGTGCTATCTTGGTCTTAGCTCGGCTTGGCTGTTGCATTTTGCATGCGCTATGCTATGTTGGTCTTAGCTGGAGTCAGTCTGTTGCACTTTGCATGCAGTGTGCTACCTTGGTCTTAGATGGAGTCTGGCTGTTGCATTGTGCATGCAGTGTGCTATCTTGGCGTTAGCTGGAGTTTGGCTGTTGCATTTTGCCTGCTGTGTGCTGTCTTGGTCTTACCTGGAGTCTGGCTGTTGTATTTTGCCTGCTGTGTGCTGTCTTGGTCTTAGCTGGAGTCTGGCTGTTGCATTTTGCCTGCAGTGTGCTATCTTGGCCTTAGCTGGAAGCTGACTGTTGCATTTTGCATGCATTGTGCTATCTTGGTTTTAGCTGGGGTCTGGCTGTTGCTTTTTGCCTGAGGTGTGCTATCCTGGTCTTAGCTAGAGTGTGGTTGCTGCGTTCTGCATGCAAAGTGCTTTCTTGGTCTTAGCTGGAGTCTGGCTGTTGCATTTTGCATGTGGTGTGCTATCTTGGTCTTAGCTGGAGTCTGGCTGTTGCATTTTGCATGTGGTGTGCTATCTTGGTCTACGGTGGAGTCTGGCTATTGCATTTTGCATGCGGTGTGCTATCTTGGTTTTAGCTGGAGTCTGGCTGTTGTACTTCGCAAGCAGTGTGCTATCATGGTTTTAGCTGGGCTCTGGCTGTTGCATTTTGCATTTGGTGTGCTATCTTGGTCTTAGCTGGAGTCTGGCTGTTGCATTTTGCATGTGGTGTGCTATCTTGGTTTTAGCTGGAGTCTGGCTGTTGCGCTTTGCATGCAGTGCGCTATCCTGGCCTTAGCTGGAATCTGGCTGTTGCATTTTGCATGCAGTGTGCTAGCTTGGTCTTACCTGGGGCCTGGCAGTTGCATTTTGCATGCACTATTCTTGGTCTTAGCTGGGGTCTGGCTTTTCCATTTTGCATGCAGTGTGCTATCTTGGCCTTAGCTGGAGTATGGCTGTTGCATTTTGCATGCAGTGTGCTAGCTTGGTCTTAGCTGGGGCCTGGCTGTTGCATTTTGCATGCGCTATGCTATCTTGGTCTTAGCTGGAGTCTGGCTGTTGCACTCTGCATGCAGTGCACTATCTCTGCCTTAGCTGGAATCTGGCTGTTGCACTTTGCATGCAGTGTGCTATCGTGGCCTTAGCTGGAGTCTGGCTGTTGCACTTTGCATGCAATGTGCTATCTTGGCCTTAGCTGGAGGATGGCTGTTGCACTTTGCATGCAGTGCACTATCTCTGCCTTAGCTGGAATCCGGCTGTTGCACTTTGCATGCAGTGTGCTATCGTGGTCTTAGCTGGATTCTGGCTGTTGCATTTTGCATGCAGTGTGCTATCTTGGTCTTAGCCGGAGTCTGGCAGTTGCATTTTGCATGTGGTGTGCTATCTTGGTCTTAGCTGGGGTCTGGCTGTTGCATTTTGCATGCAGTGTGCTATCATGGTCTTAGTTGGGATCTGGCTGTTGCATTTTGCATGAACTATGCTATCTTGGTCTTAGCCTGGGTCTGTCTGTTGCACTTTGCATGCGGTGTGCTATCTTGGCCTTAGCTGGAGTCTGGCTGTTGCATTTTGCATGCAGGGTGCTATCTTGGTCTTAGCTGGGGTCTGGCTGTTGCATTTTGCATGTGGTGTGCTATCTTGGTCTTAGCTGGAGTCTGACTGTTGCACTTTGCATGCAGTGTGCTATCTTGGTCTTAGATGGAGTCTGGCTGTTGCATTTGGCATGCAGGGTGCTATCCTGGTCTTAGCTGGGGTCTGGCTGTTGCATTTTGCATGTGGTGTGCTATCTTGGTCTTAGCTGGAGTCTTACTGTTGCACTTTGCATGCAGTGTGCTATCTTGCTCTTAGCTTAGTCTGGCTGTTGCATTTTGCATGTGCTATGCTATCTTAGTCTTAGCTGGGGTCTGGCTGTTGCACTTTGAATGCAGTGTGCTATCTTGGCCTTAGCTGGAGTCTAGCTGTTGCATCTTGCCTGCAGTGTGCTGTCTTGGTCTTAGCTCGAGTCTGGCTTTTGTATTTTGCCTGCAGTGTGCTGTCTTGGTCTTAGCTGTAGTCTGGCTGTTGCATTTTGCATGCAGGGTGCTATCTTGGTCTTAGCTGGGGTTGGCTGTTGCATTTTACATGCGCTATGCTATCTTGGTCTTAGCTGGAGTCAGTCCGTTGCACTTTGCATGCAGTGTGCTATCTTGGTCTTAGATGGAGTCTGGCTGTTGCATTGTGCCTGCAGTTTGCTATCTTGGCCTTAGCTGGAGTCTGGCTGTTGCATTTTGCCTGCGGTGTGCTGTCTTGGTCTTAGCTGGAGTCTGGCTGTTGTATTTTGCCTGCAGTGTGCTGTCTTGGTCTTAGCTGGAGTCTGGCTGTTGCATTTTGCCTGCAGTGTGCTATCTTGGCCTTAGCTGGAAGCTGACTGTTGCATTTTGCATGCGTTGTCCTATCTTGGTGTTAGCTGGTGTCTGGCTGTTGCTTTTTGCCTGAGGTGTGCTATCTTGGTCTAAGCTGGAGTCTGGCTGTTGCATTTTGCATGTGGTGTGCTATCTTGACCTTAGCAGGAATCTGGCTGTTGCATTTTGCCTGCAGTGTGCTGTCTTGGTCTTAGCTGGAGTCTGGCTGTTGCATTTTGCCTGCAGTGTGCTATCTTGGCCTTAGCTGGAAGCTGATTGTTGCATTTTGCATGCGTTGTCCTATCTTGGCGTTAGCTGAAGTCTGGCTGTTGCATTTTGCATGTGGTGTGCTATCTTGACCTTAGCAGGAGTCTGGCTGTTGCATTTTGCATGCAGTGTGCTAACTTGGCCGTATATGGAGTCTGGCTGTTGAACTTTGCATGCAGTGTGCTACCTTGGCCTTAGCTGGAGTCTGGCTGTTGCACTTTGCATGCGGTGTGCTATCTTGGTCTTAGCTGGATTCTGGCTGTTGAACTTTGCATGCAGTGTGCTATCTTGGCCTTAGCTGGAGTCTGGCTGTTGCACTTTGCATGGAGTGTGCTATCTTGGTCTTAGCTGGATTCTGGCCGTTGAACTTTGCATGCAGTGTGCTATCTTGGCCTTAGCTGGGCTCTGGCTGTTGCATTTTGCATTTGGTGTGCTATCTTGGTCTTAGCTGGAGTCTGGCTGTTGCATTTTGCATGTGGTGTGCTATCTTGATTTTAGCTGGAGTCTGGCTGTTGCACTTTGCATGCAGTGCGCTATCCTGGCCTTAGCTGGAATCTGGCTGTTGCATTTTGCATGCAGTGTGCTAGCTTGGTCTTACCTGGGGCCTGGCAGTTGCATTTTGCATGCACTATTCTTGGTCTTGGCTGGGGTCTGGCTATAACATTTTGCATGCAGTGTGCTATCTTGGCCTTAGCTGGAGTCTGACTGTTGCACTTTGCATTCAGTGAGCTATCTTGGTCTTAGCTTGATTCTGGCTGTTGCATTTTGCATGCAGTGTGCTATCTTGGTCTTAGCTGATGTCTGGCTGTTGCATTTTGCATGCAGCATGCTATCTTGGTTTTAGCTGGGGTCTGTCTGTTACATTTTGCATGCAGTGTGCTATCTTGGTCTTAAATGGAGTCTGGCTGTTGCATTGTGCATGCAGTTTGCTATCTTGGCCTTAGCTGGAGTCTGGCTGTTGCATTTTGCCTGCGGTGTGCTGTCTTGGTCTTACCTGGAGTCTGGCTGTTGTATTTTGCCTGCAGTGTGCTGTCTTGGTCTTATCTGGAGTCTGGCTGTTGCATTTTGCCTGCAGTGTGCTATCTTGGCCTTAGCTGGAAGCTGACTGTTGCATTTTGCATGTGTTGTCCTATCTTGGTGTTAGCTGCTGTCTGGCTGTTGCTTTTTGCCTGAGGTGTGCTATCTTGGTCTAAGCTGGAGTCTGGCTGTTGCATTTTGCATGTGGTGTGCTATCTTGGTCTTAGCTGGAGTCTGGCTGTTGCATTTTGCATGTGGTGTGCTATCTTGACCTTAGCAGGAGTCTAGCTGTTGCATTTTGCCTGCAGTGTGCTATCTTGGCCTTAGCTGGACGCTGACTGTTGCATTTTACATGCGGTGTGCTATATTGGTCTTAGCTGGAGTCTGACTGTTGCACCTTGCATGCAGTGTGCTATCTTGGTCTTAGCTCGCGTCTGGCTGTTGCACTTTGCATGCAGTGCACTATCTCTGCCTTAGCTGGAATCCGGCTGTTGCACTTTGCATGCAGTGTGCTATCGTGGTCTTAGCTGGATTCTGGCTGTTGCATTTTGCATGCAGTGTGCTATCTTGGTCTTAGCCGGAGTCTGGCTGTTGCATTTTGCATGCAGGGTGCTATCTTGGTTTTAGCTGGGGTCTATCTGTTGCATTTTGCATGCAGTGTGCTATCATGATCTTAGCTGGGACCTGGCTGTTGAATTTTGCATGCACTATGCTATCTTGGTTTTAGCTATAGTCTGGCTGTTGCACTTTGCATGCAGTGTGCTATCTGAGTTTTAGCTGGAGTTTGGCTGTTGAATTTTGCATGCAGTGTGCTATCTTGGTCGTATCTGGAGTCTGGCTTTTGCATTTTGCATGCAGTGTGTTATTTCTGTCTTAGATGGTGTCTGGCTGTTGCATTTTGCATGCAGTGTGCTTTCTTGGTCTTAGCTTGAGTCTGACTGTTGTATTTTGCATGCGTTGTGCTATTTTGGTCTTAGCTCGGGTTGGCTGTTGCATTTTGCATGCGCTATGCTATGTTGGTCTTAGCTGGAGTCAGTCTGTTGCACTTTGCATGCAGTGTGCTACCTTGGTCTTAGATGGAGTCTGGCTGTTGCATTGTGCATGCAGTGTGCTATCTTGGCGTTAGCTGGAGTTTGGCTGTTGCATTTTGCCTGCTGTGTGCTGTCTTGGTCTTAGCTGGAGTCTGGCTGTTGTATTTTGCCTGCAGTGTGCTGTCTTGGTCTTAGCTGGAGTCTGGCTGTTGCATTTTGCCTGCAGTGTGCTATTTTGGCCTTAGCTGGAAGCTGACTGTTGCATTTTGCATGCATTGTGCTTTCTTGGTCTTAGATGGAGTCTGGCTGTTGCATTTTGCAT
This sequence comes from Ambystoma mexicanum, assembly GCF_040938575.1. Classification (NCBI taxonomy): domain Eukaryota; kingdom Metazoa; phylum Chordata; class Amphibia; order Caudata; family Ambystomatidae; genus Ambystoma; species Ambystoma mexicanum. The sequence continues at coordinate 58,773,974 of NC_090935.1, read as the reverse complement.
GTGGTGTGCTATCTTGGTCTTAGCTGGAGTCTGGCTGTTGCATTTTGCATGTGGTGTGCTATCTTGGTCTAAGGTGGAGTCTGGCTATTGCATTTTGCATGCGGTGTGCTATCTTGGTTTTAGCTGGAGTCTGGCTGTTGTACTTCGCAATCAGTGTGCTATCATGGTTTTAGCTGGGCTCTGGCTGTTGCATTTTGCATTTGGTGTGCTATCTTGGTCTTAGCTGGAGTCTGGCTGTTGCATTTTGCATGTGGTGTGCTATCTTGGTTTTAGCTGGAGTCTGGCTGTTGCACTTTGCATGCAGTGCGCTATCCTGGCCTTAGCTGTAATCTGGCTGTTGCATTTTGCATGCAGTGTGCTAGCTTTGTCTTACCTGGCGCCTGGCAGTTGCATTTTGCATGCACTATTCTTGGTCTTAGCTTGGGTCTGGCTATTCCATTTTGCATGCAGTGTGCTATCTTGGCCTTAGCTGGAGTCTGGCTGTTGCATTTTGCATGCAGTGTGCTAGCTTGGTCTTAGCTGGGGCCTGGCTGTTGCATTTTACATGCGCTATGCTATCTTGGTCTTAGCTGGGGACTGGCTGTTGCACTTTGCATGCAGTGTGCTATCTTGGCCTTAGCTGGAGTCTGGCTGTTGCACTTTGCATGGAGTATGCTATCTTGGTCTTAGCTGGATTCTGGCTGTTGAACTTTGCATACAGTGTGCTATCTTGGCTTTAGCTGGAGTCTGGCTGTTGCACTTTGCATGCAGTGTGCTATCTTGGTCTTAGCTGGATTCTGGCTGTTGAACTTTGCATACAGTGTGCTATCTTGGCCTTAGCTGAAGTCTGGCTGTTGCACTTTGCATTCAGTGTGCTATCTTGGTTTTAGCTGGATTCTGGCTGTTGCATTTTGCATGCAGTGTGCTATCTTGGTCTTAGCTGGGGTCTGGCTGTTGCATCTTGCATGCAGCATGCTATCTTGGTTTTAGCTGGGGTTTGTCTGTTACATTTTGCATGCAGTGTGCTATCTTGGTCTTAGATGGAGTCTGGCTGTTGCATTGTGCATGCAGTTTGCTATCTTGGCCTTAGCTGGAGTCTGGCTGTTGCATTTTGCCTGCAGTGTGCTGTCTTGGTCTTAGCTGGAGTCTGGCTGTTGTATTTTGCCTGCAGTGTGCTGTCTTGGTCTTATCTGGAGTCTGGCTGTTGCATTTTGCCTGCAGTGTGCTATCTTGGCCTTAGCTGGAAGCTGACTGTTGCATTTTGCATGTGTTGTCCTATCTTGGTGTTAGCTGCTGTCTGGCTGTTGCTTTTTGCCTGAGGTGTGCTATCTTGGTCTAAGCTGGAGTCTGGCTGTTGCATTTTGCATGTGGTGTGCTTTCTTGGTCTTAGCTGGAGTCTGGCTGTTGCATTTTGCATGTGGTGTGCTATATTGACCTTAGCAGGAGTCTAGCTGTTGCATTTTGCATGCAGTGTGCTATCTTGGCCGTATATGGAGTCTGGCTGTTGAACTTTGCATGCAGTGTGCTATATTGGTCTTAGCTGGATTCTGGCTGTTGCACTTTGCATGCAATGTGCTATCTTGGCCTTAGCTGGAGTCTGGCTGTTGCACTTTGCATGCAGTGCACTATCTCTGCCTTAGCTGGAATCCGGCTGTTGCACTTTGCATGCAGTGTGCTATCGTGGTCTTAGCTGGATTCTGGCTGTTGCATTTTGCATGCAGTGTGCTATCTTGGTCTTAGCCGGAGTCTGGCAGTTGCATTTTGCATGTGGTGTGCTATCTTGGTCTTAGCTGGGGTCTGGCTGTTGCATTTTGCATGCAGGGTGCTATCTTGGTCTTAGCTGGGGTCTGTCTGTTGCATTTTGCATGCAGTGTGCTATCATGATCTTAGCTGGGACCTGGCTGTTGCATTTTGCATGCACTATGCTATCTTGGTTTTAGCTATAGTCTGGCTGTTGCACTTTGCATGCAGTGTGCTATCTGCGTTTTAGCTGCAGTTTGGCTGTTGAATTTTGCATGCAGTGTGCTATCTTGGTCGTATCTGGAGTCTGGCTTTTGCATTTTGCATGCAGTGTATTATTTCTGTCTTAGATGTGGTCTGGCTGTTGCATTTTGCATGCAGTGTGCTTTCTTGGTCTTAGCTTGAGTCTGACTGTTGTATTTTGCATGCGTTGTGCTATCTTGGTCTTAGCTCGGCTTGGCTGTTGCATTTTGCATGCGCTATGCTATGTTGGTCTTAGCTGGAGTCAGTCTGTTGCACTTTGCATGCAGTGTGCTACCTTGGTCTTAGATGGAGTCTGGCTGTTGCATTGTGCATGCAGTGTGCTATCTTGGCGTTAGCTGGAGTTTGGCTGTTGCATTTTGCCTGCTGTGTGCTGTCTTGGTCTTACCTGGAGTCTGGCTGTTGTATTCTGCCTGCTGTGTGCTGTCTTGGTCTTAGCTGGAGTCTGGCTGTTGCATTTTGCCTGCAGTGTGCTATCTTGGCCTTAGCTGGAAGCTGACTGTTGCATTTTGCATGCATTGTGCTATCTTGGTTTTAGCTGGGGTCTGGCTGTTGCTTTTTGCCTGAGGTGTGCTATCCTGGTCTTAGCTGGAGTGTGGTTGCTGCGTTCTGCATGCAAAGTGCTTTCTTGGTCTTAGCTGGAGTCTGGCTGTTGCATTTTGCATGTGGTGTGCTATCTTGATCTTAGCTGGAGTCTGGCTGTTGCATTTTGCATGTGGTGTGCTATCTTGGTCTACGGTGGAGTCTGGCTATTGCATTTTGCATGTGGTGTGCTATCTTGGTTTTAGCTGGAGTCTGGCTGTTGTACTTCGCAAGCAGTGTGCTATCATGGTTTTAGCTGGGCTCTGGCTGTTGCATTTTGCATTTGGTGTGCTATCTTGGTCTTAGCTGGAGTCTGGCTGTTGCATTTTGCATGTGGTGTGCTATCTTGGTTTTAGCTGGAGTCTGGCTGTTGCGCTTTGCATGCAGTGCGCTATCCTGGCCTTAGCTGGAATCTGGCTGTTGCATTTTGCATGCAGTGTGCTATCTTGGCCTTAGCTGGAAGCTGACTGTTGCATTTTGCATGCGTTGTCCTATCTTGGTGTTAGCTGGTGTCTGGCTGTTGCTTTTTGCCTGAGGTGTGCTATCTTGGTCTAAGCTGGAGTCTGGCTGTTGCATTTTGCATGTGGTGTGCTATCTTGACCTTAGCAGGAATCTGGCTGTTGCATTTTGCCTGCAGTGTGCTGTCTTGGTCTTAGCTGGAGTCTGGCTGTTGCATTTTGCCTGCAGTGTGCTATCTTGGCCTTAGCTGGAAGCTGACTGTTGCATTTTGCATGCGTTGTCCTATCTTGGTGTTAGCTGGTGTCTGGCTGTTGCTTTTTGCCTGAGGTGTGCTATCTTGGTCTAAGCTGGAGTCTGGCTGTTGCATTTTGCATGTGGTGTGCTATCTTGACCTTAGCAGGAATCTGGCTGTTGCATTTTGCCTGCAGTGTGCTGTCTTGGTCTTAGCTGGAGTCTGGCTGTTGCATTTTGCCTGCAGTGTGCTATCTTGGCCTTAGCTGGAAGCTGATTGTTGCATTTTGCATGCGTTGTCCTATCTTGGCGTTAGCTGAAGTCTGGCTGTTGCATTTTGCATGTGGTGTGCTATCTTGACCTTAGCAGGAGTCTGGCTGTTGCATTTTGCATGCAGTGTGCTAACTTGGCCGTATATGGAGTCTGGCTGTTGAACTTTGCATGCAGTGTGCTACCTTGGCCTTAGCTGGAGTCTGGCTGTTGCACTTTGCATGCGGTGTGCTGTCTTGGTCTTAGCTGGAGTCTGGCTGTTGTATTTTGCCTGCAGTGTGCTGTCTTGGTCTTATCTGGAGTCTGGCTGTTGCATTTTGCCTGCAGTGTGCTATCTTGGCCTTAGCTGGAAGCTGACTGTTGCATTTTGCATGTGTTGTCCTATCTTGGTGTTAGCTGCTGTCTGGCTGTTGCTTTTTGCCTGAGGTGTGCTATCTTGGTCTAAGCTGGAGTCTGGCTGTTGCATTTTGCATGTGGTGTGCTATCTTGGTCTTAGCTGGAGTCTGGCTGTTGCATTTTGCATGTGGTGTGCTATCTTGACCTTAGCAGGAGTCTAGCTGTTGCATTTTGCATGCAGTGTGCTATCTTGGCCATATATGGAGTCTGGCTGTTGAACTTTGCATGCAGTGTGCTATATTGGTCTTAGCTGGATTCTGGCTGTTGCACTTTGCATGCAATGTGCTATCTTGGCCTTAGCTGGAGTCTGGCTGTTGCACTTTGCATGCAGTGCACTATCTCTTCCTTAGCTGGAATCCGGCTGTTGCACTTTGCATGCAGTGTGCTATCGTGGTCTTAGCTGGATTCTGGCTGTTGCATTTTGCATGCAGTGTGCTATCTTGGTCTTAGCCGGAGTCTGGAAGTTGCATTTTGCATGTGGTGTGCTATCTTGGTCTTAGCTGGGGTCTGGCTGTTGCATTTTGCATGCAGGGTGCTATCTTGGTCTTAGCTGGGGTCTGTCTGTTGCATTTTGCATGCAGTGTGCTACCATGATCTTAGCTGGGACCTGGCTGTTGCATTTTGCATGCACTATGCTATCTTGGTTTTAGCTATAGTCTGGCTGTTGCACTTTGCATGCAGTGTGCTATCTGTGTTTTAGCTGCAGTTTGGCTGTTGAATTTTGCATGCAGTGTGCTATCTTGGTCGTATCTGGAGTCTGGCTTTTGCATTTTGCATGCAGTGTATTATTTCTGTCTTAGATGTGGTCTGGCTGTTGCATTTTGCATGCAGTGTGCTTTCTTGGTCTTAGCTTGAGTCTGACTGTTGTATTTTGCATGCGTTGTGCTATCTTGGTCTTAGCTCGGCTTGGCTGTTGCATTTTGCATGCGCTATGCTATGTTGGTCTTAGCTGGAGTCAGTCTGTTGCACTTTGCATGCAGTGTGCTACCTTGGTCTTAGATGGAGTCTGGCTGTTGCATTGTGCATGCAGTGTGCTATCTTGGCGTTAGCTGGAGTTTGGCTGTTGCATTTTGCCTGCTGTGTGCTGTCTTGGTCTTACCTGGAGTCTGGCTGTTGTATTTTGCCTGCTGTGTGCTGTCTTGGTCTTAGCTGGAGTCTGGCTGTTGCATTTTGCCTGCAGTGTGCTATCTTGGCCTTAGCTGGAAGCTGACTGTTGCATTTTGCATGCATTGTGCTATCTTGGTTTTAGCTGGGGTCTGGCTGTTGCTTTTTGCCTGAGGTGTGCTATCCTGGTCTTAGCTGGAGTGTGGTTGCTGCATTCTGCATGCAAAGTGCTTTCTTGGTCTTAGCTGGAGTCTGGCTGTTGCATTTTGCATGTGGTGTGCTATCTTGGTCTTAGCTGGAGTCTGGCTGTTGCATTTTGCATGTGGTGTGCTATCTTGGTCTACGGTGGAGTCTGGCTATTGCATTTTGCATGCGGTGTGCTATCTTGGTTTTAGCTGGAGTCTGGCTGTTGTACTTCGCAAGCAGTGTGCTATCATGGTTTTAGCTGGGCTCTGGCTGTTGCATTTTGCATTTGGTGTGCTATCTTGGTCTTAGCTGGAGTCTGGCTGTTGCATTTTGCATGTGGTGTGCTATCTTGGTTTTAGCTGGAGTCTGGCTGTTGCGCTTTGCATGCAGTGCGCTATCCTGGCCTTAGCTGGAATCTGGCTGTTGCATTTTGCATGCAGTGTGCTAGCTTGGTCTTACCTGGGGCCTGGCAGTTGCATTTTGCATGCACTATTCTTGGTCTTAGCTGGGGTCTGGCTTTTCCATTTTGCATGCAGTGTGCTATCTTGGCCTTAGCTGGAGTATGGCTGTTGCATTTTGCATGCAGTGTGCTAGCTTGGTCTTAGCTGGGGCCTGGCTGTTGCATTTTGCATGCGCTATGCTATCTTGGTCTTAGCTGGAGTCTGGCTGTTGCACTCTGCATGCAGTGCACTATCTCTGCCTTAGCTGGAATCTGGCTGTTGCACTTTGCATGCAGTGTGCTATCGTGGCCTTAGCTGGAGTCTGGCTGTTGCACTTTGCATGCAATGTGCTATCTTGGCCTTAGCTGGAGGATGGCTGTTGCACTTTGCATGCAGTGCACTATCTCTGCCTTAGCTGGAATCCGGCTGTTGCACTTTGCATGCAGTGTGCTATCGTGGTCTTAGCTGGATTCTGGCTGTTGCATTTTGCATGCAGTGTGCTATCTTGGTCTTAGCCGGAGTCTGGCAGTTGCATTTTGCATGTGGTGTGCTATCTTGGTCTTAGCTGGGGTCTGGCTGTTGCATTTTGCATGCAGTGTGCTATCATGGTCTTAGTTGGGATCTGGCTGTTGCATTTTGCATGAACTATGCTATCTTGGTCTTAGCCTGGGTCTGTCTGTTGCACTTTGCATGCGGTGTGCTATCTTGGCCTTAGCTGGAGTCTGGCTGTTGCATTTTGCATGCAGGGTGCTATCTTGGTCTTAGCTGGGGTCTGGCTGTTGCATTTTGCATGTGGTGTGCTATCTTGGTCTTAGCTGGAGTCTGACTGTTGCACTTTGCATGCAGTGTGCTATCTTGGTCTTAGATGGAGTCTGGCTGTTGCATTTGGCATGCAGGGTGCTATCCTGGTCTTAGCTGGGGTCTGGCTGTTGCATTTTGCATGTGGTGTGCTATCTTGGTCTTAGCTGGAGTCTTACTGTTGCACTTTGCATGCAGTGTGCTATCTTGCTCTTAGCTTAGTCTGGCTGTTGCATTTTGCATGTGCTATGCTATCTTAGTCTTAGCTGGGGTCTGGCTGTTGCACTTTGAATGCAGTGTGCTATCTTGGCCTTAGCTGGAGTCTAGCTGTTGCATCTTGCCTGCAGTGTGCTGTCTTGGTCTTAGCTCGAGTCTGGCTTTTGTATTTTGCCTGCAGTGTGCTGTCTTGGTCTTAGCTGTAGTCTGGCTGTTGCATTTTGCATGCAGGGTGCTATCTTGGTCTTAGCTGGGGTTGGCTGTTGCATTTTACATGCGCTATGCTATCTTGGTCTTAGCTGGAGTCAGTCCGTTGCACTTTGCATGCAGTGTGCTATCTTGGTCTTAGATGGAGTCTGGCTGTTGCATTGTGCCTGCAGTTTGCTATCTTGGCCTTAGCTGGAGTCTGGCTGTTGCATTTTGCCTGCGGTGTGCTGTCTTGGTCTTAGCTGGAGTCTGGCTGTTGTATTTTGCCTGCAGTGTGCTGTCTTGGTCTTAGCTGGAGTCTGGCTGTTGCATTTTGCCTGCAGTGTGCTATCTTGGCCTTAGCTGGAAGCTGACTGTTGCATTTTGCATGCGTTGTCCTATCTTGGTGTTAGCTGGTGTCTGGCTGTTGCTTTTTGCCTGAGGTGTGCTATCTTGGTCTAAGCTGGAGTCTGGCTGTTGCATTTTGCATGTGGTGTGCTATCTTGACCTTAGCAGGAATCTGGCTGTTGCATTTTGCCTGCAGTGTGCTGTCTTGGTCTTAGCTGGAGTCTGGCTGTTGCATTTTGCCTGCAGTGTGCTATCTTGGCCTTAGCTGGAAGCTGATTGTTGCATTTTGCATGCGTTGTCCTATCTTGGCGTTAGCTGAAGTCTGGCTGTTGCATTTTGCATGTGGTGTGCTATCTTGACCTTAGCTGGAGTCTGGCTGTTGCACTTTGCATGCGGTGTGCTATCTTGGTCTTAGCTGGATTCTGGCTGTTGAACTTTGCATGCAGTGTGCTATCTTGGCCTTACCTGGGGCCTGGCAGTTGCATTTTGCATGCACTATTCTTGGTCTTGGCTGGGGTCTGGCTATAACATTTTGCATGCAGTGTGCTAACTTGGCCGTATATGGAGTCTGGCTGTTGAACTTTGCATGCAGTGTGCTACCTTGGCCTTAGCTGGAGTCTGGCTGTTGCACTTTGCATGCGGTGTGCTATCTTGGTCTTAGCTGGATTCTGGCTGTTGAACTTTGCATGCAGTGTGCTATCTTGGCCTTAGCTGGAGTCTGGCTGTTGCACTTTGCATGGAGTGTGCTATCTTGGTCTTAGCTGGATTCTGGCCGTTGAACTTTGCATGCAGTGTGCTATCTTGGCCTTAGCTGGGCTCTGGCTGTTGCATTTTGCATTTGGTGTGCTATCTTGGTCTTAGCTGGAGTCTGGCTGTTGCATTTTGCATGTGGTGTGCTATCTTGATTTTAGCTGGAGTCTGGCTGTTGCACTTTGCATGCAGTGCGCTATCCTGGCCTTAGCTGGAATCTGGCTGTTGCATTTTGCATGCAGTGTGCTAGCTTGGTCTTACCTGGGGCCTGGCAGTTGCATTTTGCATGCACTATTCTTGGTCTTGGCTGGGGTCTGGCTATAACATTTTGCATGCAGTGTGCTATCTTGGCCTTAGCTGGAGTCTGACTGTTGCACTTTGCATTCAGTGAGCTATCTTGGTCTTAGCTTGATTCTGGCAGTTGCATTTTGCATGCAGTGTGCTATCTTGGTCTTAGCTGATGTCTGGCTGTTGCATTTTGCATGCAGCATGCTATCTTGGTTTTAGCTGGGGTCTGTCTGTTACATTTTGCATGCAGTGTGCTATCTTGGTCTTAAATGGAGTCTGGCTGTTGCATTGTGCATGCAGTTTGCTATCTTGGCCTTAGCTGGAGTCTGGCTGTTGCATTTTGCCTGCGGTGTGCTGTCTTGGTCTTACCTGGAGTCTGGCTGTTGTATTTTGCCTGCAGTGTGCTGTCTTGGTCTTATCTGGAGTCTGGCTGTTGCATTTTGCCTGCAGTGTGCTATCTTGGCCTTAGCTGGAAGCTGACTGTTGCATTTTGCATGTGTTGTCCTATCTTGGTGTTAGCTGCTGTCTGGCTGTTGCTTTTTGCCTGAGGTGTGCTATCTTGGTCTAAGCTGGAGTCTGGCTGTTGCATTTTGCATGTGGTGTGCTATCTTGGTCTTAGCTGGAGTCTGGCTGTTGCATTTTGCATGTGGTGTGCTATCTTGACCTTAGCAGGAGTCTAGCTGTTGCATTTTGCCTGCAGTGTGCTATCTTGGCCTTAGCTGGACGCTGACTGTTGCATTTTACATGCGGTGTGCTATATTGGTCTTAGCTGGAGTCTGACTGTTGCACCTTGCATGCAGTGTGCTATCTTGGTCTTAGCTCGCGTCTGGCTGTTGCACTTTGCATGCAGTGCACTATCTCTGCCTTAGCTGGAATCCGGCTGTTGCACTTTGCATGCAGTGTGCTATCGTGGTCTTAGCTGGATTCTGGCTGTTGCATTTTGCATGCAGTGTGCTATCTTGGTCTTAGCCGGAGTCTGGCTGTTGCATTTTGCATGCAGGGTGCTATCTTGGTTTTAGCTGGGGTCTATCTGTTGCATTTTGCATGCAGTGTGCTATCATGATCTTAGCTGGGACCTGGCCGTTGAATTTTGCATGCACTATGCTATCTTGGTTTTAGCTATAGTCTGGCTGTTGCACTTTGCATGCAGTGTGCTATCTGAGTTTTAGCTGGAGTTTGGCTGTTGAATTTTGCATGCAGTGTGCTATCTTGGTCGTATCTGGAGTCTGGCTTTTGCATTTTGCATGCAGTGTGTTATTTCTGTCTTAGATGGTGTCTGGCTGTTGCATTTTGCATGCAGTGTGCTTTCTTGGTCTTAGCTTGAGTCTGACTGTTGTATTTTGCATGCGTTGTGCTATTTTGGTCTTAGCTCGGGTTGGCTGTTGCATTTTGCATGCGCTATGCTATGTTGGTCTTAGCTGGAGTCAGTCTGTTGCACTTTGCATGCAGTGTGCTACCTTGGTCTTAGATGGAGTCTGGCTGTTGCATTGTGCATGCAGTGTGCTATCTTGGCGTTAGCTGGAGTTTGGCTGTTGCATTTTGCCTGCTGTGTGCTGTCTTGGTCTTAGCTGGAGTCTGGCTGTTGTATTTTGCCTGCAGTGTGCTGTCTTGGTCTTAGCTGGAGTCTGGCTGTTGCATTTTGCCTGCAGTGTGCTATTTTGGCCTTAGCTGGAAGCTGACTGTTGCATTTTGCATGCATTGTGCTTTCTTGGTCTTAGATGGAGTCTGGCTGTTGCATTTTGCATGTGGTGTGCTATCTTGGTCTTAGCTGGAGTCTGGCTGTTGCATTTTGCATGTGGTGTGCTATCTTGGTCTAAGGTGGAGTCTGGCTATTGCATTTTGCATGCGGTGTGCTATCTTGGTTTTAGCTGGAGTCTGGCTGTTGTACTTCGCAATCAGTGTGCTATCATGGTTTTAGCTGGGCTCTGGCTGTTGCATTTTGCATTTGGTGTGCTATCTTGGTCTTAGCTGGAGTCTGGCTGTTGCATTTTGCATGTGGTGTGCTATCTTGGTTTTAGCTGGAGTCTGGCTGTTGCACTTTGCATGCAGTGCGCTATCCTGGCCTTAGCTGTAATCTGGCTGTTGCATTTTGCATGCAGTGTGCTAGCTTTGTCTTACCTGGCGCCTGGCAGTTGCATTTTGCATGCACTATTCTTGGTCTTAGCTTGGGTCTGGCTATTCCATTTTGCATGCAGTGTGCTATCTTGGCCTTAGCTGGAGTCTGGCTGTTGCATTTTGCATGCAGTGTGCTAGCTTGGTCTTAGCTGGGGCCTGGCTGTTGCATTTTACATGCGCTATGCTATCTTGGTCTTAGCTGGGGACTGGCTGTTGCACTTTGCATGCAGTGTGCTATCTTGGCCTTAGCTGGAGTCTGGCTGTTGCACTTTGCATGCAGTATGCTATCTTGGTCTTAGCTGGATTCTGGCTGTTGAACTTTGCATACAGTGTGCTATCTTGGCCTTAGCTGGAGTCTGGCTGTTGCACTTTGCATGCAGTGTGCTATCTTGGTCTTAGCTGGATTCTGGCTGTTGAACTTTGCATACAGTGTGCTATCTTGGCCTTAGCTGAAGTCTGGCTGTTGCACTTTGCATTCAGTGTGCTATCTTGGTTTTAGCTGGATTCTGGCTGTTGCATTTTGCATGCAGTGTGCTATCTTGGTCTTAGCTGGGGTCTGGCTGTTGCATCTTGCATGCAGCATGCTATCTTGGTTTTAGCTGGGGTTTGTCTGTTACATTTTGCATGCAGTGTGCTATCTTGGTCTTAGATGGAGTCTGGCTGTTGCATTGTGCATGCAGTTTGCTATCTTGGCCTTAGCTGGAGTCTGGCTGTTGCATTTTGCCTGCAGTGTGCTGTCTTGGTCTTAGCTGGAGTCTGGCTGTTGTATTTTGCCTGCAGTGTGCTGTCTTGGTCTTATCTGGAGTCTGGCTGTTGCATTTTGCCTGCAGTGTGCTATCTTGGCCTTAGCTGGAAGCTGACTGTTGCATTTTGCATGTGTTGTCCTATCTTGGTGTTAGCTGCTGTCTGGCTGTTGCTTTTTGCCTGAGGTGTGCTATCTTGGTCTAAGCTGGAGTCTGGCTGTTGCATTTTGCATGTGGTGTGCTATCTTGGTCTTAGCTGGAGTCTGGCTGTTGCATTTTGCATGTGGTGTGCTATATTGACCTTAGCAGGAGTCTAGCTGTTGCATTTTGCATGCAGTGTGCTATCTTGGCCGTATATGGAGTCTGGCTGTTGAACTTTGCATGCAGTGTGCTATATTGGTCTTAGCTGGATTCTGGCTGTTGCACTTTGCATGCAATGTGCTATCTTGGCCTTAGCTGGAGTCTGGCTGTTGCACTTTGCATGCAGTGCACTATCTCTGCCTTAGCTGGAATCCGGCTGTTGCACTTTGCATGCAGTGTGCTATCGTGGTCTTAGCTGGATTCTGGCTGTTGCATTTTGCATGCAGTGTGCTATCTTGGTCTTAGCCGGAGTCTGGCAGTTGCATTTTGCATGTGGTGTGCTATCTTGGTCTTAGCTGGGGTCTGGCTGTTGCATTTTGCATGCAGGGTGCTATCTTGGTCTTAGCTGGGGTCTGTCTGTTGCATTTTGCATGCAGTGTGCTATCATGATCTTAGCTGGGACCTGGCTGTTGCATTTTGCATGCACTATGCTATCTTGGTTTTAGCTATAGTCTGGCTGTTGCACTTTGCATGCAGTGTGCTATCTGCGTTTTAGCTGCAGTTTGGCTGTTGAATTTTGCATGCAGTGTGCTATCTTGGTCGTATCTGGAGTCTGGCTTTTGCATTTTGCATGCAGTGTATTATTTCTGTCTTAGATGTGGTCTGGCTGTTGCATTTTGCATGCAGTGTGCTTTCTTGGTCTTAGCTTGAGTCTGACTGTTGTATTTTGCATGCGTTGTGCTATCTTGGTCTTAGCTCGGCTTGGCTGTTGCATTTTGCATGCGCTATGCTATGTTGGTCTTAGCTGGAGTCAGTCTGTTGCACTTTGCATGCAGTGTGCTACCTTGGTCTTAGATGGAGTCTGGCTGTTGCATTGTGCATGCAGTGTGCTATCTTGGCGTTAGCTGGAGTTTGGCTGTTGCATTTTGCCTGCTGTGTGCTGTCTTGGTCTTACCTGGAGTCTGGCTGTTGTATTTTGCCTGCTGTGTGCTGTCTTGGTCTTAGCTGGAGTCTGGCTGTTGCATTTTGCCTGCAGTGTGCTATCTTGGCCTTAGCTGGAAGCTGACTGTTGCATTTTGCATGCATTGTGCTATCTTGGTTTTAGCTGGGGTCTGGCTGTTGCTTTTTGCCTGAGGTGTGCTATCCTGGTCTTAGCTGGAGTGTGGTTGCTGCGTTCTGCATGCAAAGTGCTTTCTTGGTCTTAGCTGGAGTCTGGCTGTTGCATTTAGCATGTGGTGTGCTATCTTGGTCTTAGCTGGAGTCTGGCTGTTGCATTTTGCATGTGGTGTGCTATCTTGGTCTACGGTGGAGTCTGGCTATTGCATTTTGCATGCGGTGTGCTATCTTGGTTTTAGCTGGAGTCTGGCTGTTGTACTTCGCAAGCAGTGTGCTATCATGGTTTTAGCTGGGCTCTGGCTGTTGCATTTTGCATTTGGTGTGCTATCTTGGTCTTAGCTGGAGTCTGGCTGTTGCATTTTGCATGTGGTGTGCTATCTTGGTTTTAGCTGGAGTCTGGCTGTTGCGCTTTGCATGCAGTGCGCTATCCTGGCCTTAGCTGGAATCTGGCTGTTGCATTTTGCATGCAGTGTGCTAGCTTGGTCTTACCTGGGGCCTGGCAGTTGCATTTTGCATGCACTATTCTTGGTCTTAGCTGGGGTCTGGCTTTTCCATTTTGCATGCAGTGTGCTATCTTGGCCTTAGCTGGAGTATGGCTGTTGCATTTTGCATGCAGTGTGCTAGCTTGGTCTTAGCTGGGGCCTGGCTGTTGCATTTTGCATGCGCTATGCTATCTTGGTCTTAGCTGGGGTCTGGCTGTTGCACTCTGCATGCAGTGCACTATCTCTGCCTTAGCTGGAATCTGGCTGTTGCACTTTGCATGCAGTGTGCTATCGTGGCCTTAGCTGGAGTCTGGCTGTTGCACTTTGCATGCAATGTGCTATCTTGGCCTTAGCTGGAGGATGGCTGTTGCACTTTGCATGCAGTGCACTATCTCTGCCTTAGCTGGAATCCGGCTGTTGCACTTTGCATGCAGTGTGCTATCGTGGTCTTAGCTGGATTCTGGCTGTTGCATTTTGCATGCAGTGTGCTATCTTGGTCTTAGCCGGAGTCTGGCAGTTGCATTTTGCATGTGGTGTGCTATCTTGGTCTTAGCTGGGGTCTGGCTGTTGCATTTTGCATGCAGTGTGCTATCATGGTCTTAGTTGGGATCTGGCTGTTGCATTTTGCATGAACTATGCTATCTTGGTCTTAGCCTGGGTCTGTCTGTTGCACTTTGCATGCGGTGTGCTATCTTGGCCTTAGCTGGAGTCTGGCTGTTGCATTTTGCATGCAGGGTGCTATCTTGGTCTTAGCTGGGGTCTGGCTGTTGCATTTTGCATGTGGTGTGCTATCTTGGTCTTAGCTGGAGTCTGACTGTTGCACTTTGCATGCAGTGTGCTATCTTGGTCTTAGATGGAGTCTGGCTGTTGCATTTGGCATGCAGGGTGCTATCCTGGTCTTAGCTGGGGTCTGGCTGTTGCATTTTGCATGTGGTGTGCTATCTTGGTCTTAGCTGGAGTCTTACTGTTGCACTTTGCATGCAGTGTGCTATCTTGCTCTTAGCTTAGTCTGGCTGTTGCATTTTGCATGTGCTATGCTATCTTAGTCTTAGCTGGGGTCTGGCTGTTGCACTTTGAATGCAGTGTGCTATCTTGGCCTTAGCTGGAGTCTAGCTGTTGCATCTTGCCTGCAGTGTGCTGTCTTGGTCTTAGCTCGAGTCTGGCTTTTGTATTTTGCCTGCAGTGTGCTGTCTTGGTCTTAGCTGTGGTCTGGCTGTTGCATTTTGCATGCAGGGTGCTATCTTGGTCTTAGCTGGGGTTGGCTGTTGCATTTTACATGCGCTATGCTATCTTGGTCTTAGCTGGAGTCAGTCCGTTGCACTTTGCATGCAGTGTGCTATCTTGGTCTTAGATGGAGTCTGGCTGTTGCATTGTGCCTGCAGTTTGCTATCTTGGCCTTAGCTGGAGTCTGGCTGTTGCATTTTGCCTGCGGTGTGCTGTCTTGGTCTTAGCTGGAGTCTGGCTGTTGTATTTTGCCTGCAGTGTGCTGTCTTGGTCTTAGCTGGAGTCTGGCTGTTGCATTTTGCCTGCAGTGTGCTATCTTGGCCTTAGCTGGAAGCTGACTGTTGCATTTTGCATGCGTTGTCCTATCTTGGTGTGAGCTGGTGTCTGGCTGTTACTTTTTGCCTGAGGTGTGCTATCTTGGTCTAAGCTGGAGTCTGGCTGTTGCATTTTGCATGTGGTGTGCTATCTTGACCTTAGCAGGAATCTGGCTGTTGCATTTTGCCTGCAGTGTGCTGTCTTGGTCTTAGCTGGAGTCTGGCTGTTGCATTTTGCCTGCAGTGTGCTATCTTGGCCTTAGCTGGAAGCTGATTGTTGCATTTTGCATGCGTTGTCCTATCTTGGCGTTAGCTGGAGTCTGGCTGTTGCATTTTGCATGTGGTGTGCTATCTTGACCTTAGCAGGAGTCTGGCTGTTGCATTTTGCATGCAGTGTGCTAACTTGGCCGTATATGGAGTCTGGCTGTTGAACTTTGCATGCAGTGTGCTACCTTGGCCTTAGCTGGAGTCTGGCTGTTGCACTTTGCATGCGGTGTGCTATCTTGGTCTTAGCTGGATTCTGGCTGTTGAACTTTGCATGCAGTGTGCTATCTTGGCCTTAGCTGGAGTCTGGCTGTTGCACTTTGCATGGAGTGTGCTATCTTGGTCTTAGCTGGATTCTGGCCGTTGAACTTTGCATGCAGTGTGCTATCTTGGCCTTAGCTGGGCTCTGGCTGTTGCATTTTGCATTTGGTGTGCTATCTTGGTCTTAGCTGGAGTCTGGCTGTTGCATTTTGCATGTGGTGTGCTATCTTGATTTTAGCTGGAGTCTGGCTGTTGCACTTTGCATGCAGTGCGCTATCCTGGCCTTAGCTGGAATCTGGCTGTTGCATTTTGCATGCAGTGTGCTAGCTTGGTCTTACCTGGGGCCTGGCAGTTGCATTTTGCATGCACTATT
This sequence comes from Ambystoma mexicanum, assembly GCF_040938575.1. Classification (NCBI taxonomy): domain Eukaryota; kingdom Metazoa; phylum Chordata; class Amphibia; order Caudata; family Ambystomatidae; genus Ambystoma; species Ambystoma mexicanum. The sequence goes on along the minus strand of NC_090935.1, from coordinate 58,758,548 downwards.
CTTGGTCTTGGCTGGGGTCTGGCTATTCCATTTTGCATGCAGTGTGCTATCTTGGCCTTAGCTGGAGTCTGACTGTTGCACTTTGCATTCAGTGTGCTATCTTGGTCTTAGCTTGATTCTGGCTGTTGCATTTTGCATGCAGTGTGCTATCTTGGTCTTAGCTGATGTCTGGCTGTTGCATTTTGCATGCAGCATGCTATCTTGGTTTTAGCTGGGGTTTGTCTGTTACATTTTGCATGCAGTGTGCTATCTTGGTCTTAAATGGAGTCTGGCTGTTGCATTGTGCATGCAGTTTGCTATCTTGGCCTTAGCTGGAGTCTGGCTGTTGCATTTTGCCTGCGGTGTGCTGTCTTGGTCTTACCTGGAGTCTGGCTGTTGCACTTTGCATGGATTGTGCTATCTTGGTCTTAGCTGGATTCTGGCCGTTGAACTTTGCATGCAGTGTGCTATCTTGGCCTTAGCTGGGCTCTGGCTGTTGCATTTTGCATTTGGTGTGCTATCTTGGTCTTAGCTGGAGTCTGGCTGTTGCATTTTGCATGTGGTGTGCTATCTTGATTTTAGCTGGAGTCTGGCTGTTGCACTTTGCATGCAGTGCGCTATCCTGGCCTTAGCTGGAATCTGGCTGTTGCATTTTGCATGCAGTGTGCTAGCTTGGTCTTACCTGGGGCCTGGCAGTTGCATTTTGCATGCACTATTCTTGGTCTTGGCTGGGGTCTGGCTATTCCATTTTGCATGCAGTGTGCTATCTTGGCCTTAGCTGGAGTCTGACTGTTGCACTTTGCATTCAGTGTGCTATCTTGGTCTTAGCTTGATTCTGGCTGTTGCATTTTGCATGCAGTGTGCTATCTTGGTCTTAGCTGATGTCTGGCTGTTGCATTTTGCATGCAGCATGCTATCTTGGTTTTAGCTGGGGTTTGTCTGTTACATTTTGCATGCAGTGTGCTATCTTGGTCTTAAATGGAGTCTGGCTGTTGCATTGTGCATGCAGTTTGCTATCTTGGCCTTAGCTGGAGTCTGGCTGTTGCATTTTGCCTGCGGTGTGCTGTCTTGGTCTTACCTGGAGTCTGGCTGTTGTATTTTGCCTGCAGTGTGCTGTCTTGGTCTTATCTGGAGTCTGGCTGTTGCATTTTGCCTGCAGTGTGCTATCTTGGCCTTAGCTGGAAGCTGACTGTTGCATTTTGCATCTGTTGTCCTATCTTGGTGTTAGCTGCTGTCTGGCTGTTGCATTTTGCATGTGGTGTGCTATCTTGGTCTTAGCTGGAGTCTGGCTGTTGCATTTTGCATGTGGTGTGCTATCTTGACCTTAGCAGGAGTCTAGCTGTTGCATTTTACCTGCAGTGTGCTATCTTGGCCTTAGCTGGACGCTGACTGTTGCATTTTACATGCGGTGTGCTATATTGGTCTTAGCTGGAGTCTGACTGTTGCACCTTGCATGCAGTGTGCTATCTTGGTCTTAGCTCGCGTCTGGCTGTTGCACTTTGCATGCAGTGCACTATCTCTGCCTTAGCTGGAATCCGGCTGTTGCACTTTGCATGCAGTGTGCTATCGTGGTCTTAGCTGGATTCTGGCTGTTGCATTTTGCATGCAGTGTGCTATCTTGGTCTTAGCCGGAGTCTGGCTGTTGCATTTTGCATGCAGGGTGCTATCTTGGTTTTAGCTGGGGTCTATCTGTTGCATTTTGCATGCAGTGTGCTATCATGATCTTAGCTGGGACCTGGCTGTTGAATTTTGCATGCACTATGCTATCTTGGTTTTAGCTATAGTCTGGCTGTTGCACTTTGCATGCAGTGTGCTATCTGAGTTTTAGCTGGAGTTTGGCTGTTGAATTTTGCATGCAGTGTGCTATCTTGGTCGTATCTGGAGTCTGGCTTTTGCATTTTGCATGCAGTGTGTTATTTCTGTCTTAGATGGTGTTTGGCTGTTGCATTTTGCATGCAGTGTGCTTTCTTGGTCTTAGCTTGAGTCTGACTGTTGTATTTTGCATGCGTTGTGCTATTTTGGTCTTAGCTCGGGTTGGCTGTTGCATTTTGCATGCGCTATGCTATGTTGGTCTTAGCTGGAGTCAGTCTGTTGCATTTTGCATGCAGTGTGCTACCTTGGTCTTAGATGGAGTCTGGCTGTTGCATTGTGCATGCAGTGTGCTATCTTGGCGTTAGCTGGAGTTTGGCTGTTGCATTTTGCCTGCTGTGGCCTGTCTTGGTCTTAGCTGGAGTCTGGCTGTTGTATTTTGCCTGCAGTGTGCTGTCTTGGTCTTAGCTGGAGTCTGGCTGTTGCATTTTGCCTGCAGTGTGCTATTTTGGCCTTAGCTGGAAGCTGACTGTTGCATTTTGCATGCATTGTGCTTTCTTGGTCTTAGATGGAGTCTGGCTGTTGCATTTTGCATGTGGTGTGCTATCTTGGTCTTAACTGGAGTCTGGCTGTTGAATTTTGCATGTGGTGTGCTATCTTGGTCTAAGGTGGAGTCTGGCTATTGCATTTTGCATGCGGTGTGCTATCTTGGTTTTAGCTGGAGTCTGGCTGTTGTACTTCGCAATCAGTGTGCTATCATGGTTTTAGCTGGGCTCTGGCTGTTGCATTTTGCATTTGGTGTGCTATCTTGGTCTTAGCTGGAGTCTGGCTGTTGCATTTTGCATGTGGTGTGCTATCTTGGTTTTAGCTGGAGTCTGGCTGTTGCACTTTGCATGCAGTGCGCTATCCTGGCCTTAGCTGTAATCTGGCTGTTGCATTTTGCATGCAGTGTGCTAGCTTTGTCTTACCTGGCGCCTGGCAGTTGCATTTTGCATGCACTATTCTTGGTCTTAGCTTGGGTCTGGCTATTCCATTTTGCATGCAGTGTGCTATCTTGGCCTTAGCTGGAGTCTGGCTGTTGCATTTTGCATGCAGTGTGCTAGCTTGGTCTTAGCTGGGGCCTGGCTGTTGCATTTTACATGCGCTATGCTATCTTGGTCTTAGCTGGGGACTGGCTGTTGCACTTTGCATGCAGTGTGCTATCTTGGCCTTAGCTGGAGTCTGGCTGTTGCACTTTGCATGCAGTATGCTATCTTGGTCTTAGCTGGATTCTGGCTGTTGAACTTTGCATACAGTGTGCTATCTTGGCCTTAGCTGGAGTCTGGCTGTTGCACTTTGCATGCAGTGTGCTATCTTGGTCTTAGCTGGATTCTGGCTGTTGAACTTTGCATACAGTGTGCTATCTTGGCCTTAGCTGAAGTCTGGCTGTTGCACTTTGCATTCAGTGTGCTATCTTGGTTTTAGCTGGATTCTGGCTGTTGCATTTTGCATGCAGTGTGCTATCTTGGTCTTAGCTGGGGTCTGGCTGTTGCATTTTGCATGCAGCATGCTATCTTGGTTTTAGCTGGGGTTTGTCTGTTACATTTTGCATGCAGTGTGCTATCTTGGTCTTAGATGGAGTCTGGCTGTTGCATTGTGCATGCAGTTTGCTATCTTGGCCTTAGCTGGAGTCTGGCTGTTGCATTTTGCCTGCAGTGTGCTGTCTTGGTCTTAGCTGGAGTCTGGCTGTTGTATTTTGCCCGCAGTGTGCTGTCTTGGTCTTATCTGGAGTCTGGCTGTTGCATTTTGCCTGCAGTGTGCTATCTTGGCCTTAGCTGGAAGCTGACTGTTGCATTTTGCATGTGTTGTCCTATCTTGGTGTTAGCTGCTGTCTGGCTGTTGCTTTTTGCCTGAGGTGTGCTATCTTGGTCTAAGCTGGAGTCTGGCTGTTGCATTTTGCATGTGGTGTGCTATCTTGGTCTTAGCTGGAGTCTGGCTGTTGCATTTTGCATGTGGTGTGCTATATTGACCTTAGCAGGAGTCTAGCTGTTGCATTTTGCATGCAGTGTGCTATCTTGGCCGTATATGGAGTCTGGCTGTTGAACTTTGCATGCAGTGTGCTATATTGGTCTTAGCTGGATTCTGGCTGTTGCACTTTGCATGCAATGTGCTATCTTGGCCTTAGCTGGAGTCTGGCTGTTGCACTTTGCATGCAGTGCACTATCTCTGCCTTAGCTGGAATCTGGCTGTTGCACTTTGCATGCAGTGTGCTATCGTGGTCTTAGCTGGATTCTGGCTGTTGCATTTTGCATGCAGTGTGCTATCTTGGTCTTAGCCGGAGTCTGGCAGTTGCATTTTGCATGTGGTGTGCTATCTTGGTCTTAGCTGGGGTCTGGCTGTTGCATTTTGCATGCAGGGTGCTATCTTGGTCTTAGCTGGGGTCTGTCTGTTGCATTTTGCATGCAGTGTGCTATCATGATCTTAGCTGGGACCTGGCTGTTGCATTTTGCATGCACTATGCTATCTTGGTTTTAGCTATAGTCTGGCTGTTGCACTTTGCATGCAGTGTGCTATCTGCGTTTTAGCTGGAGTTTGGCTGTTGAATTTTGCATGCAGTGTGCTATCTTGGTCGTATCTGGAGTCTGGCTTTTGCATTTTGCATGCAGTGTGTTATTTCTGTCTTAGATGGGGTCTGGCTGTTGCATTTTGCATGCAGTGTGCTTTCTTGGTCTTAGCTTGAGTCTGACTGTTGTATTTTGCATGCGTTGTGCTATCTTGGTCTTAGCTCGGGTTGGCTGTTGCATTTTGCATGCGCTATGCTATGTTGGTCTTAGCTGGAGTCAGTCTGTTGCACTTTGCATGCAGTGTGCTACCTTGGTCTTAGATGGAGTCTGGCTGTTGCATTGTGCATGCAGTGTGCTATCTTGGCGTTAGCTGGAGTTTGGCTGTTGCATTTTGCCTGCTGTGTGCTGTCTTGGTCTTACCTGGAGTCTGGCTGTTGTATTTTGCCTGCTGTGTGCTGTCTTGGTCTTAGCTGGAGTCTGGCTGTTGCATTTTGCCTGCAGTGTGCTATCTTGGCCTTAGCTGGAAGCTGACTGTTGCATTTTGCATGCATTGTGCTATCTTGGTTTTAGCTGGGGTCTGGCTGTTGCTTTTTGCCTGAGGTGTGCTATCCTGGTCTTAGCTGGAGTGTGGTTGCTGCGTTCTGCATGCAAAGTGCTTTCTTGGTCTTAGCTGGAGTCTGGCTGTTGCATTTTGCATGTGGTGTGCTATCTTGGTCTTAGCTGGAGTCTGGCTGTTGCATTTTGCATTTGGTGTGCTATCTTGGTCTACGGTGGAGTCTGGCTATTGCATTTTGCATGCGGTGTGCTATCTTGGTTTTAGCTGGAGTCTGGCTGTTGTACTTCGCAAGCAGTGTGCTATCATGGTTTTAGCTGGGCTCTGGCTGTTGCATTTTGCATTTGGTGTGCTATCTTGGTCTTAGCTGGAGTCTGGCTGTTGCATTTTGCATGTGGTGTGCTATCTTGGTTTTAGCTGGAGTCTGGCTGTTGCGCTTTGCATGCAGTGCGCTATCCTGGCCTTAGCTGGAATCTGGCTGTTGCATTTTGCATGCAGTGTGCTAGCTTGGTCTTACCTGGGGCCTGGCAGTTGCATTTTGCATGCACTATTCTTGGTCTTAGCTGGGGTCTGGCTTTTCCATTTTGCATGCAGTGTGCTATCTTGGCCTTAGCTGGAGTCTGGCTGTTGCATTTTGCATGCAGTGTGCTAGCTTGGTCTTAGCTGGGGCCTGGCTGTTGCATTTTGCATGCGCTATGCTATCTTGGTCTTAGCTGGGGTCTGGCTGTTGCACTCTGCATGCAGTGCACTATCTCTGCCTTAGCTGGAATCCGGCTGTTGCACTTTGCATGCAGTGTGCTATCGTGGCCTTAGCTGGAGTCTGGCTGTTGCACTTTGCATGCAATGTGCTATCTTGGCCTTAGCTGGAGGATGGCTGTTGCACTTTGCATGCAGTGCACTATCTCTGCCTTAGCTGGAATCCGGCTGTTGCACTTTGCATGCAGTGTGCTATCGTGGTCTTAGCTGGATTCTGGCTGTTGCATTTTGCATGCAGTGTGCTATCTTGGTCTTAGCCGGAGTCTGGCAGTTGCATTTTGCATGTGGTGTGCTATCTTGGTCTTAGCTGGGGTCTGGCTGTTGCATTTTGCATGCAGGGTGCTATCTTGGTCTTAGCTGGGGTCTGTCTGTTGCATTTTGCATGCAGTGTGCTATCATGATCGTAGCTGGGACCTGGCTGTTGCATTTTGCATGCACTATGCTATCTTGGTTTTAGCTATAGTCTGGCTGTTGCACTTTGCATGCAGTGTGCTATCTGCGTTTTAGCTGGAGTTTGGCTGTTGAATTTTGCATGCAGTGTGCTATCTTGGTCGTATCTGGAGTCTGGCTTTTGCATTTTGCATGCAATGTGTTATTTCTGTCTTAGATGGGGTCTGGCTGTTGCATTTTGCATGCAGTGTGCTTTCTTGGTCTTAGCTTGAGTCTGACTGTTGTATTTTGCATGCATTGTGCTATCTTGGTCTTAGCTCGGGTTGGCTGTTGCATTTTGCATGCGCTATGCTATGTTGGTCTTAGCTGGAGTCAGTCTGTTGCACTTTGCATGCAGTGTGCTACCTTGGTCTTAGATGGAGTCTGGCTGTTGCATTGTGCATGCAGTTTGCTATCTTGGCCTTAGCTGGAGTCTGGCTGTTGCATTTTGCCTGCGGTGTGCTGTCTTGGTCTTAGCTGGAGTCTGGCTGTTGTATTTTGCCTGCAGTGTGCTGTCTTGGTCTTATCTGGAGTCTGGCTGTTGCATTTTGCCTGCAGTGTGCTATCTTGGCCTTAGCTGGAAGCTGACTGTTACATTTTGCATGTGTTGTCCTATCTTGGTGTTAGCTGCTGTCTGGCTGTTGCTTTTTGCCTGAGGTGTGCTATCTTGGTCTAAGCTGGAGTCTGGCTGTTGCATTTTGCATGTGGTGTGCTATCTTGGTCTTAGCTGGAGTCTGGCTGTTGCATTTTGCATGTGGTGTGCTATATTGACCTTAGCAGGAGTCTAGCTGTTGCGTTTTGCATGCAGTGTGCTATCTTGGCCGTATATGGAGTCTGGCTGTTGAACTTTGCATGCAGTGTGCTATATTGGTCTTAGCTGGATTCTGGCTGTTGCACTTTGCATGCAATGTGCTATCTTGGCCTTAGCTGGAGTCTGGCTGTTGCACTTTGCATGCAGTGCACTATCTCTGCCTTAGCTGGAATCTGGCTGTTGCACTTTGCATGCAGTGTGCTATCGTGGTCTTAGCTGGATTCTGGCTGTTGCATTTTGCATGCAGTGTGCTATCTTGGTCTTAGCCGGAGTCTGGCAGTTGCATTTTGCATGTGGTGTGCTATCTTGGTCTTAGCTGGGGTCTGGCTGTTGCATTTTGCATGCAGGGTGCTATCTTGGTCTTAGCTGGGGTCTGTCTGTTGCATTTTGCATGCAGTGTGCTATCATGATCTTAGCTGGGACCTGGCTGTTGCATTTTGCATGCACTATGCTATCTTGGTTTTAGCTATAGTCTGGCTGTTGCACTTTGCATGCAGTGTGCTATCTGCGTTTTAGCTGGAGTTTGGCTGTTGAATTTTGCATGCAGTGTGCTATCTTGGTCGTATCTGGAGTCTGGCTTTTGCATTTTGCATGCAGTGTGTTATTTCTGTCTTAGATGGGGTCTGGCTGTTGCATTTTGCATGCAGTGTGCTTTCTTGGTCTTAGCTTGAGTCTGACTGTTGTATTTTGCATGCGTTGTGCTATCTTGGTCTTAGCTCGGGTTGGCTGTTGCATTTTGCGTGCGCTATGCTATGTTGGTCTTAGCTGGAGTCAGTCTGTTGCACTTTGCATGCAGTGTGCTACCTTGGTCTTAGATGGAGTCTGGCTGTTGCATTGTGCATGCAGTGTGCTATCTTGGCGTTAGCTGGAGTTTGCCTGTTGCATTTTGCCTGCTGTGTGCTGTCTTGGTCTTACCTGGAGTCTGGCTGTTGTATTTTGCCTGCTGTGTGCTGTCTTGGTCTTAGCTGGAGTCTGGCTGTTGCATTTTGCCTGCAGTGTGCTATCTTGGCCTTAGCTGGAAGCTGACTGTTGCATTTTGCATGCATTGTGCTATCTTGGTTTTAGCTGGGGTCTGGCTGTTGCTTTTTGCCTGAGGTGTGCTATCCTGGTCTTAGCTGGAGTGTGGTTGCTGCGTTCTGCATGCAAAGTGCTTTCTTGGTCTTAGCTGGAGTGTGGCTGTTGCATTTTGCATGTGGTGTGCTATCTTGGTCTTAGCTGGAGTCTGGCTGTTGCATTTTGCATGTGGTGTGCTATCTTGGTCTACGGTGGAGTCTGGCTGTTGCATTTTGCATGTGGTGTGCTATCTTGGTTTTAGCTGGAGTCTGGCTGTTGCGCTTTGCATGCAGTGCGCTATCCTGGCCTTAGCTGGAATCTGGCTGTTGCATTTTGCATGCAGTGTGCTAGCTTGGTCTTACCTGGGGCCTGGCAGTTGCATTTTGCATGCAGTGTGCTAGCTTGGTCTTAGCTGGGGCCTGGCTGTTGCATTTTGCATGCGCTATGCTATCTTGGTCTTAGCTGGGGTCTGGCTGTTGCACTCTGCATGCAGTGCACTATCTCTGCCTTAGCTGGAATCCGGCTGTTGCACTTTGCATGCAGTGTGCTATTGTGGCCTTAGCTGGAGTCTGGCTGTTGCACTTTGCATGCAATGTGCTATCTTGGCCTTAGCTGGAGGATGGCTGTTGCACTTTGCATGCAGTGCACTATCTCTGCCTTAGCTGGAATCCGGCTGTTGCACTTTGCATGCAGTGTGCTATCGTGGTCTTAGCTGGATTCTGGCTGTTGCATTTTGCATGCAGTGTGCTATCTTGGTCTTAGCCGGAGTCTGGCAGTTGCATTTTGCATGTGGTGTGCTATCTTGGTCTTAGCTGGGGTCTGGCTGTTGCATTTTGAATGCAGGGTGCTATCTTGGTCTTAGCTGGGGTCTCTCTGTTGCATTTTGCATGCAGTGTGCTATCATGATCTTAGCTGGGACCTGGCTGTTGCATTTTGCATGCACTATGCTATCTTGGTTTTAGCTATAGTCTGGCTGTTGCACTTTGCATGCAGTGTGCTATCTGCGTTTTAGCTGGAGTTTGGCTGTTGAATTTTGCACGCAGTGTGCTATCTTGGTCGTATCTGGAGTCTGGCTTTTGCATTTTGCATGCAGTGTGTTATTTCTGTCTTAGATGGGGTCTGGCTGTTGCATTTTGCATGCAGTGTGCTTTCTTGGTCTTAGCTTGAGTCTGACTGTTGTATTTTGCATGCGTTGTGCTATCTTGGTCTTAGCTCGGGTTGGCTGTTGCATTTTGCATGCGCTATGCTATGTTGGTCTTAGCTGGAGTCAGTCTGTTGCATTTTGCCTGCAGTGTGCTATCTTGGCCTTAGCTGGAAGCTGACTGTTGCATTTTGCATGCATTGTGCTATCTTGGTTTTAGCTGGGGTCTGGCTGTTGCTTTTTGCCTGAGGTGTGCTATCCTGGTCTTAGCTGGAGTGTGGTTGCTGCGTTCTGCATGCAAAGTGCTTTCTTGGTCTTAGCTGGAGTCTGGCTGTTGCATTTTGCATGTGGTGTGCTATCTTGGTCTTAGCTGGAGTCTGGCTGTTGCATTTTGCATGTGGTGTGCTATCTTGGTCTACGGTGGAGTCTGGCTACTGCATTTTGCATGCGGTGTGCTATCTTGGTTTTAGCTGGAGTCTGGCTGTTGTACTTCACAAGCAGTGTGCTATCATGGTTTTAGCTGGGCTCTGGCTGTTGCATTTTGCATTTGGTGTGCTATCTTGGTCTTAGCTGGAGTCTGGCTGTTGCATTTTGCATGTGGTGTGCTATCTTGGTTTTAGCTGGAGTCTGGCTGTTGCGCTTTGCATGCAGTGCGCTATCCTGGCCTTAGCTGGAATCTGGCTGTTGCATTTTGCATGCAGTGTGCTAGCTTGGTCTTACCTGGGGCCTGGCAGTTGCATTTTGCATGCACTATTCTTGGTCTTAGCTGGGGTCTGGCTTTTCCATTTTGCATGCAGTGTGCTATCTTGGCCTTAGCTGGAGTCTGGCTGTTGCATTTTGCATGCAGTGTGCTAGCTTGGTCTTAGCTGGGGCCTGGCTGTTGCATTTTGCATGCGCTATGCTATCTTGGTCTTAGCTGGGGTCTGGCTGTTGCACTCTGCATGCAGTGCACTATCTCTGCCTTAGCTGGAATCCGGCTGTTGCACTTTGCATGCAGTGTGCTATCGTGGCCTTAGCTGGAGTCTGGCTGTTGCACTTTGCATGCAATGTGCTATCTTGGCCTTAGCTGGAGGATGGCTGTTGCACTTTGCATGCAGTGCACTATCTCTGCCTTAGCTGGAATCCGGCTGTTGCACTTTGCATGCAGTGTGCTATCGTGGTCTTAGCTGGATTCTGGCTGTTGCATTTTGCATGCAGTGTGCTATCTTGGTCTTAGCCGGAGTCTGGCAGTTGCATTTTGCATGTGGTGTGCTATCTTGGTCTTAGCTGGGGTCTGGCTGTTGCATTTTGCATGCAGGGTGCTATCTTGGTCTTAGCTGGGGTCTCTCTGTTGCATTTTGCATGCAGTGTGCTATCATGATCTTAGCTGGGACCTGGCTGTTGCATTTTGCATGCACTATGCTATCTTGGTTTTAGCTATAGTCTGGCTGTTGCACTTTGCATGTGTTAGGGAGAATTCTCTGTTTAGGCTGGATTTCCCTACCTAGTGAGTCCCCCAGCAGCTTTGCTGGATTTCTGGGGTTTATTTTTTTCTCCTGCCAAGAGTGAGACTCTTTTACCCTCACTCTTGGGCATGTTGAAGTGTGTTTTCTTGGTTAAACCTTGTGTTGAATGGGCTATGGGGTCTTTTACTCCATAGGGCCTCATGTATTTTTGTGATGTGGGTTACACAGCACCCTCTGTGCCGTGACCCAGGGGTGTCCTAGGGACTCCCCAACATAGACTCCATACCCTGGGACTGACTACTGTCTCCCAGGGCATGTAAAGTCACCAAAGACTTTGCTAGTCTTGAATCCTGAACAGAACCAGTACAAACCATCATATTGTGGACGTACTGGCTGGGGCAATTTGATTGCCCCAGGGTCTGTTAGTCGAGGGGGCACGTCTCCGTCCCCCCTGATCGAGTTTTGGCTGGTGGCAGTGGAAACTACGTTTTATATTCGACCGCGAATATTTTCCTATGGGATTTCCCATTGTTTTAGGCTAACACATTTAATTATTTATTTACGGTAGCCTTAAACATACCGCCGGTTTATATATTTATTATTATAACTCCGGTTGGGATTTTTTGCCAAAACTTGATGCTAAAATGGCGTTGGCATTCGTCTCTGTAACTCTGACCCAAAGTGGAGCCCTTTGTCCCACTTTTGGCGGGCTTCTCCACAGAAGCCCTCCAAAGTGGTGCCACTCTGTCTGGGGTACTTAGGAGGGGTAGAGGGGGATTTAGGCACCCTGGACTGGGTTACCTAGGTAACTCAAGTCGCACTCCGTCCTGATTGGCCCAAGTGGTGAGCCGGCCGGCTCACCACTTAGCATGTTTGAGTGACAGCTAGGCTGGGTGAATGGGGGTTTCCTGCATAAAAGCAGGGCTTTGGGGACTGGAACTTCAGAAGTCGCCACAGGACCTAAGAATCTGACGAGGGACGAGCTGAGCTGATCTGCTACGACGACACCGCCGGTGGAGCCCTGCTGAACCATCTCACCACTTTTCCCGACGACCGAGGAGAACTCTTAACCGAGTGGCTCCTTCCCTTGACTGGTGGGGACAACCAGTTTTCACCTTCTTTCCGCTCTTCGAGGTATCTCGTGGCCGCCTTGCCAGTGCCAAGCACCCCGGCAACCGGAATACCCACCACTTTTACCCCAACCGCGAAAGTCGGTACAACCCTTTAACCGGAGTACTCCGCGGCTGGTTTCTTCCCGGGCAGTGCAACGACCTTCTTCTTCTGCTCTTCAGCGAGATCTTCTTCTCCCCTGACCGACGTCAAGCCTTGCTGCCACTGCCTGGAACCACTGCCCCCGCTGGAGGATCCTTTCCGTTAAGGTACCGTGTTCCGCCTGGCTTCCCTTGCCACCGACTGTACGGGGTAGTTTTAGCCCCCGGCTTTCGATCCTGGGATTGCCTGGGACACTTTGGCTAAACTTTCTAAGCCTCTCTAACTCTTTTCCGAACTCTCTTGCAAGACTCTGAATCCCTACCAACTGTGTGATCTTGGGCACGTTTTCGCTCTGTCTGCTCTAAGAGTGGGCCCTGCTTAGTGACTTTTGCTCACCTGTGACTTTGTGCTTCTTTGAGCTTACAAAAAGTGTTCTTAACCTTAGAGTGGTGTGGTTATCCTAATTCTGCTCCTTCTCCCTTCTTTTTACCTACTAGAGTGTCATCTAACGTTAAGCGCTCACCTCTGTTTGAATTATGTGGTGTTAACTTAGAGTTGTCTAGATAGGAATAAGGATTGAGACTGCTTTCCATATAACTGTGTTTAGAGTGTTTTACTATATTTTGCTAGAGTGTTTTCAACTTATGTGTTCTTGAAAATAAATAACTATATACTTTTGAAACCAAGCTCTGGTCAGTGTTTGCTTGTGCTATTGTGTCTGAGTACATATTGTGTATACTTTACATACTGCCTAACTCTTCTTGAGGGAAGTCTGACTGCTCAGCCACAGCTACCAGGTAAATCTGGGTGGTGCAGACTGCTACCAAGTGGGTTTACTGCTATACCTGTAGTCTTAAATCTTTTGCAGTGTTCCCCAAGGGAACTGCACAGGTTTCTGCCTAACACTGGTGTAAAGCGGTGGGATTTGTATTGAGTATACATTTTATTGTACTTTAGATACCTTAGTGCAACTAACCACAAAGCTTAGCACTGTAAAAGTGATCCTCTAACATGTCAGTTATAGAAAGCTATAGTCAAGAGTCCCTTGCAGCCAAAACTGCTGATTGTTTAAGAGTGCTCTGTAAACATAAGGATCTCCTGACTAAGGGCAAGAAAATGGAGCTGATTGAAAGATTGTTAGCTAACCAAAGTCTGGGTGATGGTTCAGAGGAACCTACCACTCCAGTAACTGTAGATGACAGTATTGAAATTAACATGGAGCAAAATGTTGATGATTCTGAGGAAGAGTCAGAAGAGGAGGGTGAGGCTGTTGTGACTGTCCCCCCTAGGCCTCTGCCTGCTCTACCTGCTGTACCTACTGGACCTTTACCAGGTCCCCCATTTAGTCCTCAGTACTTTGAACTGGAGAAAATGAAACTAGAATTGGAGTATAAGAAACTTAATGCTCAAAATGACAAAGAACTAAGGCTAAGGGAAATGGAGCTCAAGTATGACTTAGAAATGAAGAAATTATCTGTTGAGAATGCTTCTCTCTCTGGCTCCTCTAGAAGTTCCAGTCCTAAAAGACCCCGGATGCCTAAAGAATTGGTTGGTATGTATGAGCCTAAGTTGGATGTGTTGGATTGGTTGTCTCTGTTTGAATATAATCATGGGCTCCAGAACATCACAGGAAATGACTTACTCACCTGGTTGTTCTCTAGGCTTCCCCCTGTTGCAACTGATGTGGTAATGGAGATGGGGGAGGAGGATAGGAAGGATTATGAATGTGTGAAACTAGCTTTGATAGCTAGATTTGGGAAGACCCCTTCCCAGTATCTTAAGAGGTTTAGGAGCCTCAAAAAGCATGATGGTACCCCTTGGGCTACCTGGGTGAGTGAAGGGTTGAAAAACTTAGAGGGATGGATTAAGGGTTACAAGGTGAACACTTATGAAGGTATGAAGAATTTGTTTATGTTGGAGACTATTTATGATGCCTGCTCTCCCGAGCTCAGACAACACTTGGCTGATTCCAGGGAATTAGATTCCCGGAAGCTAGCTAAGGCTGCTGACTTGTGGGTTGCCAACAGGGCCACTCACAAGGATTCTGGGGTAACTCAGAAGAAGGATGGGGAGAAACAGCCTAAAAAGGACTCCAAAGAGAATTCTAATACTACAAATTCCAAAGAGGGCCCCAAACAAAACTATAAGGGTAAGCCCCAAGGGAAACCAAATCAGGCTAGTGTACCTTCTGGTCCCAGACCAGAAGGAGGTCAGAACAAGCCTCCATTCCAGCGAGCCTTTGGCTCATGCTTTGTTTGTAAGGCTACTTACCATGTGAAAGGAGATCCCAGATGTAAGGGTAAACCTTCAGGGGTCCAACTTGCCTCCTTAGCCTTCGCTCCAGAAGAGGAAGTACATATGGCAAGTGGAAACTTTCTATTACTAGCTGATGAACCCACTGGAGTCTCAGCTAGTGTTTCTTTAGTCTCTCTGGGGTTGTGGGAACAACAGAATTTAGATGTCTATAACTCTATCCCAGATAATACTAAAGAGTATTATAAGGACAGTGTCCAGGTGAATGGTCAGGAGACTCCTGCCATTAGGGACACTGGAGCCAGCATAACTGTGGTGGATGAATCATTTTTCAAGGCAGAGGATGTTGCTAAGGCACCCAAATGCCTTACCAAGTTAGCTGGTGGGCCTGTGCAGATGTGTCCCCAGTTACCAGTTCTCATCCAATGTAATGATATGGCTGTAAAAATACCTGTCAGTGTACAATGTGAAGTGCCAGGTAGGGTTCTGTTGGGTAATGACCTCAAAGCTCTTGGAGTTGTGTCACATACCCCCAGACCACCTAGCAAAAGGTTACAGGAGCTCACAAAACCTGCAAGAGAGAAAACCCTGCGAGGGTTATCTCAGGAGATGATGACAGAAATCACTCCTCTCCCACTGGAGCAACTTACTGCAGTAACTACCAGATCAGGAGCAAAGGGGCAACCCAAGACTCCTAGGAAAAAGCCAGCAGCAAGCACTCCAGTGCTTCCAACAAGGACTTCCCCTAGGTTGTCCAAAGTTACACCTGTAACTCCACCTCCAGCTGAGGCTGAGAGGGAGGTACAACCCTGTGTGGTTGAGCTAGACTCTGAGGAAGAGCTAGAAGGAGGCCCCAACCTTATTGGAGATTTGGACCCTGAGGACCATCCTGAGCTGCAGTCTTTACTAGCAGAAGGTGGGCCTAGCAGGGCAGCTTTTCTTAAGGGGCAAAGAGAATGTCCAACTCTGGAAGGTCTCCGCCACCAGGCAGCTTCTCAGGCTGATGGGCAAGAGCCTGGGAAGTATAGGTTACACTGGGAAGATGGCCTCTTCTACAGTGAACCGACTGAGTCTGAACCTGGAGACTACAAACGCCTTGTAGTCCCACAAGAGAACAGACAACAGTTCTTACAACTAGCCCATGAGATACCTTTGGCTGGTCACTTAAGTTTCAAGAAGACCAAGGAAAGGCTCTCTCTCTACTTTTATTGGCCAAAGATGGGGGCTGAAGTAGATAGATATTGTAAGAGCTGCCACACCTGCCAGACTTCTGGTAAGGTTGGTTCCAAGAATGTGGCACCTTTAGTGCCCCTCCCAGTTGTGGGAGTCCCATTTGAGAAGGTAGGGATTGACATTGTTGGTCCCCTTGATCCCCCAACCTCCTCAGGCAACAGGTTTATCCTTGTTGTAGTAGACCATGCTACTAGGTACCCTGAGGCAATTCCTATGAGGACTGTTACAGCTCCGGCTGTGGCTAAGGCCCTCCTTGGTATTTTTACCAGGGTTGGGTTTCCTAAGGAGGTAATCTCTGACAGGGGGTCAAACTTTATGTCCCACTACATGAAAGCCATGTGGAAAACCTGTGGAGTTACCTACAAGTTCTCAACCGCATACCACCCTCAGACAAACGGGTTGGTTGAAAGGTTTAACAGAACCATGAAGAGCATGATAGGTGCTTTAGAAGAACCCCTTAAGAAAAAGTGGGACCTTCTACTGCCATGCCTTCTCTTTGCTTATAGAGAAGTCCCTCAGGAGGGAGTAGGTTATTCTCCCTTTGAGCTTCTCTATGGCCATCCAGTCACAGGTCCATTGGCCCTGATTAAGGAGGGATTGGAAGGTGCTCCTCCCCTCAATCCAGTCAGAGTGACTGACTATGTGATAGGTCTCCGGAGGAGAATGTCACACATGGTGGCAGAAGCAAGTGACAACTTGAAAGCTGGTCAAGCTCTGGTCAAACATTGGCACGACCAGAAGGCTAACATGGTTGAGTTTACTCAAGACCAGCTAGTTCTAGTTATGCTCCCAACAAGGCAGAGGGCCTTGCAAGACAAATGGATGGGACCCTTCAAGATTGTGGGAAAACTTGGAGAGGTCAACTATCTGGTGGATCTGGGCAGACCCAGGGAAGCTCCTAGAGTCTTCCACACCAACCGACTAAAAGCATACATCTCCAGACCTGATGTAGGAGCCTTGCTTCTAGCTTCAGCTGCAGAGGAAGAAGAGAGTGAATCTCTCCCTGATCTCCTCAGAGGTGTGCCTTTAGATGAAAAAGTTGAAGGAGTCAATCTCTCTTCAGACCTGACACCTGAGCAACAAGAGGAGTGCAAATCTATGTTAAATCAGTTTGCCTCCCTGTTCTCACTGTCACCAGGCTTGACCCCTTGGGGCCAGCATGAGATACTCACTGGTGACTGTCTGCCAGTCAAAAGCAGAGGATACAGAATGTCAGAACATATCAGAACCCACATCAAAGGAGAGGTCAAGAAGATGCTTGATCTCGGGGTAATAGAGCCCTCTACTAGTCCATGGTCTAGCCCAGTTGTGTTAGTACCAAAGTCAGGATCCAAAGACTTGAGATTCTGTGTGGACTATAGAGCTCTAAATGCAGTCACCAAGACTGATGCCCACCCTTTGCCCAGGACAGATGAGTTGGTGGATAAACTTGGTGCAGCCAAGTACCTCAGCACATTTGACCTGACGTCAGGCTATTGGCAAATAGCCCTGACAGACCATGCCAAGGAGAAAACTGCATTTTCAACCCCAGTTGGCTTGTACCAGTTTAAGGTCATGCCTTTTGGACTAAAAAATGCACCTGCCACATTCCAAAGGATGGTGAACCAAGTTCTAGCTGGGATGGAAGACTTCTGCATGGCATACTTGGATGACATTGCAGTCTTCAGCCACTCCTGGGAGGAGCATGTGAACCACCTAGGACATGTGTTGCAGGCCCTTGAACAGGCCCATTTGACAGTCAAAGCCAGTAAGTGCCAGATCGGTCAAAGTAAGGTGGTCTACCTTGGACATGAGGTAGGAGGTGGAGAAATAAGGCCTTTGCTCAGCAAGATTGAAGCTGTGCAAAATTGGACAACACCAACTACTCAAACCCAAGTGAGAGCTTTCCTAGGCCTCACTGGGTATTACAGGAATTTCATTGAGAACTATGGGACCATAGCTTCTCCACTGAATGTAATCTCCTCTCCCAAATTCCCTAAAAAGGTAAAATGGAATGAGGAGTGCAATCAGGCCTTTGAAAAACTGAAGAGAGCTCTTTGCCAAGCTCCAGTGTTAAGAGCTCCTGACTACCACCAAACTTTCATTGTACAAACTGATGCTTCCAATGTAGGTATAGGTGCAGTTCTAAGCCAACTGGATGAGAAGGGTAGGGAGCACCCCATTTGCTTCATCAGTAGGAAACTGAAGGATCCTGAGACAAGGTGGGCAACTATCGAAAGAGAATGCTTTGCTATTGTGTGGGCACTGAAGAAGTTTAGGCCATACTTGTATGGTTCTACTTTTGTTATTCAGACTGACCACCAACCCTTGAGATGGTTAATGCAAATGAAAGGGGAAAATCCAAAACTATTGAGATGGTCAATCTGCCTGCAAGGGTTTGATTTCACCATTGAGCACAGGTCAGGGTGTCACCATCAAAATGCTGATGGACTCTCTAGGATGTATATCATCGACTAGAGGTATGAGGTTCATCCAGGAGTGGATTAAATCCTCCTGTCCCTTAGTCTGGGGGGGGCGAGTGTTAGGGAGAATTCTCTGTTTAGGCTGAATTTCCCTACCTAGTGAGTCCCCCAGCAGCTTTGCTGGATTTCTGGGGTTTATTTTTTTCTCCTGCCAAGAGTGAGACTCTTTTACCCTCACTCTTGGGCATGTTGAAGTGTGTTTTCTTGGTTAAACCTTGTGTTGAATGGGCTATGGGGTCTTTTACTCCATAGGGCCTCATGTATTTTTGTGATGTGGGTTACACAGCACCCTCTGTGCCGTGACCCAGGGGTGTCCTAGGGACTCCCCAACATAGACTCCATACCCTGGGACTGACTACTGTCTCCCAGGGCATGTAAAGTCACCAAAGACTTTGCTAGTCTTGAATCCTGAACAGAACCAGTACAAACCATCATATTGTGGACGTACTGGCTGGGGCAATTCGATTGCCCCAGGGTCTGTTAGTCGAGGGGGCACGTCTCCGTCCCCCCTGATCGAGTTTTGGCTGGTGGCAGTGGAAACTACGTTTTATATTCGACCGCGAATATTTTCCTATGGGATTTCCCATTGTTTTAGGCTAACACATTTAATTATTTATTTACGGTAGCCTTAAACATACCGCCGGTTTATATATTTATTATTATAACTCCGGTTGGGATTTTTTGCCAAAACTTGATGCTAAAATGGCGTTGGCATTCGCCTCTGTAACTCTGACCCAAAGTGGAGCCCTTTGTCCCACTTTTGGCGGGCTTCTCCACAGAAGCCCTCCAAAGTGGTGCCACTCTGTCTGGGGTACTTAGGAGGGGTGGAGGGGGATTTAGGCACCCTGGACTGGGTTACCTAGGTAACTCAAGTCGCACTCCGTCCTGATTGGCCCAAGTGGTGAGCCGGCCGGCTCACCACTTAGCATGTTTGAGTGACAGCTAGGCTGGGTGAATGGGGGTTTGCTGCATAAAAGCAGGGCTTTGGGGACTGGAACTTCAGAAGTCGCCACAGGACCTAAGAATCCGACGAGGGACGAGCTGAGCTGATCTGCTACGACGACACCGCCGGTGGAGCCCTGCTGAACCATCTCACCACTTTTCCCGACGACCGAGGAGAACTCTTAACGGAGTGGCTCCTTCCCTTGACTGGTGGGGACAACCAGTTTTCACCTTCTTTCCGCTCTTTGAGGTATCTCGTGGCCGCCTTGCCAGTGCCAAGCACCCCGGCAACCGGAATACCCACCACTTTTACCCCAACCGCGAAAGTCGGTACAACCCTTTAACCGGAGGACTCCGCGGCTGGTTTCTTCCCGGGCAGTGCAACGACCTTCTTCTTCTGCTCTTCAGCGAGATCTTCTTCTCCCCTGACCGACGTCGAGCCTTGCTGCCACTGCCTGGAACCACTGCCCCCGCTGGAGGATCCTTTCCGTTAAGGTACCGTGTTCCGCCTGGCTTCCCTTGCCACCGACTGTACGGGGTAGTTTTAGCCCCCGGCTTTCGATCCTGGGATTGCCTGGGACACTTTGGCTAAACTTTCTAAGCCTCTCTAACTCTTTTCCGAACTCTCTTGCAAGACTCTGAATCCCTACCAACTGTGTGATCTTGGGCACGTTTTCGCTCTGTCTGCTCTAAGAGTGGGCCCTGCTTAGTGACTTTTGCTCACCTGTGACTTTGTGCTTCTTTGAGCTTACAAAAAGTGTTCTTAACCTTAGAGTGGTGTGGTTATCCTAATTCTGCTCCTTCTCCCTTCTTTTTACCTACTAGAGTGTCATCTAACGTTAAGCGCTCACCTCTGTTTGAATTATGTGGTGTTAACTTAGAGTTGTCTAGATAGGAATAAGGATTGAGACTGCTTTCCATATAACTGTGTTTAGAGTGTTTTACTATATTTTGCTAGAGTGTTTTCAACTTATGTGTTCTTGAAAATAAATAGCTATATACTTTTGAAACCAAGCTCTGGTCAGTGTTTGCTTGTGCTATTGTGTCTGAGTACATATTGTGTATACTTTACATACTGCCTAACTCTTCTTGAGGGAAGTCTGACTGCTCAGCCACAGCTACCAGGTAAATCTGGGTGGTGCAGACTGCTACCAAGTGGGTTTACTGCTATACCTGTAGTCTTAAATCTTTTGCAGTGTTCCCCAAGGGAACTGCACAGGTTTCTGCCTAACAGCATGCAGTGTGCTATCTGCGTTTTAGCTGGAGTTTGGCTGTTGAATTTTGCACGCAGTGTGCTATCTTGGTCCTATCTGGAGTCTGGCTTTTGCATTTTGCATGCAGTGTGTTATTTCTGTCTTAGATGGGGTCTGGCTGTTGCATTTTGCATGCAGTGTGCTTTCTTGGTCTTAGCTCGAGTCTGACTGTTGTATTTTGCATGCGTTGTGCTATCTTGGTCTTAGCTCGGGTTGGCTGTTGCATTTTGCATGCGCTATGCTATGTTGGTCTTAGCTGGAGTCAGTCTGTTGCACTTTGCATGCAGTGTGCTACCTTGGTCTTAGATGGAGTCTGGCTGTTGCATTGTGCATGCAGTGTGCTATCTTGGCGTTAGCTGGAGTTTGGCTGTTGCATTTTGCCTGCTGTGTGCTGTCTTGGTCTTACCTGGAGTCTGGCTGTTGTATTTTGCCTGTTGTGTGCTGTCTTGGTCTTAGCTGGAGTCTGGCTGTTGCATTTTGCCTGCAGTGTGCTATCTTGGCCTTAGCTGGAAGCTAACTGTTGCATTTTGCATGCATTGTGCTATCTTGGTTTTAGCTGGGGTCTGGCTGTTGCTTTTTGCCTGAGGTGTGCTATCCTGGTCTTAGCTGGAGTGTGGTTGCTGCGTTCTGCATGCAAAGTGCTTTCTTGGTCTTAGCTGGAGTCTGGCTATTGCATTTTGCATGCGGTGTGCTATCTTGGTCTTAGCTGGAGTCTGGCTGTTGTACTTCGCAAGCAGTGTGCTATCATGGTTTTAGCTGGGCTCTGGCTGTTGCATTTTGCATGTGGTGTGCTATCTTGTTTTAGCTGGAGTCTGGCTGTTGCGCTTTGCATGCAGTGCGCTATCCTGGCCTTAGCTGGAATCTGGCTGTTGCATTTTGCATGCAGTGTGCTAGCTTGGTCTTACCTGGGGCCTGGCAGTTGCATTTTGCATGCACTATTCTTGGTCTTAGCTGGGATCTGGCTTTTCCATTTTGCATGCAGTGTGCTATCTTGGCCTTATGTGGAGTCTGGCTGTTGCATTTTGCATGCAGTGTGCTAGCTTGGTCTTACCTGGGGCCTGGCAGTTGCATTTTGCATGCACTATTCTTGGTCTTAGCTGGGGTCTGGCTTTTCCATTTTGCATGCAGTGTGCTATCTTGGCCTTAGCTGGAGTCTGGCTGTTGTATTTTGCCTGCAGTGTGCTGTCTTGGTCTTAGCTGGAGTCTGGCTGTTGCATTTTGCCTGCAGTGTGCTATCTTGGCCTTAGCTGGAAGCTGACTGTTGCATTTTGCATGCGTTGTCCTATCTTGGTGTTAGCTGGTGTCTGGCTGTTGCTTTTTGCCTGAGGTGTGCTATCTTGGTCTAAGCTGGAGTCTGGCTGTTGCATTTTGCATGTGGTGTGCTATCTTGGTCTTAGCTGGAGTCTGGCTGTTGCATTTTGCATGTGGTGTACTATCTTGACCTTAGCAGGAATCTGGCTGTTGCATTTTGCCTGCAGTGTGCTGTCTTGGTCTTAGCTGAAGTCTGGCTGTTGCATTTTGCCTGCAGTGTGCTATCTTGGCCTTAGCTGGAAGCTGACTGTTGCATTTTGCATGCGTTGTCCTATCTTGGTGTTAGCTGGAGTCTGGCTGTTGCATTTTGCATGTGGTGTGCTATCTTGACCTTAGCAGGAGTCTGGCTGTTGCATTTTACATGCAGTGCGCTATCTTGGCCGTATATGGAGTCCGGCTGTTGAACTTTGCATGCAGTGTGCTACCTTGGCCTTAGCCGGAGTCTGGCTGTTGCATTTTGCATGCAGGGTGCTATCTTGGTCTTAGCTGGGGTTGGCTGTTGCATTTTACATGCGCTATGCTATCTTGGTCTTAGCTGGAGTCAGTCCGTTGCACTTTGCATGCAGTGTGCTATCTTGGTCTTCGATGGAGTCTGGCTGTTGCATTGTGCATGCAGTTTGCTATCTTGGCCTTAGCTGGAGTCTGGCTGTTGCATTTTGCCTGCAGTGTGCTGTCTTGGTCTTAGCTGGAGTCTGGCTGTTGTATTTTGCCTGCAGTGTGCTGTCTTGGTCTTAGCTGGAGTCTGGCTGTTGCATTTTGCCTGCAGTGTGCTATCTTGGCCTTAGCTGGAAGCTGACTGTTGCATTTTGCATGCGTTGTCCTATCTTGGTGTTAGCTGGTGTCTGGCTGTTGCTTTTTTCCTGAGGTGTGCTATCTTGGTCTAAGCTGGAGTCTGGCTGTTGCATTTTGCATGTGGTGTGCTATCTTGACCTTAGCAGGAATCTGGCTGTTGCATTTTGCCTGCAGTGTGCTGTCTTGGTCTTAGCTGGAGTCTGGCTGTTGCATTTTGCCTGCAGTGTGCTATCTTGGCCTTATCTGGAAGCTGACTGTTGCATTTTGCATGCGTTGTCCTATCTTGGTGTTAGCTGGAGTCTGGCTGTTGCATTTTGCATGTGGTGTGCTATCTTGACCTTAGCAGGAGTCTGGCTGTTGCATTTTGCATGCAGTGTGCTATCTTGGTCTTAGCTGGATTCTGGCTGTTGAACTTTGCATGCAGTGTGCTATCTTGGCCTTAGCTGGAGTCTGGCTGTTGCACTTTGCATGCAGTGTGCTATCTTGGCCGTATATGGAGTCCGGCTGTTGAACTTTGCATGCAGTGTGCTACCTTGGCCTTAGCTGGAGTCTGGCTGTTGCACTTTGCATGCGGTGTGCTATCTTGGTCTTAGCTGGATTCTGGCTGTTGAACTTTGCATGCAGTGTGCTATCTTGGCCTTAGCTGGAGTCTGGCTGTTGCACTTTGCATGCAGTGTGCTATCTTGGTCTTAGCTGGATTCTGGCCGTTGAACTTTGCATGCAGTGTGCTATCTTGGCCTTAGCTGGGCTCTGGCTGTTGCATTTTGCATTTGGTGTGCTATCTTGGTCTTAGCTGGAGTCTGGCTGTTGCATTTTGCATGTGGTGTGCTATCTTGGTTTTAGCTGGAGTCTGGCTGTTGCACTTTGCATGCAGTGCGCTATCCTGGCCTTAGCTGGAATCTGGCTGTTGCATTTTGCATGCAGTGTGCTAGCTTGGTCTTACCTGGGGCCTGGCAGTTGCATTTTGCATGCACTATTCTTGGTCTTAGCTGGGGTCTGGCTATTCCATTTTGCATGCAGTGTGCTATCTTGGCCTTAGCTGGAGTCTGGCTGTTGCATTTTGCATGCAGTGTGCTAGCTTGGTCTTAGCTGGGGCCTGGCTGTTGCATTTTGCATGCGCTATGCTATCTTGGTCTTAGCTGGGGTCTGGCTGTTGCACTCTGCATGCAGTGTGCTATCTTGGCCTTAGCTGGAGTCTGGCTGTTGCACTTTGCATGCAGTGTGCTATCTCGGTCTTAGCTGGATTCTGGCTGTTCAACTTTGCATGCAGTGTGCTATCTTGGCCTTAGCTGGAGTCTGGCTGTTGCACTTTGCATTCAGTGTGCTATCTTGGTCTTAGCTGGATTCTGGCTGTTGCATTTTGCATGCAGTGTGCTATCTTGGTCTTAGCTGGGGTCTGGCTGTTGCATTTTGCATGCAGCATGCTATCTTGGTCTTAGATGGAGTCTGGCTGTTGCATTGTGCATGCAGTTTGCTATCTTGGCCTTAGCTGGAGTCTGGCTGTTGCATTTTGCCTGCGGTGTGCTGTCTTGGTCTTAGCTGGAGTCTGGCTGTTGTATTTTGCCTGCAGTGTGCTGTCTTGGTCTTAGCTGGAGTCTAGCTGTTGCACTTTGCATTCAGTGTGCTATCTTGGTCTTAGCTGGATTCTGGCTGTTGCATTTTGCATGCAGTGTGCTATCTTGGTCTTAGCTGGGGTCTGGCTGTTGCATTTTGCATGCAGCATGCTATCTTGGTTTTAGCTGGGGTTTGTCTGTTGCATTTTGCATGCAGTGTGCTATCATGGTCTTAGTTTGGATCTGGCTGTTGCATTTTGCATGAACTATGCTATCTTGGTCTTAGCCTGGGTCTGTCTGTTGCACTTTGCATGCGGTGTCCTATCTTGGCCTTAGCTGGAGTCTGGCTGTTGCATTTTGCATGCAGGGTGCTATCTTGGTCTTAGCTTGGGTCTGGCTGTTGCATTTTGCATGTGGTGTGCTATCTTGGTCTTAGCTGGAGTCTGACTGTTGCACTTTGCATGCAGTGTGCTATCTTGGTGTTAGATGGAGTCTGGCTGTTGCATTTGGCATGCAGGGTGCTATCCTGGTCTTAGCTGGGGTCTGGCTGTTGCATTTTGCATGTGGTGTGCTATCTTGGTCTTAGCTGGAGTCTTACTGTTGCACTTTGCATGCAGTGTGCTATCTTGCTCTTAGCTTAGTCTGGCTGTTGCATTTTGCATGTGCTATGCTATCTTAGTCTTAGCTGGGGTCTGGCTGTTGCACTTTGAATGCAGGGTGCTATCTTGGCCTTAGCTGGAGTCTAGCTGTTGCATCTTGCCTGCAGTGTGCTGTCTTGGTCTTAGCTCGAGTCTGGCTGTTGTATTTTGCCTGCAGTGTGCTGTCTTGGTCTTAGCTGTAGTCTGGCTGTTGCATTTTGCATGCAGGGTGCTATCTTGGTCTTAGCTGGGGTTGGCTGTTGCATTTTACATGCGCTATGCTATCTTGGTCTTAGCTGGAGTCAGTCCGTTGCACTTTGCATGCAGTGTGCTATCTTGGTCTTAGATGGAGTCTGGCTGTTGAATTGTGCATGCAGTTTGCTATCTTGGCCTTAGCTGGAGTCTGGCTGTTGCATTTTGCCTGCGGTGTGCTGTCTTGGTCTTAGCTGGAGTCTGGCTGTTGTATTTTGCCTGAGGTGTGCTATCTTGGTCTAAGCTGGAGTCTGGCTGTTGCATTTTGCATGTGGTGTGCTATCTTGACCTTAGCAGGAATCTGGCTGTTGCATTTTGCCTGCAGTGTGCTGTCTTGGTCTTAGCTGGAGTCTGGCTGTTGCATTTTGCCTGCAGTGTGCTATCTTGGCCTTAGCTGGAAGCTGATTGTTGCATTTTGCATGCGTTGTCCTATCTTGGTGTTAGCTGGAGTCTGGCTGTTGTATTTTGCATGTGGTGTGCTATCTTGACCTTAGCAGGAGTCTGGCTGTTGCATTTTGCATGCAGTGTGCTAACTTGGCCGTATATGGAGTCCGGCTGTTGAACTTTGCATGCAGTGTGCTACCTTGGCCTTAGCTGGAGTCTGGCTGTTGCACTTTGCATGCGGTGTGCTATCTTGGTCTTAGCTGGATTCTGGCTGTTGAACTTTGCATGCAGTGTGCTATCTTGGCCTTAGCTGGAGTCTGGCTGTTGCACTTTGCATGCAGTGTGCTATCTTGGTCTTAGCTGGATTCTGGCCGTTGAACTTTGCATGCAGTGTGCTATCTTGGCCTTAGCTGGGCTCTGGCTGTTGCATTTTGCATTTGGTGTGCTATCTTGGTCTTAGCTGGAGTCTGGCTGTTGCATTTTGCATGTGGTGTGCTATCTTGGTTTTAGCTGGAGTCTGGCTGTTGCACTTTGCATGCAGTGCGCTATCCTGGCCTTAGCTGGAATCTGGCTGTTGCATTTTGCATGCAGTGTGCTAGCTTGGTCTTACCTGGGGCCTGGCAGTTGCATTTTGCATGCACTATTCTTGGTCTTGGCTGGGGTCTGGCTATTCCATTTTGCATGCAGTGTGCTATCTTGGCCTTAGCTGGAGTCTGGCTGTTGCACTTTGCATTCAGTGTGCTATCTTGGTCTTAGCTTGATTCTGGCTGTTGCATTTTGCATGCAGTGTGCTATCTTGGTCTTAGCTGGGGTCTGGCTGTTGCATTTTGCATGCAGAATGCTATCTTGGTTTTAGCTGGGGTTTGTCTGTTACATTTTGCATGCAGTGTGCTATCTTGGTCTTAGATGGAGTCTGGCTGTTGCATTGTGCATGCAGTTTGCTATCTTGGCCTTAGCTGGAGTCTGGCTGTTGCATTTTGCCTGCGGTGTGCTGTCTTGGTCTTAGCTGGAGTCTGGCTGTTGTATTTTGCCTGCAGTGTGCTGTCTTGGTCTTATCTGGAGTCTGGCTGTTGCATTTTGCCTGCAGTGTGCTATCTTGGCCTTAGCTGGAAGCTGACTGTTGCATTTTGCATGTGTTGTCCTATCTTGGTGTTAGCTGCTGTCTGGCTGTTGCTTTTTGCCTGAGGTGTGCTATCTTGGTCTAAGCTGGAGTCTGGCTGTTGCATTTTGCATGTGGTGTGCTATCTTGGTCTTAGCTGGAGTCTGGCTGTTGCATTTTGCATGCGGTGTGCTATCTTGACCTTAGCAGGAGTCTAGCTGTTGCATTTTGCCTGCAGTGTGCTATCTTGGCCTTAGCTGGACGCTGACTGTTGCATTTTACATGCGGTGTGCTATATTGGTCTTAGCTGGAGTCTGACTGTTGCACCTTGCATGCATTGTGCTATCTTGGTCTTAGCTCGCGTCTGGCTGTTGCACTTTGCATGCAGTGCACTATCTCTGCCTTAGCTGGAATCCGGCTGTTGCACTTTGCATGCAGTGTGCTATCTTGGTCTTAGCTGGATTCTGGCTGTTGCATTTTGCATGCAGTGTGCTATCTTGGTCTTAGCCGGAGTCTGGCAGTTGCATTTTGCATGTGGTGTGCTATCTTGGTCTTAGCTGGAGTCTGGCTGTTGCATTTTGCATGCAGGGTGCTATCTTGGTTTTAGCTGGGGTCTATCTGTTGCATTTTGCATGCAGTGTGCTATCATGATCTTAGCTGGGACCTGGCTGTTGCATTTTGCATGCACTATGCTATCTTGGTTTTAGCTATAGTCTGGCTGTTGCACTTTGCATGCAGTGTGCTATCTGCTTTTTAGCTGGAGTTTGGCTGTTGAATTTTGCATGCAGTGTGCTATCTTGGTCGTATCTGGAGTCTGGCTTTTGCATTTTGCATGCAGTGTGTTATTTCTGTCTTAGATGGTGTCTGGCTGTTGCATTTTGCATGCAGTGTGCTTTCTTGGTCTTAGCTTGAGTCTGACTGTTGTATTTTGCATGCGTTGTGCTATTTTGGTCTTAGCTCGGGTTGGCTGTTGCATTTTGCATGCGCTATGCTATGTTGGTCTTAGCTGGAGTCAGTCTGTTGCACTTTGCATGCAGTGTGCTACCTTGGTCTTAGATGGAGTCTGGCTGTTGCATTGTGCATGCAGTGTGCTATCTTGGCGTTAGCTGGAGTTTGGCTGTTGCATTTTGCCTGCTGTGTGCTGTCTTGGTCTTAGCTGGAGTCTGGCTGTTGTATTTTGCCTGCTGTGTGCTGTCTTGGTCTTAGCTGGAGTCTGGCTGTTGCATTTTGCCTGCAGTGTGCTATTTTGGCCTTAGCTGGAAGCTGACTGTTGCATTTTGCATGCCTTGTGCTTTCTTGGTCTTAGCTGGAGTCTGGCTGTTGCATTTTGCATGTGGTGTGCTATCTTGGTCTTAGCTGGAGTCTGGCTGTTGCATTTTGCATGTGGTGTGCTATCCTGGTCTAAGGTGGAGTCTGGCTATTGCATTTTGCATGCGGTGTGCTATCTTGGTTTTAGCTGGAGTCTGGCTGTTGTACTTCGCAATCAGTGTGCTATCATGGTTTTAGCTGGGCTCTGGCTGTTGCATTTTGCATTTGGTGTGCTATCTTGGTCTTAGCTGGAGTCTGGCTGTTGCATTTTGCATGTGGTGTGCTATCTTGGTTTTAGCTGGAGTCTGGCTGTTGCACTTTGCATGCAGTGCGCTATCCTGGCCTTAGCTGGAATCTGGCTGTTGCATTTTGCATGCAGTGTGCTAGCTTGGTCTTACCTGGGGCCTGGCAGTTGCATTTTGCATGCACTATTCTTGGTCTTAGCTTGGGTCTGGCTATTCCATTTTGCATGCAGTGTGCTATCTTGGCCTTAGCTGGAGTCTGGCTGTTGCATTTTGCATGCAGTGTGCTAGCTTGGTCTTAGCTGGGGCCTGGCTGTTGCATTTTACATGCGCTATGCTATCTTGGTCTTAGCTGGGGACTGGCTGTTGCACTTTGCATGCAGTGTGCTATCTTGGCCTTAGCTGGAGTCTGGCTGTTGCACTTTGCATGCAGTGTGCTATCTTGGTCTTAGCTGGATTCTGGCTGTTGAACTTTGCATACAGTGTGCTATCTTGGCCTTAGCTGGAGTCTGGCTGTTGCACTTTTCATTCAGTGTGCTATCTTGGTCTTAGCTGGATTCTGGCTGTTGCATTTTGCATGCAGTGTGCTATCTTGGTCTTAGCTGGGGTCTAGCTGTTGCATTTTGCATGCAGCATGCTATCTTGGTTTTAGCTGGGGTTTGTCTGTTACATTTTGCATGCAGTGTGCTATCTTGGCCTTAGCTGGACGCTGACTGTTGCATTTTACATGCGGTGTGCTATATTGGTCTTAGCTGGAGTCTGACTGTTGCACCTTGCATGCAGTGTGCTATCTTGGTCTTAGCTCGCGTCTGGCTGTTGCACTTTGCATGCAGTGCACTATCTCTGCCTTAGCTGGAATCCGGCTGTTGCACTTTGCATGCAGTGTGCTATCGTGGTCTTAGCTGGATTCTGGCTGTTGCATTTTGCATGCAGTGTGCTATCTTGGTCTTAGCCGGAGTCTGGCAGTTGCATTTTGCATGTGGTGTGCTATCTTGGTCTTAGCTGGAGTCTGGCTGTTGCATTTTGCATGCAGGGTGCTATCTTGGTTTTAGCTGGGGTCTATCTGTTGCATTTTGCATGCAGTGTGCTATCATGATCTTAGCTGGGACCTGGCTGTTGCATTTTGCATGCACTATGCTATCTTGGTTTTAGCTATAGTCTGGCTGTTGCACTTTGCATGCAGTGTGCTATCTGCGTTTTAGCTGGAGTTTGGCTGTTGAATTTTGCATGCAGTGTGCTATCTTGGTCGTATCTGGAGTCTGGCTTTTGCATTTTGCATGCAGTGTGTTATTTCTGTCTTAGATGGTGTCTGGCTGTTGCATTTTGCATGCAGTGTGCTTTCTTGGTCTTAGCTTGAGTCTGACTGTTGTATTTTGCATGCGTTGTGCTATTTTGGTCTTAGCTCGGGTTGGCTGTTGCATTTTGCATGCGCTATGCTATGTTGGTCTTAGCTGGAGTCAGTCTGTTGCACTTTGCATGCAGTGTGCTACCTTGGTCTTAGATGGAGTCTGGCTGTTGCATTGTGCATGCAGTGTGCTATCTTGGCGTTAGCTGGAGTTTGGCTGTTGCATTTTGCCTGCTGTGTGCTGTCTTGGTCTTAGCTGGAGTCTGGCTGTTGCATTTTGCCTGCAGTGTGCTATTTTGGCCTTAGCTGGAAGCTGACTGTTGCATTTTGCATGCATTGTGCTTTCTTGGTCTTAGCTGGAGTCTGGCTGTTGCATTTTGCATGTGGTGTGCTATCCTGGTCTAAGGTGGAGTCTGGCTATTGCATTTTGCATGCGGTGTGCTATCTTGGTTTTAGCTGGAGTCTGGCTGTTGTACTTCGCAATCAGTGTGCTATCATGGTTTTAGCTGGGCTCTGGCTGTTGCATTTTGCATTTGGTGTGCTATCTTGGTCTTAGCTGGAGTCTGGCTGTTGCATTTTGCATGTGGTGTGCTATCTTGGTTTTAGCTGGAGTCTGGCTGTTGCACTTTGCATGCAGTGCGCTATCCTGGCCTTAGCTGGAATCTGGCTGTTGCATTTTGCATGCAGTGTGCTAGCTTGGTCTTACCTGGGGCCTGGCAGTTGCATTTTGCATGCACTATTCTTGGTCTTAGCTTGGGTCTGGCTATTCCATTTTGCATGCAGTGTGCTATCTTGGCCTTAGCTGGAGTCTGGCTGTTGCATTTTGCATGCAGTGTGCTAGCTTGGTCTTAGCTGGGGCCTGGCTGTTGCATTTTACATGCGCTATGCTATCTTGGTCTTAGCTGGGGACTGGCTATTGCACTTTGCATGCAGTGTGCTATCTTGGCCTTAGCTGGAGTCTGGCTGTTGCACTTTGCATGCAGTGTGCTATCTTGGTCTTAGCTGGATTCTGGCTGTTGAACTTTGCATACAGTGTGCTATCTTGGCCTTAGCTGGAGTCTGGCTGTTGCACTTTTCATTCAGTGTGCTATCTTGGTCTTAGCTGGATTCTGGCTGTTGCATTTTGCATGCAGTGTGCTATCTTGGTCTTAGCTGGGGTCTGGCTGTTGCATTTTGCATGCAGCATGCTATCTTGGTTTTAGCTGGGGTTTGTCTGTTACATTTTGCATGCAGTGTGCTATCTTGGTCTTAGATGGAGTCTGGCTGTTGCATTGCGCATGCAGTTTGCTATCTTGGCCTTAGCTGGAGTCTGGCTGTTGCACTTTTCATTCAGTGTGCTATCTTGGTCTTAGCTGGATTCTGGCTGTTGCATTTTGCATGCAGTGTGCTATCTTGGTCTTAGCTGGGGTCTAGCTGTTGCATTTTGCATGCAGCATGCTATCTTGGTTTTAGCTGGGGTTTGTCTGTTACATTTTGCATGCAGTGTGCTATCTTGGCCTTAGCTGGACGCTGACTGTTGCATTTTACATGCGGTGTGCTATATTGGTCTTAGCTGGAGTCTGACTGTTGCACCTTGCATGCAGTGTGCTATCTTGGTCTTAGCTCGCGTCTGGCTGTTGCACTTTGCATGCAGTGCACTATCTCTGCCTTAGCTGGAATCCGGCTGTTGCACTTTGCATGCAGTGTGCTATCGTGGTCTTAGCTGGATTCTGGCTGTTGCATTTTGCATGCAGTGTGCTATCTTGGTCTTAGCCGGAGTCTGGCAGTTGCATTTTGCATGTGGTGTGCTATCTTGGTCTTAGCTGGAGTCTGGCTGTTGCATTTTGCATGCAGGGTGCTATCTTGGTTTTAGCTGGGGTCTATCTGTTGCATTTTGCATGCAGTGTGCTATCATGATCTTAGCTGGGACCTGGCTGTTGCATTTTGCATGCACTATGCTATCTTGGTTTTAGCTATAGTCTGGCTGTTGCACTTTGCATGCAGTGTGCTATCTGCGTTTTAGCTGGAGTTTGGCTGTTGAATTTTGCATGCAGTGTGCTATCTTGGTCGTATCTGGAGTCTGGCTTTTGCATTTTGCATGCAGTGTGTTATTTCTGTCTTAGATGGTGTCTGGCTGTTGCATTTTGCATGCAGTGTGCTTTCTTGGTCTTAGCTTGAGTCTGACTGTTGTATTTTGCATGCGTTGTGCTATTTTGGTCTTAGCTCGGGTTGGCTGTTGCATTTTGCATGCGCTATGCTATGTTGGTCTTAGCTGGAGTCAGTCTGTTGCACTTTGCATGCAGTGTGCTACCTTGGTCTTAGATGGAGTCTGGCTGTTGCATTGTGCATGCAGTGTGCTATCTTGGCGTTAGCTGGAGTTTGGCTGTTGCATTTTGCCTGCTGTGTGCTGTCTTGGTCTTAGCTGGAGTCTGGCTGTTGCATTTTGCCTGCAGTGTGCTATTTTGGCCTTAGCTGGAAGCTGACTGTTGCATTTTGCATGCATTGTGCTTTCTTGGTCTTAGCTGGAGTCTGGCTGTTGCAT
The DNA here is from genome assembly GCF_040938575.1 of Ambystoma mexicanum. NCBI lineage: Eukaryota > Metazoa > Chordata > Amphibia > Caudata > Ambystomatidae > Ambystoma > Ambystoma mexicanum. Next base: position 58,727,229 of record NC_090935.1, on the reverse strand, counting down.
TTTGCATGTGGTGTGCTATCCTGGTCTAAGGTGGAGTCTGGCTATTGCATTTTGCATGCGGTGTGCTATCTTGGTTTTAGCTGGAGTCTGGCTGTTGTACTTCGCAATCAGTGTGCTATCATGGTTTTAGCTGGGCTCTGGCTGTTGCATTTTGCATTTGGTGTGCTATCTTGGTCTTAGCTGGAGTCTGGCTGTTGCATTTTGCATGTGGTGTGCTATCTTGGTTTTAGCTGGAGTCTGGCTGTTGCACTTTGCATGCAGTGCGCTATCCTGGCCTTAGCTGGAATCTGGCTGTTGCATTTTGCATGCAGTGTGCTAGCTTGGTCTTACCTGGGGCCTGGCAGTTGCATTTTGCATGCACTATTCTTGGTCTTAGCTTGGGTCTGGCTATTCCATTTTGCATGCAGTGTGCTATCTTGGCCTTAGCTGGAGTCTGGCTGTTGCATTTTGCATGCAGTGTGCTAGCTTGGTCTTAGCTGGGGCCTGGCTGTTGCATTTTACATGCGCTATGCTATCTTGGTCTTAGCTGGGGACTGGCTATTGCACTTTGCATGCAGTGTGCTATCTTGGCCTTAGCTGGAGTCTGGCTGTTGCACTTTGCATGCAGTGTGCTATCTTGGTCTTAGCTGGATTCTGGCTGTTGAACTTTGCATACAGTGTGCTATCTTGGCCTTAGCTGGAGTCTGGCTGTTGCACTTTTCATTCAGTGTGCTATCTTGGTCTTAGCTGGATTCTGGCTGTTGCATTTTGCATGCAGTGTGCTATCTTGGTCTTAGCTGGGGTCTGGCTGTTGCATTTTGCATGCAGCATGCTATCTTGGTTTTAGCTGGGGTTTGTCTGTTACATTTTGCATGCAGTGTGCTATCTTGGTCTTAGATGGAGTCTGGCTGTTGCATTGCGCATGCAGTTTGCTATCTTGGCCTTAGCTGGAGTCTGGCTGTTGCATTTTGCCTGCGGTGTGCTGTCTTGGTCTTAGCTGGAGTCTGGCTGTTGTATTTTGCCTGCAGTGTGCTGTCTTGGTCTTATCTGGAGTCTGGCTGTTGCATTTTGCCTGCAGTGTGCTATCTTGGCCTTAGCTGGTAGCTGACTGTTACATTTTGCGTGTGTTGTCCTATCTTGGTGTTAGCTGCTGTCTGGCTGTTGCTTTTTGCCTGAGGTGTGCTATCTTGGTCTAAGCTGGAGTCTGGCTGTGGCATTTTGCATGTGGTGTGCTATCTTGGTCTTAGCTGGAGTCTGGCTGTTGCATTTTGCATGTGGTGTGCTATATTGACCTTAGCAGGAGTCTAGCTGTTGCATTTTGCATGCAGTGTGCTATCTTGGCCGTATATGGAGTCTGGCTGTTGAACTTTGCATGCAGTGTGCTATATTGGTCTTAGCTGGATTCTGGCTGTTGCACTTTGCATGCAATGTGCTATCTTGGCCTTAGCTGGAGTCTGGCTGTTGCACTTTGCATGCAGTGCACTATCTCTGCCTTAGCTGGAATCCGGCTGTTGCACTTTGCATGCAGTGTGCTATCATGGTCTTAGCTGGATTCTGGCTGTTGCATTTTGCATGCAGTGTGCTATCTTGGTCTTAGCCGGAGTCTGGCAGTTGCATTTTGCATGTGGTGTGCTATCTTGGTCTTAGCTGGGGTCTGGCTGTTGCATTTTGCATGCAGGGTGCTATCTTGGTCTTAGCTGGGGTCTGTCTGTTGCATTTTGCATGCAGTGTGCTATCATGATCTTAGCTGGGACCTGGCTGTTGCATTTTGCATGCACTATGCTATCTTGGTTTTAGCTATAGTCTGGCTGTTGAACTTTGCATGCAGTGTGCTATCTGCGTTTTAGCTGGAGTTTGGCTGTTGAATTTTGCATGCAGTGTGCTATCTTGGTCGTATCTGGAGTCTGGCTTTTGCATTTTGCATGCAGTGTGTTATTTCTGTCTTGGATGGGGTATGGCTGTTGCATTTTGCATGCAGTGTGCTATCTTGGTCTTAGATGGAGTCTGGCTGTTGCATTTGGCATGCAGGGTGCTATCCTGGTCTTAGCTGGGGTCTGGCTGTTGCATTTCGCATGTGGTGTGCTATCTTGGTCTTAGCTGGAGTCTTACTGTTGCACTTTGCATGCAGTGTGCTAACTTGCTCTTAGCTTAGTCTGGCTGTTGCATTTTGCATGTGCTATGCTATCTTAGTCTTAGCTGGGGTCTGGCTGTTGCACTTTGAATGCAGTGTGCTATCTTGGCCTTAGCTGGAGTCTAGCTGTTGCATCTTGCCTGCAGTGTGCTGTCTTGGTCTTAGCTCGAGTCTGGCTGTTGTATTTTGCCTGCAGTGTGCTGTCTTGGTCTTAGCTGTAGTCTGGCTGTTGCATTTTGCATGCAGGGTGCTATCTTGGTCTTAGCTGGGGTTGGCTGTTGCATTTTACATGCGCTATGCTATCTTGGTCTTAGCTGGAGTCAGTCCGTTGCACTTTGCATGCAGTGTGCTATCTTGGTCTTAGATGGAGTCTGGCTGTTGCATTGTACATGCAGTTTGCTATCTTGGCCTTAGCTGGAGTCTGGCTGTTGCATTTTGCCCGCGGTGTGCTGTCTTGGTCTTAGCTGGAGTCTGGCTGTTGCACTTTGCATGCAGTGTGCTATCTTGGTCTTAGCTGGATTCTGGCCGTTGAACTTTGCATGCAGTGTGCTATCTTGGCCTTAGCTGGGCTCTGGCTGTTGCATTTTGCATTTGGTGTGCTATCTTGGTCTTAGCTGGAGTCTGGCTGTTGCATTTTGCATGTGGTGTGCTATCTTGGTTTTAGCTGGAGTCTGGCTGTTGCACTTTGCATGCAGTGCGCTATCCTGGCCTTAGCTGGAATCTGGCTGTTGCATTTTGCATGCAGTGTGCTAGCTTGGTCTTACCTGGGGCCTGGCAGTTGCATTTTGCATGCACTATTCTTGGTCTTAGCTGGGGTCTGGCTATTCCATTTTGCATGCAGTGTGCTATCTTGGCCTTAGCTGAAGTCTGGCTGTTGCATTTTGCATGCAGTGTGCTAGCTTGGTCTTAGCTGGGGCCTGGCTGTTGCATTTTGCATGCGCTATGCTATCTTGGTCTTAGCTGGGGTCTGGCTGTTGCACTCTGCATGCAGTGTGCTATCTTGGCCTTAGCTGGAGTCTGGCTGTTGCACTTTGCATGCAGTGTGCTATCTTGGTCTTAGCTGGATTCTGGCTGTTCAACTTTGCATGCAGTGTGCTATCTTGGCCTTAGCTGGAGTCTGGCTGTTGCACTTTGCATTCAGTGTGCTATCTTGGTCTTAGCTGGATTCTGGCTGTTGCATTTTGCATGCAGTGTGCTATATTGGTCTTAGCTGGGGTCTGGCTGTTGCATTTTGCATGCAGCATGCTATCTTGGTCTTAGATGGAGTCTGGCTGTTGCATTGTGCATGCAGTTTGCTATCTTGGCCTTAGCTGGAGTCTGGCTGTTGCATTTTGCCTGCGGTGTGCTGTCTTGGTCTTAGCTGGAGTCTGGCTGTTGTATTTTGCCTGCAGTGTGCTGTCTTGGTCTTAGCTGGAGTCTAGCTGTTGCACTTTGCATTCAGTGTGCTATCTTGGTCTTAGCTGGATTCTGGCTGTTGCATTTTGCCTGCAGTGTGCTATCTTGGCCTTAGCTGGTAGCTGACTGTTACATTTTGCGTGTGTTGTCCTATCTTGGTGTTAGCTGCTGTCTGGCTGTTGCTTTTTGCCTGAGGTGTGCTATCTTGGTCTAAGCTGGAGTCTGGCTGTGGCATTTTGCATGTGGTGTGCTATCTTGGTCTTAGCTGGAGTCTGGCTGTTGCATTTTGCATGTGGTGTGCTATATTGACCTTAGCAGGAGTCTAGCTGTTGCATTTTGCATGCAGTGTGCTATCTTGGCCGTATATGGAGTCTGGCTGTTGAACTTTGCATGCAGTGTGCTATATTGGTCTTAGCTGGATTCTGGCTGTTGCACTTTGCATGCAATGTGCTATCTTGGCCTTAGCTGGAGTCTGGCTGTTGCACTTTGCATGCAGTGCACTATCTCTGCCTTAGCTGGAATCCGGCTGTTGCACTTTGCATGCAGTGTGCTATCATGGTCTTAGCTGGATTCTGGCTGTTGCATTTTGCATGCAGTGTGCTATCTTGGTCTTAGCCGGAGTCTGGCAGTTGCATTTTGCATGTGGTGTGCTATCTTGGTCTTAGCTGGGGTCTGGCTGTTGCATTTTGCATGCAGGGTGCTATCTTGGTCTTAGCTGGGGTCTGTCTGTTGCATTTTGCATGCAGTGTGCTATCATGATCTTAGCTGGGACCTGGCTGTTGCATTTTGCATGCACTATGCTATCTTGGTTTTAGCTATAGTCTGGCTGTTGAACTTTGCATGCAGTGTGCTATCTGCGTTTTAGCTGGAGTTTGGCTGTTGAATTTTGCATGCAGTGTGCTATCTTGGTCGTATCTGGAGTCTGGCTTTTGCATTTTGCATGCAGTGTGTTATTTCTGTCTTGGATGGGGTATGGCTGTTGCATTTTGCATGCAGTGTGCTATCTTGGTCTTAGATGGAGTCTGGCTGTTGCATTTGGCATGCAGGGTGCTATCCTGGTCTTAGCTGGGGTCTGGCTGTTGCATTTCGCATGTGGTGTGCTATCTTGGTCTTAGCTGGAGTCTTACTGTTGCACTTTGCATGCAGTGTGCTAACTTGCTCTTAGCTTAGTCTGGCTGTTGCATTTTGCATGTGCTATGCTATCTTAGTCTTAGCTGGGGTCTGGCTGTTGCACTTTGAATGCAGTGTGCTATCTTGGCCTTAGCTGGAGTCTAGCTGTTGCATCTTGCCTGCAGTGTGCTGTCTTGGTCTTAGCTCGAGTCTGGCTGTTGTATTTTGCCTGCAGTGTGCTGTCTTGGTCTTAGCTGTAGTCTGGCTGTTGCATTTTGCATGCAGGGTGCTATCTTGGTCTTAGCTGGGGTTGGCTGTTGCATTTTACATGCGCTATGCTATCTTGGTCTTAGCTGGAGTCAGTCCGTTGCACTTTGCATGCAGTGTGCTATCTTGGTCTTAGATGGAGTCTGGCTGTTGCATTGTACATGCAGTTTGCTATCTTGGCCTTAGCTGGAGTCTGGCTGTTGCATTTTGCCTGCGGTGTGCTGTCTTGGTCTTAGCTGGAGTCTGGCTGTTGCACTTTGCATGCAGTGTGCTATCTTGGTCTTAGCTGGATTCTGGCCGTTGAACTTTGCATGCAGTGTGCTATCTTGGCCTTAGCTGGGCTCTGGCTGTTGCATTTTGCATTTGGTGTGCTATCTTGGTCTTAGCTGGAGTCTGGCTGTTGCATTTTGCATGTGGTGTGCTATCTTGGTTTTAGCTGGAGTCTGGCTGTTGCACTTTGCATGCAGTGCGCTATCCTGGCCTTAGCTGGAATCTGGCTGTTGCATTTTGCATGCAGTGTGCTAGCTTGGTCTTACCTGGGGCCTGGCAGTTGCATTTTGCATGCACTATTCTTGGTCTTAGCTGGGGTCTGGCTATTCCATTTTGCATGCAGTGTGCTATCTTGGCCTTAGCTGGAGTCTGGCTGTTGCATTTTGCATGCAGTGTGCTAGCTTGGTCTTAGCTGGGGCCTGGCTGTTGCATTTTGCATGCGCTATGCTATCTTGGTCTTAGCTGGGGTCTGGCTGTTGCACTCTGCATGCAGTGTGCTATCTTGGCCTTAGCTGGAGTCTGGCTGTTGCACTTTGCATGCAGTGTGCTATCTTGGTCTTAGCTGGATTCTGGCTGTTCAACTTTGCATGCAGTGTGCTATCTTGGCCTTAGCTGGAGTCTGGCTGTTGCACTTTGCATTCAGTGTGCTATCTTGGTCTTAGCTGGATTCTGGCTGTTGCATTTTGCATGCAGTGTGCTATCTTGGTCTTAGCTGGGGTCTGGCTGTTGCATTTTGCATGCAGCATGCTATCTTGGTCTTAGATGGAGTCTGGCTGTTGCATTGTGCATGCAGTTTGCTATCTTGGCCTTAGCTGGAGTCTGGCTGTTGCATTTTGCCTGCGGTGTGCTGTCTTGGTCTTAGCTGGAGTCTGGCTGTTGTATTTTGCCTGCAGTGTGCTGTCTTGGTCTTAGCTGGAGTCTAGCTGTTGCACTTTGCATTCAGTGTGCTATCTTGGTCTTAGCTGGATTCTGGCTGTTGCATTTTGCATGCAGTGTGCTATCTTGGTCTTAGCTGGGGTCTGGCTGTTGCATTTTGCATGCAGCATGCTATCTTGGTTTTAGCTGGGGTTTGTCTGTTGCATTTTGCATGCAGTGTGCTATCATGGTCTTAGTTGGGATCTGGCTGTTGCATTTTGCATGAACTATGCTATCTTGGTCTTAGCCTGGGTCTGTCTGTTGCACTTTGCATGCGGTGTCCTATCTTGGCCTTAGCTGGAGTCTGGCTGTTGCATTTTGCATGCAGGGTGCTATCTTGGTCTTAGCTGGGGTCTGGCTGTTGCATTTTGCATGTGGTGTGCTATCTTGGTCTTAGCTGGAGTCTGACTGTTGCACTTTGCATGCAGTGTGCTATCTTGGTGTTAGATGGAGTCTGGCTGTTGCATTTGGCATGCAGGGTGCTATCCTGGTCTTAGCTGGGGTCTGGCTGTTGCATTTTGCATGTGGTGTGCTATCTTGGTCTTAGCTGGAGTCTTACTGTTGCACTTTGCATGCAGTGTGCTATCTTGCTCTTAGCTTAGTCTGGCTGTTGCATTTTGCATGTGCTATGCTATCTTAGTCTTAGCTGGGGTCTGGCTGTTGCACTTTGAATGCAGGGTGCTATCTTGGCCTTAGCTGGAGTCTAGCTGTTGCATCTTGCCTGCAGTGTGCTGTCTTGGTCTTAGCTCGAGTCTGGCTGTTGTATTTTGCCTGCAGTGTGCTGTCTTGGTCTTAGCTGTAGTCTGGCTGTTGCATTTTGCATGCAGGGTGCTATCTTGGTCTTAGCTGGGGTTGGCTGTTGCATTTTACATGCGCTATGCTATCTTGGTCTTAGCTGGAGTCAGTCCGTTGCACTTTGCATGCAGTGTGCTATCTTGGTCTTAGATGGAGTCTGGCTGTTGAATTGTGCATGCAGTTTGCTATCTTGGCCTTAGCTGGAGTCTGGCTGTTGCATTTTGCCTGCGGTGTGCTGTCTTGGTCTTAGCTGGAGTCTGGCTGTTGTATTTTGCCTGAGGTGTGCTATCTTGGTCTAAGCTGGAGTCTGGCTGTTGCATTTTGCATGTGGTGTGCTATCTTGACCTTAGCAGGAATCTGGCTGTTGCATTTTGCCTGCAGTGTGCTGTCTTGGTCTTAGCTGGAGTCTGGCTGTTGCATTTTGCCTGCAGTGTGCTATCTTGGCCTTAGCTGGAAGCTGATTGTTGCATTTTGCATGCGTTGTCCTATCTTGGTGTTAGCTGGAGTCTGGCTGTTGCATTTTGCATGTGGTGTGCTATCTTGACCTTAGCAGGAGTCTGGCTGTTGCATTTTGCATGCAGTGTGCTAACTTGGCCGTATATGGAGTCCGGCTGTTGAACTTTGCATGCAGTGTGCTACCTTGGCCTTAGCTGGAGTCTGGCTGTTGCACTTTGCATGCGGTGTGCTATCTTGGTCTTAGCTGGATTCTGGCTGTTGAACTTTGCATGCAGTGTGCTATCTTGGCCTTAGCTGGAGTCTGGCTGTTGCACTTTGCATGCAGTGTGCTATCTTGGTCTTAGCTGGATTCTGTCCGTTGAACTTTGCATGCAGTGTGCTATCTTGGCCTTAGCTGGGCTCTGGCTGTTACATTTTGCATTTGGCGTGCTATCTTGGTCTTAGCTGGAGTCTGGCTGTTGCATTTTGCATGTGGTGTGCTATCTTGGTTTTAGCTGGAGTCTGGCTGTTGCACTTTGCATGCAGTGCGCTATCCTGGCCTTAGCTGGAATCTGGCTGTTGCATTTTGCATGCAGTGTGCTAGCTTGGTCTTACCTGGGGCCTGGCAGTTGCATTTTGCATGCACTATTCTTGGTCTTGGCTGGGGTCTGGCTATTCCATTTTGCATGCAGTGTGCTATCTTGGCCTTAGCTGGAGTCTGGCTGTTGCACTTTGCATTCAGTGTGCTATCTTGGTCTTAGCTTGATTCTGGCTGTTGCATTTTGCATTCAGTGTGCTATCTTGGTCTTAGCTGGGGTCTGGCTGTTGCATTTTGCATGCAGCATGCTATCTTGGTTTTAGCTGGGGTTTGTCTGTTACATTTTGCATGCAGTGTGCTATCTTGGTCTTAGATGGAGTCTGGCTGTTGCATTGTGCATGCAGTTTGCTATCTTGGCCTTAGCTGGAGTCTGGCTGTTGCATTTTGCCTGCGGTGTGCTGTCTTGGTCTTAGCTGGAGTCTGGCTGTTGTATTTTGCCTGCAGTGTGCTGTCTTGGTCTTATCTGGAGTCTGGCTGTTGCATTTTGCCTGCAGTGTGCTATCTTGGCCTTAGCTGGAAGCTGACTGTTGCATTTTGCATGTGTTGTCCTATCTTGGTGTTAGCTGCTGTCTGGCTGTTGCTTTTTGCCTGAGGTGTGCTATCTTGGTCTAAGCTGGAGTCTGGCTGTTGCATTTTGCATGTGGTGTGCTATCTTGGTCTTAGCTGGAGTCTGGCTGTTGCATTTTGCATGTGGTGTGCTATCTTGACCTTAGCAGGAGTCTAGCTGTTGCATTTTGCCTGCAGTGTGCTATCTTGGCCTTAGCTGGACGCTGACTGTTGCATTTTACATGCGGTGTGCTATATTGGTCTTAGCTGGAGTCTGACTGTTGCACCTTGCATGCAGTGTGCTATCTTGGTCTTAGCTCGCGTCTGGCTGTTGCACTTTGCATGCAGTGCACTATCTCTGCCTTAGCTGGAATCCGGCTGTTGCACTTTGCATGCAGTGTGCTATTGTGGTCTTAGCTGGATTCTGGCTGTTGCATTTTGCATGCAGTGTGCTATCTTGGTCTTAGCCGGAGTCTGGCAGTTGCATTTTGCATGTGGTGTGCTATCTTGGTCTTAGCTGGAGTCTGGCTGTTGCATTTTGCATGCAGGGTGCTATCTTGGTTTTAGCTGGGGTCTATCTGTTGCATTTTGCATGCAGTGTGCTATCATGATCTTAGCTGGGACCTGGCTGTTGCATTTTGCATGCACTATGCTATCTTGGTTTTAGCTATAGTCTGGCTGTTGCACTTTGCATGCAGTGTGCTATCTGCTTTTTAGCTGGAGTTTGGCTGTTGAATTTTGCATGCAGTGTGCTATCTTGGTCGTATCTGGAGTCTGGCTTTTGCATTTTGCATGCAGTGTGTTATTTCTGTCTTAGATGGTGTCTGGCTGTTGCATTTTGCATGCAGTGTGCTTTCTTGGTCTTAGCTTGAGTCTGACTGTTGTATTTTGCATGCGTTGTGCTATTTTGGTCTTAGCTCGGGTTGGCTGTTGCATTTTGCATGCGCTATGCTATGTTGGTCTTAGCTGGAGTCAGTCTGTTGCACTTTGCATGCAGTGTGCTACCTTGGTCTTAGATGGAGTCTGGCTGTTGCATTGTGCATGCAGTGTGCTATCTTGGCGTTAGCTGGAGTTTGGCTGTTGCATTTTGCCTGCTGTGTGCTGTCTTGGTCTTAGCTGGAGTCTGGCTGTTGTATTTTGCCTGCTGTGTGCTGTCTTGGTCTTAGCTGGAGTCTGGCTGTTGCATTTTGCCTGCAGTGTGCTATTTTGGCCTTAGCTGGAAGCTGACTGTTGCATTTTGCATGCATTGTGCTTTCTTGGTCTTAGCTGGAGTCTGGCTGTTGCATTTTGCATGTGGTGTGCTATCTTGGTCTTAGCTGGAGTCTGGCTGTTGCATTTTGCATGTGGTGTGCTATCCTGGTCTAAGGTGGAGTCTGGCTATTGCATTTTGCATGCGGTGTGCTATCTTGGTTTTAGCTGGAGTCTGGCTGTTGTACTTCGCAATCAGTGTGCTATCATGGTTTTAGCTGGGCTCTGGCTGTTGCATTTTGCATTTGGTGTGCTATCTTGGTCTTAGCTGGAGTCTGGCTGTTGCATTTTGCATGTGGTGTGCTATCTTGGTTTTAGCTGGAGTCTGGCTGTTGCACTTTGCATGCAGTGCGCTATCCTGGCCTTAGCTGGAATCTGGCTGTTGCATTTTGCATGCAGTGTGCTAGCTTGGTCTTACCTGGGGCCTGGCAGTTGCATTTTGCATGCACTATTCTTGGTCTTAGCTTGGGTCTGGCTATTCCATTTTGCATGCAGTGTGCTATCTTGGCCTTAGCTGGAGTCTGGCTGTTGCATTTTGCATGCAGTGTGCTAGCTTGGTCTTAGCTGGGGCCTGGCTGTTGCATTTTACATGCGCTATGCTATCTTGGTCTTAGCTGGGGACTGGCTGTTGCACTTTACATGCAGTGTGCTATCTTGGCCTTAGCTGGAGTCTGGCTGTTGCACTTTGCATGCAGTGTGCTATCTTGGTCTTAGCTGGATTCTGGCTGTTGAACTTTGCATACAGTGTGCTATCTTGGCCTTAGCTGGAGTCTGGCTGTTGCACTTTTCATTCAGTGTGCTATCTTGGTCTTAGCTGGATTCTGGCTGTTGCATTGTGCATGCAGTGTGCTATCTTGGTCTTAGCTGGGGTCTAGCTGTTGCATTTTGCATGCAGCATGCTATCTTGGTTTTAGCTGGGGTTTGTCTGTTACATTTTGCATGCAGTGTGCTATCTTGGCCTTAGCTGGACGCTGACTGTTGCATTTTACATGCGGTGTGCTATATTGGTCTTAGCTGGGGTCTGGCTGTTGCATTTTGCATGCAGGGTGCTATCTTGGTCTTAGCTGGGGTCTGTCTGTTGCATTTTGCATGCAGTGTGCTATCATGATCTTAGCTGGGACCTGGCTGTTGCATTTTGCATGCACTATGCTATCTTGGTTTTAGCTATAGTCTGGCTGTTGAACTTTGCATGCAGTGTGCTATCTGCGTTTTAGCTGGAGTTTGGCTGTTGAATTTTGCATGCAGTGTGCTATCTTGGTCGTATCTGGAGTCTGGCTTTTGCATTTTGCATGCAGTGTGTTATTTCTGTCTTGGATGGGGTATGGCTGTTGCATTTTGCATGCAGTGTGCTATCTTGGTCTTAGATGGAGTCTGGCTGTTGCATTTGGCATGCAGGGTGCTATCCTGGTCTTAGCTGGGGTCTGGCTGTTGCATTTCGCATGTGGTGTGCTATCTTGGTCTTAGCTGGAGTCTTACTGTTGCACTTTGCATGCAGTGTGCTAACTTGCTCTTAGCTTAGTCTGGCTGTTGCATTTTGCATGTGCTATGCTATCTTAGTCTTAGCTGGGGTCTGGCTGTTGCACTTTGAATGCAGTGTGCTATCTTGGCCTTAGCTGGAGTCTAGCTGTTGCATCTTGCCTGCAGTGTGCTGTCTTGGTCTTAGCTCGAGTCTGGCTGTTGTATTTTGCCTGCAGTGTGCTGTCTTGGTCTTAGCTGTAGTCTGGCTGTTGCATTTTGCATGCAGGGTGCTATCTTGGTCTTAGCTGGGGTTGGCTGTTGCATTTTACATGCGCTATGCTATCTTGGTCTTAGCTGGAGTCAGTCCGTTGCACTTTGCATGCAGTGTGCTATCTTGGTCTTAGATGGAGTCTGGCTGTTGCATTGTACATGCAGTTTGCTATCTTGGCCTTAGCTGGAGTCTGGCTGTTGCATTTTGCCTGCGGTGTGCTGTCTTGGTCTTAGCTGGAGTCTGGCTGTTGCACTTTGCATGCAGTGTGCTATCTTGGTCTTAGCTGGATTCTGGCCGTTGAACTTTGCATGCAGTGTGCTATCTTGGCCTTAGCTGGGCTCTGGCTGTTGCATTTTGCATTTGGTGTGCTATCTTGGTCTTAGCTGGAGTCTGGCTGTTGCATTTTGCATGTGGTGTGCTATCTTGGTTTTAGCTGGAGTCTGGCTGTTGCACTTTGCATGCAGTGCGCTATCCTGGCCTTAGCTGGAATCTGGCTGTTGCATTTTGCATGCAGTGTGCTAGCTTGGTCTTACCTGGGGCCTGGCAGTTGCATTTTGCATGCACTATTCTTGGTCTTAGCTGGGGTCTGGCTATTCCATTTTGCATGCAGTGTGCTATCTTGGCCTTAGCTGGAGTCTGGCTGTTGCATTTTGCATGCAGTGTGCTAGCTTGGTCTTAGCTGGGGCCTGGCTGTTGCATTTTGCATGCGCTATGCTATCTTGGTCTTAGCTGGGGTCTGGCTGTTGCACTCTGCATGCAGTGTGCTATCTTGGCCTTAGCTGGAGTCTGGCTGTTGCACTTTGCATGCAGTGTGCTATCTTGGTCTTAGCTGGATTCTGGCTGTTCAACTTTGCATGCAGTGTGCTATCTTGGCCTTAGCTGGAGTCTGGCTGTTGCACTTTGCATTCAGTGTGCTATCTTGGTCTTAGCTGGATTCTGGCTGTTGCATTTTGCATGCAGTGTGCTATCTTGGTCTTAGCTGGGGTCTGGCTGTTGCATTTTGCATGCAGCATGCTATCTTGGTCTTAGATGGAGTCTGGCTGTTGCATTGTGCATGCAGTTTGCTATCTTGGCCTTAGCTGGAGTCTGGCTGTTGCATTTTGCCTGCGGTGTGCTGTCTTGGTCTTAGCTGGAGTCTGGCTGTTGTATTTTGCCTGCAGTGTGCTGTCTTGGTCTTAGCTGGAGTCTAGCTGTTGCACTTTGCATTCAGTGTGCTATCTTGGTCTTAGCTGGATTCTGGCTGTTGCATTTTGCATGCAGTGTGCTATCTTGGTCTTAGCTGGGGTCTGGCTGTTGCATTTTGCATGCAGCATGCTATCTTGGTTTTAGCTGGGGTTTGTCTGTTGCATTTTGCATGCAGTGTGCTATCATGGTCTTAGTTGGGATCTGGCTGTTGCATTTTGCATGAACTATGCTATCTTGGTCTTAGCCTGGGTCTGTCTGTTGCACTTTGCATGCGGTGTCCTATCTTGGCCTTAGCTGGAGTCTGGCTGTTGCATTTTGCATGCAGGGTGCTATCTTGGTCTTAGCTGGGGTCTGGCTGTTGCATTTTGCATGTGGTGTGCTATCTTGGTCTTAGCTGGAGTCTGACTGTTGCACTTTGCATGCAGTGTGCTATCTTGGTGTTAGATGGAGTCTGGCTGTTGCATTTGGCATGCAGGGTGCTATCCTGGTCTTAGCTGGGGTCTGGCTGTTGCATTTTGCATGTGGTGTGCTATCTTGGTCTTAGCTGGAGTCTTACTGTTGCACTTTGCATGCAGTGTGCTATCTTGCTCTTAGCTTAGTCTGGCTGTTGCATTTTGCATGTGCTATGCTATCTTAGTCTTAGCTGGGGTCTGGCTGTTGCACTTTGAATGCAGGGTGCTATCTTGGCCTTAGCTGGAGTCTAGCTGTTGCATCTTGCCTGCAGTGTGCTGTCTTGGTCTTAGCTCGAGTCTGGCTGTTGTATTTTGCCTGCAGTGTGCTGTCTTGGTCTTAGCTGTAGTCTGGCTGTTGCATTTTGCATGCAGGGTGCTATCTTGGTCTTAGCTGGGGTTGGCTGTTGCATTTTACATGCGCTATGCTATCTTGGTCTTAGCTGGAGTCAGTCCGTTGCACTTTGCATGCAGTGTGCTATCTTGGTCTTAGATGGAGTCTGGCTGTTGAATTGTGCATGCAGTTTGCTATCTTGGCCTTAGCTGGAGTCTGGCTGTTGCATTTTGCCTGCGGTGTGCTGTCTTGGTCTTAGCTGGAGTCTGGCTGTTGTATTTTGCCTGAGGTGTGCTATCTTGGTCTAAGCTGGAGTCTGGCTGTTGCATTTTGCATGTGGTGTGCTATCTTGACCTTAGCAGGAATCTGGCTGTTGCATTTTGCCTGCAGTGTGCTGTCTTGGTCTTAGCTGGAGTCTGGCTGTTGCATTTTGCCTGCAGTGTGCTATCTTGGCCTTAGCTGGAAGCTGATTGTTGCATTTTGCATGCGTTGTCCTATCTTGGTGTTAGCTGGAGTCTGGCTGTTGCATTTTGCATGTGGTGTGCTATCTTGACCTTAGCAGGAGTCTGGCTGTTGCATTTTGCATGCAGTGTGCTAACTTGGCCGTATATGGAGTCCGGCTGTTGAACTTTGCATGCAGTGTGCTACCTTGGCCTTAGCTGGAGTCTGGCTGTTGCACTTTGCATGCGGTGTGCTATCTTGGTCTTAGCTGGATTCTGGCTGTTGAACTTTGCATGCAGTGTGCTATCTTGGCCTTAGCTGGAGTCTGGCTGTTGCACTTTGCATGCAGTGTGCTATCTTGGTCTTAGCTGGATTCTGTCCGTTGAACTTTGCATGCAGTGTGCTATCTTGGCCTTAGCTGGGCTCTGGCTGTTACATTTTGCATTTGGCGTGCTATCTTGGTCTTAGCTGGAGTCTGGCTGTTGCATTTTGCATGTGGTGTGCTATCTTGGTTTTAGCTGGAGTCTGGCTGTTTCACTTTGCATGCAGTGCGCTATCCTGGCCTTAGCTGGAATCTGGCTGTTGCATTTTGCATGCAGTGTGCTAGCTTGGTCTTACCTGGGGCCTGGCAGTTGCATTTTGCATGCACTATTCTTGGTCTTGGCTGGGGTCTGGCTATTCCATTTTGCATGCAGTGTGCTATCTTGGCCTTAGCTGGAGTCTGGCTGTTGCACTTTGCATTCAGTGTGCTATCTTGGTCTTAGCTTGATTCTGGCTGTTGCATTTTGCATTCAGTGTGCTATCTTGGTCTTAGCTGGGGTCTGGCTGTTGCATTTTGCATGCAGCATGCTATCTTGGTTTTAGCTGGGGTTTGTCTGTTACATTTTGCATGCAGTGTGCTATCTTGGTCTTAGATGGAGTCTGGCTGTTGCATTGTGCATGCAGTTTGCTATCTTGGCCTTAGCTGGAGTCTGGCTGTTGCATTTTGCCTGCGGTGTGCTGTCTTGGTCTTAGCTGGAGTCTGGCTGTTGTATTTTGCCTGCAGTGTGCTGTCTTGGTCTTATCTGGAGTCTGGCTGTTGCATTTTGCCTGCAGTGTGCTATCTTGGCCTTAGCTGGAAGCTGACTGTTGCATTTTGCATGTGTTGTCCTATCTTGGTGTTAGCTGCTGTCTGGCTGTTGCTTTTTGCCTGAGGTGTGCTATCTTGGTCTAAGCTGGAGTCTGGCTGTTGCATTTTGCATGTGGTGTGCTATCTTGGTCTTAGCTGGAGTCTGGCTGTTGCATTTTGCATGTGGTGTGCTATCTTGACCTTAGCAGGAGTCTAGCTGTTGCATTTTGCCTGCAGTGTGCTATCTTGGCCTTAGCTGGACGCTGACTGTTGCATTTTACATGCGGTGTGCTATATTGGTCTTAGCTGGAGTCTGACTGTTGCACCTTGCATGCAGTGTGCTATCTTGGTCTTAGCTCGCGTCTGGCTGTTGCACTTTGCATGCAGTGCACTATCTCTGCCTTAGCTGGAATCCGGCTGTTGCACTTTGCATGCAGTGTGCTATTGTGGTCTTAGCTGGATTCTGGCTGTTGCATTTTGCATGCAGTGTGCTATCTTGGTCTTAGCCGGAGTCTGGCAGTTGCATTTTGCATGTGGTGTGCTATCTTGGTCTTAGCTGGAGTCTGGCTGTTGCATTTTGCATGCAGGGTGCTATCTTGGTTTTAGCTGGGGTCTATCTGTTGCATTTTGCATGCAGTGTGCTATCATGATCTTAGCTGGGACCTGGCTGTTGCATTTTGCATGCACTATGCTATCTTGGTTTTAGCTATAGTCTGGCTGTTGCACTTTGCATGCAGTGTGCTATCTGCTTTTTAGCTGGAGTTTGGCTGTTGAATTTTGCATGCAGTGTGCTATCTTGGTCGTATCTGGAGTCTGGCTTTTGCATTTTGCATGCAGTGTGTTATTTCTGTCTTAGATGGTGTCTGGCTGTTGCATTTTGCATGCAGTGTGCTTTCTTGGTCTTAGCTTGAGTCTGACTGTTGTATTTTGCATGCGTTGTGCTATTTTGGTCTTAGCTCGGGTTGGCTGTTGCATTTTGCATGCGCTATGCTATGTTGGTCTTAGCTGGAGTCAGTCTGTTGCACTTTGCATGCAGTGTGCTACCTTGGTCTTAGATGGAGTCTGGCTGTTGCATTGTGCATGCAGTGTGCTATCTTGGCGTTAGCTGGAGTTTGGCTGTTGCATTTTGCCTGCTGTGTGCTGTCTTGGTCTTAGCTGGAGTCTGGCTGTTGTATTTTGCCTGCTGTGTGCTGTCTTGGTCTTAGCTGGAGTCTGGCTGTTGCATTTTGCCTGCAGTGTGCTATTTTGGCCTTAGCTGGAAGCTGACTGTTGCATTTTGCATGCATTGTGCTTTCTTGGTCTTAGCTGGAGTCTGGCTGTTGCATTTTGCATGTGGTGTGCTATCTTGGTCTTAGCTGGAGTCTGGCTGTTGCATTTTGCATGTGGTGTGCTATCCTGGTCTAAGGTGGAGTCTGGCTATTGCATTTTGCATGCGGTGTGCTATCTTGGTTTTAGCTGGAGTCTGGCTGTTGTACTTCGCAATCAGTGTGCTATCATGGTTTTAGCTGGGCTCTGGCTGTTGCATTTTGCATTTGGTGTGCTATCTTGGTCTTAGCTGGAGTCTGGCTGTTGCATTTTGCATGTGGTGTGCTATCTTGGTTTTAGCTGGAGTCTGGCTGTTGCACTTTGCATGCAGTGCGCTATCCTGGCCTTAGCTGGAATCTGGCTGTTGCATTTTGCATGCAGTGTGCTAGCTTGGTCTTACCTGGGGCCTGGCAGTTGCATTTTGCATGCACTATTCTTGGTCTTAGCTTGGGTCTGGCTATTCCATTTTGCATGCAGTGTGCTATCTTGGCCTTAGCTGGAGTCTGGCTGTTGCATTTTGCATGCAGTGTGCTAGCTTGGTCTTAGCTGGGGCCTGGCTGTTGCATTTTACATGCGCTATGCTATCTTGGTCTTAGCTGGGGACTGGCTGTTGCACTTTACATGCAGTGTGCTATCTTGGCCTTAGCTGGAGTCTGGCTGTTGCACTTTGCATGCAGTGTGCTATCTTGGTCTTAGCTGGATTCTGGCTGTTGAACTTTGCATACAGTGTGCTATCTTGGCCTTAGCTGGAGTCTGGCTGTTGCACTTTTCATTCAGTGTGCTATCTTGGTCTTAGCTGGATTCTGGCTGTTGCATTGTGCATGCAGTGTGCTATCTTGGTCTTAGCTGGGGTCTAGCTGTTGCATTTTGCATGCAGCATGCTATCTTGGTTTTAGCTGGGGTTTGTCTGTTACATTTTGCATGCAGTGTGCTATCTTGGCCTTAGCTGGACGCTGACTGTTGCATTTTACATGCGGTGTGCTATATTGGTCTTAGCTGGAGTCTGACTGTTGCACCTTGCATGCAGTGTGCTATCTTGGTCT
Source organism: Ambystoma mexicanum (assembly GCF_040938575.1). Classification (NCBI taxonomy): domain Eukaryota; kingdom Metazoa; phylum Chordata; class Amphibia; order Caudata; family Ambystomatidae; genus Ambystoma; species Ambystoma mexicanum. Next base: position 58,709,946 of record NC_090935.1, on the reverse strand, counting down.
TAGCTCGCGTCTGGCTGTTGCACTTTGCATGCAGTGCACTATCTCTGCCTTAGCTGGAATCCGGCTGTTGCACTTTGCATGCAGTGTGCTATCGTGGTCTTAGCTGGATTCTGGCTGTTGCATTTTGCATGCAGTGTGCTATCTTGGTCTTAGCCGGAGTCTGGCAGTTGCATTTTGCATGTGGTGTGCTATCTTGGTCTTAGCTGGAGTCTGGCTGTTGCATTTTGCATGCAGGGTGCTATCTTGGTTTTAGCTGGGGTCTATCTGTTGCATTTTGCATGCAGTGTGCTATCATGATCTTAGCTGGGACCTGGCTGTTGCATTTTGCATGCACTATGCTATCTTGGTTTTAGCTATAGTCTGGCTGTTGCACTTTGCATGCAGTGTGCTATCTGCGTTTTAGCTGGAGTTTGGCTGTTGAATTTTGCATGCAGTGTGCTATCTTGGTCGTATCTGGAGTCTGGCTTTTGCATTTTGCATGCAGTGTGTTATTTCTGTCTTAGATGGTGTCTGGCTGTTGCATTTTGCATGCAGTGTGCTTTCTTGGTCTTAGCTTGAGTCTGACTGTTGTATTTTGCATGCGTTGTGCTATTTTGGTCTTAGCTCGGGTTGGCTGTTGCATTTTGCATGCGCTATGCTATGTTGGTCTTAGCTGGAGTCAGTCTGTTGCACTTTGCATGCAGTGTGCTACCTTGGTCTTAGATGGAGTCTGGCTGTTGCATTGTGCATGCAGTGTGCTATCTTGGCGTTAGCTGGAGTTTGGCTGTTGCATTTTGCCTGCTGTGTGCTGTCTTGGTCTTAGCTGGAGTCTGGCTGTTGTATTTTGCCTGCTGTGTGCTGTCTTGGTCTTAGCTGGAGTCTGGCTGTTGCATTTTGCCTGCAGTGTGCTATTTTGGCCTTAGCTGGAAGCTGACTGTTGCATTTTGCATGCATTGTGCTTTCTTGGTCTTAGCTGGAGTCTGGCTGTTGCATTTTGCATGTGGTGTGCTATCCTGGTCTAAGGTGGAGTGTGGCTATTGCATTTTGCATGCGGTGTGCTATCTTGGTTTTAGCTGGAGTCTGGCTGTTGTACTTCGCAATCAGTGTGCTATCATGGTTTTAGCTGGGCTCTGGCTGTTGCATTTTGCATTTGGTGTGCTATCTTGGTCTTAGCTGGAGTCTGGCTGTTGCATTTTGCATGTGGTGTGCTATCTTGGTTTTAGCTGGAGTCTGGCTGTTGCACTTTGCATGCAGTGCGCTATCCTGGCCTTAGCTGGAATCTGGCTGTTGCATTTTGCATGCAGTGTGCTAGCTTGGTCTTACCTGGGGCCTGGCAGTTGCATTTTGCATGCACTATTCTTGGTCTTAGCTTGGGTCTGGCTATTCCATTTTGCATGCAGTGTGCTATCTTGGCCTTAGCTGGAGTCTGGCTGTTGCATTTTGCATGCAGTGTGCTAGCTTGGTCTTAGCTGGGGCCTGGCTGTTGCATTTTACATGCGCTATGCTATCTTGGTCTTAGCTGGGGACTGGCTGTTGCACTTTGCATGCAGTGTGCTATCTTGGCCTTAGCTGGAGTCTGGCTGTTGCACTTTGCATGCAGTGTGCTATCTTGGTCTTAGCTGGATTCTGGCTGTTGAACTTTGCATACAGTGTGCTATCTTGGCCTTAGCTGGAGTCTGGCTGTTGCACTTTTCATTCAGTGTGCTATCTTGGTCTTAGCTGGGTTCTGGCTGTTGCATTTTGCATGCAGTGTGCTATCTTGGTCTTAGCTGGGGTCTGGCTGTTGCATTTTGCATGCAGCATGCTATCTTGGTTTTAGCTGGGGTTTGTCTGTTACATTTTGCATGCAGTGTGCTATCTTGGTCTTAGATGGAGTCTGGCTGTTGCATTGCGCATGCAGTTTGCTATCTTGGCCTTAGCTGGAGTCTGGCTGTTGCATTTTGCCTGCGGTGTGCTGTCTTGGTCTTAGCTGGAGTCTGGCTGTTGTATTTTGCCTGCAGTGTGCTGTCTTGGTCTTATCTGGAGTCTGGCTGTTGCATTTTGCCTGCAGTGTGCTATCTTGCCCTTAGCTGGTAGCTGACTGTTACATTTTGCGTGTGTTGTCCTATCTTGGTGTTAGCTGCTGTCTGGCTGTTGCTTTTTGCCTGAGGTGTGCTATCTTGGTCTAAGCTGGAGTCTGGCTGTGGCATTTTGCATGTGGTGTGCTATCTTGGTCTTAGCTGGAGTCTGGCTGTTGCATTTTGCATGTGGTGTGCTATATTGACCTTAGCAGGAGTCTAGCTGTTGCATTTTGCATGCAGTGTGCTATCTTGGCCGTATATGGAGTCTGGCTGTTGAACTTTGCATGCAGTGTGCTATATTGGTCTTAGCTGGATTCTGGCTGTTGCACTTTGCATGCAATGTGCTATCTTGGCCTTAGCTGGAGTCTGGCTGTTGCACTTTGCATGCAGTGCACTATCTCTGCCTTAGCTGGAATCCGGCTGTTGCACTTTGCATGCAGTGTGCTATCATGGTCTTAGCTGGATTCTGGCTGTTGCATTTTGCATGCAGTGTGCTATCTTGGTCTTAGCCGGAGTCTGGCAGTTGCATTTTGCATGTGGTGTGCTATCTTGGTCTTAGCTGGGGTCTGGCTGTTGCATTTTGCATGCAGGGTGCTATCTTGGTCTTAGCTGGGGTCTGTCTGTTGCATTTTGCATGCAGTGTGCTATCATGATCTTAGCTGGGACCTGGCTGTTGCATTTTGCATGCACTATGCTATCTTGGTTTTAGCTATAGTCTGGCTGTTGAACTTTGCATGCAGTGTGCTATCTGCGTTTTAGCTGGAGTTTGGCTGTTGAATTTTGCATGCAGTGTGCTATCTTGGTCGTATCTGGAGTCTGGCTTTTGCATTTTGCATGCAGTGTGTTATTTCTGTCTTAGATGGGGTCTGGCTGTTGCATTTTGCATGCAGTGTGCTATCTTGGTCTTAGATGGAGTCTGGCTGTTGCATTTGGCATGTAGGGTGCTATCCTGGTCTTAGCTGGGGTCTGGCTGTTGCATTTCGCATGTGGTGTGCTATCTTGGTCTTAGCTGGAGTCTTACTGTTGCCCTTTGCATGCAGTGTGCTAACTTGCTCTTAGCTTAGTCTGGCTGTTGCATTTTGCATGTGCTATGCTATCTTAGTCTTAGCTGGGGTCTGGCTGTTGCACTTTGAATGCAGTGTGCTATCTTGGCCTTAGCTGGAGTCTAGCTGTTGCATCTCGCCTGCAGTGTGCTGTCTTGGTCTTAGCTCGAGTCTGGCTGTTGTATTTTGCCTGCAGTGTGCTGTCTTGGTCTTAGCTGTAGTCTGGCTGTTGCATTTTGCATGCAGGGTGCTATCTTGGTCTTAGCTGGGGTTGGCTGTTGCATTTTACATGCGCTATGCTATCTTGGTCTTAGCTGGAGTCAGTCCGTTGCACTTTGCATGCAGTGTGCTATCTTGGTCTTAGATGGAGTCTGGCTGTTGCATTGTACATGCAGTTTGCTATCTTGGCCTTAGCTGGAGTCTGGCTGTTGCATTTTGCCTGCGGTGTGCTGTCTTGGTCTTAGCTGGAGTCTGGCTGTTGTATTTTGCCTGCAGTGTGCTGTCTTGGTCTTAGCTGGATTCTGGCCGTTGAACTTTGCATGCAGTGTGCTATCTTGGCCTTAGCTGGGCTCTGGCTGTTGCATTTTGCATTTGGTGTGCTATCTTGGTCTTAGCTGGAGTCTGGCTGTTGCATTTTGCATGTGGTGTGCTATCTTGGTTTTAGCTGGAGTCTGGCTGTTGCACTTTGCATGCAGTGCGCTATCCTGGCCTTAGCTGGAATCTGGCTGTTGCATTTTGCATGCAGTGTGCTAGCTTGGTCTTACCTGGGGCCTGGCAGTTGCATTTTGCATGCACTATTCTTGGTCTTAGCTTGGGTCTGGCTATTCCATTTTGCATGCAGTGTGCTATCTTGGCCTTAGCTGGAGTCTGGCTGTTGCATTTTGCATGCAGTGTGCTAGCTTGGTCTTAGCTGGGGCCTGGCTGTTGCATTTTACATGCGCTATGCTATCTTGGTCTTAGCTGGGGACTGGCTGTTGCACTTTGCATGCAGTGTGCTATCTTGGCCTTAGCTGGAGTCTGGCTGTTGCACTTTGCATGCAGTGTGCTATCTTGGTCTTAGCTGGATTCTGGCTGTTGAACTTTGCATACAGTGTGCTATCTTGGCCTTAGCTGGAGTCTGGCTGTTGCACTTTTCATTCAGTGTGCTATCTTGGTCTTAGCTGGATTCTGGCTGTTGCATTTTGCATGCAGTGTGCTATCTTGGTCTTAGCTGGGGTCTGGCTGTTGCATTTTGCATGCAGCATGCTATCTTGGTTTTAGCTGGGGTTTGTCTGTTACATTTTGCATGCAGTGTGCTATCTTGGTCTTAGATGGAGTCTGGCTGTTGCATTGCGCATGCAGTTTGCTATATTGGCCTTAGCTGGAGTCTGCCTGTTGCATTTTGCCTGCGGTGTGCTGTCTTGGTCTTAGCTGGAGTCTGGCTGTTGTATTTTGCCTGCAGTGTGCTGTCTTGGTCTTATCTGGAGTCTGGCTGTTGCATTTTGCCTGCAGTGTGCTATCTTGGCCTTAGCTGGTAGCTGACTGTTACATTTTGCGTGTGTTGTCATATCTTGGTGTTAGCTGCTGTCTGGCTGTTGCTTTTTGCCTGAGGTGTGCTATCTTGGTCTAAGCTGGAGTCTGGCTGTGGCATTTTGCATGTGGTGTGCTATCTTGGTCTTAGCTGGAGTCTGGCTGTTGCATTTTGCATGTGGTGTGCTATATTGACCTTAGCAGGAGTCTAGCTGTTGCATTTTGCATGCAGTGTGCTATCTTGGCCGTATATGGAGTCTGGCTGTTGAACTTTGCATGCAGTGTGCTATATTGGTCTTAGCTGGATTCTGGCTGTTGCACTTTGCATGCAATGTGCTATCTTGGCCTTAGCTGGAGTCTGGCTGTTGCACTTTGCATGCAGTGCACTATCTCTGCCTTAGCTGGAATCCGGCTGTTGCACTTTGCATGCAGTGTGCTATCATGGTCTTAGCTGGATTCTGGCTGTTGCATTTTGCATGCAGTGTGCTATCTTGGTCTTAGCCGGAGTCTGGCAGTTGCATTTTGCATGTGGTGTGCTATCTTGGTCTTAGCTGGGGTCTGGCTGTTGCATTTTGCATGCAGGGTGCTATCTTGGTCTTAGCTGGGGTCTGTCTGTTGCATTTTGCATGCAGTGTGCTATCATGATCTTAGCTGGGACCTGGCTGTTGCATTTTGCATGCACTATGCTATCTTGGTTTTAGCTATAGTCTGGCTGTTGAACTTTGCATGCAGTGTGCTATCTGCGTTTTAGCTGGAGTTTGGCTGTTGAATTTTGCATGCAGTGTGCTATCTTGGTCGTATCTGGAGTCTGGCTTTTGCATTTTGCATGCAGTGTGTTATTTCTGTCTTAGATGGGGTCTGGCTGTTGCATTTTGCATGCAGTGTGCTATCTTGGTCTTAGATGGAGTCTGGCTGTTGCATTTGGCATGCAGGGTGCTATCCTGGTCTTAGCTGGGGTCTGGCTGTTGCATTTTGCATGTGGTGTGCTATCTTGGTCTTAGCTGGAGTCTTACTGTTGCACTTTGCATGCAGTGTGCTAACTTGCTCTTAGCTTAGTCTGGCTGTTGCATTTTGCATGTGCTATGCTATCTTAGTCTTAGCTGGGGTCTGGCTGTTGCACTTTGAATGCAGTGTGCTATCTTGGCCTTAGCTGGAGTCTAGCTGTTGCATCTTGCCTGCAGTGTGCTGTCTTGGTCTTAGCTCGAGTCTGGCTGTTGTATTATGCCTGCAGTGTGCTGTCTTGGTCTTAGCTGTAGTCTGGCTGTTGCATTTTGCATGCAGGGTGCTATCTTGGTCTTAGCTGGGGTTGGCTGTTGCATTTTACATGCGCTATGCTATCTTGGTCTTAGCTGGAGTCAGTCCGTTGCACTTTGCATGCAGTGTGCTATCTTGGTCTTAGATGGAGTCTGGCTGTTGCATTGTACATGCAGTTTGCTATCTTGGCCTTAGCTGGAGTCTGGCTGTTGCATTTTGCCTGCGGTGTGCTGTCTTGGTCTTAGCTGGAGTCTGGCTGTTGTATTTTGCTTGCAGTGTGCTGTCTTGGTCTTAGCTGGATTCTGGCCGTTGAACTTTGCATGCAGTGTGCTATCTTGGCCTTAGCTGGGCTCTGGCTGTTGCATTTTGCATTTGGTGTGCTATCTTGGTCTTAGCTGGAGTCTGGCTGTTGCATTTTGCATGTGGTGTGCTATCTTGGTTTTAGCTGGAGTCTGGCTGTTGCACTTTGCATGCAGTGCGCTATCCTGGCCTTAGCTGGAATCTGGCTGTTGCATTTTGCATGCAGTGTGCTAGCTTGGTCTTACCTGGGGCCTGGCAGTTGCATTTTGCATGCACTATTCTTGGTCTTAGCTGGGGTCTGGCTATTCCATTTTGCATGCAGTGTGCTATCTTGGCCTTAGCTGGAGTCTGGCTGTTGCATTTTGCATGCAGTGTGCTAGCTTGGTCTTAGCTGGGGCCTGGCTGTTGCATTTTGCATGCGCTATGCTATCTTGGTCTTAGCTGGGGTCTGGCTGTTGCACTCTGCATGCAGTGTGCTATCTTGGCCTTAGCTGGAGTCTGGCTGTTGCACTTTGCATGCAGTGTGCTATCTTGGTCTTAGCTGGATTCTGGCTGTTGCATTTTGCATGCAGCGTGCTAGCTTGGTCTTAGCTGGGGCCTGGCTGTTGCATTTTGCATGCGCTATGCTATCTTGGTCTTAGCTGGGGTCTGGCTGTTGCACTTTGCATGCAGTGTGCTATCTTGGCTTTAGCTGGAGTCTGGCTGTTGCATTTTGCATGCAGTGTGCTATCTTGGTCTTAGCCGGAGTCTGGCAGTTGCATTTTGCATGTGGTGTGCTATCTTGGTCTTAGCTGGGGTCTGGCTGTTGCATTTTGCATGCAGGGTGCTATCTTGGTCTTAGCTGGGGTCTGTCTGTTGCATTTTGCATGCAGTGTGCTATCATGATCTTAGCTGGGACCTGGCTGTTGCATTTTGCATGCACTATGCTATCTTGGTTTTAGCTATAGTCTGGCTGTTGAACTTTGCATGCAGTGTGCTATCTGCGTTTTAGCTGGAGTTTGGCTGTTGCATTTTGCATTTGGTGTGCTATCTTGGTCTTAGCTGGAGTCTGGCTGTTGCATTTTGCATGTGGTGTGCTATCTTGGTTTTAGCTGGAGTCTGGCTGTTGCACTTTGCATGCAGTGCGCTATCCTGGCCTTAGCTGGAATCTGGCTGTTGCATTTTGCATGCAGTGTGCTAGCTTGGTCTTACCTGGGGCCTGGCAGTTGCATTTTGCATGCACTATTCTTGGTCTTAGCTGGGGTCTGGCTATTCCATTTTGCATGCAGTGTGCTATCTTGGCCTTAGCTGGAGTCTGGCTGTTGCATTTTGCATGCAGTGTGCTAGCTTGGTCTTAGCTGGGGCCTGGCTGTTGCATTTTGCATGCGCTATGCTATCTTGGTCTTAGCTGGGGTCTGGCTGTTGCACTCTGCATGCAGTGTGCTATCTTGGCCTTAGCTGGAGTCTGGCTGTTGCACTTTGCATGCAGTGTGCTATCTTGGTCTTAGCTGGATTCTGGCTGTTCAACTTTGCATGCAGTGTGCTATCTTGGCCTTAGCTGGAGTCTGGCTGTTGCACTTTGCATTCAGTGTGCTATCTTGGTCTTATCTGGATTCTGGCTGTTGCATTTTGCATGCAGTGTGCTATTTTGGTCTTAGCTGGGGTCTGGCTGTTGCATTTTGCATGCAGCATGCTATCTTGGTCTTAGATGGAGTCTGGCTGTTGCATTGTGCATGCAGTTTGCTATCTTGGCCTTAGCTGGAGTCTGGCTGTTGCATTTTGCCTGCGGTGTGCTGTCTTGGTCTTAGCTGGAGTCTGGCTGTTGTATTTTGCCTGCAGTGTGCTGTCTTGGTCTTAGCTGGAGTCTGGCTGTTGCACTTTGCATTCAGTGTGCTATCTTGGTCTTAGCTGGATTCTGGCTGTTGCATTTTGCATTTGGTGTGCTATCTTGGTCTTAGCTGGAGTCTGGCTGTTGCATTTTGCATGCAGCGTGCTAGCTTGGTCTTAGCTGGGGCCTGGCTGTTGCATTTTGCATGCGCTATGCTATCTTGGTCTTAGCTGGGGTCTGGCTGTTGCACTTTGCATGCAGTGTGCTATCTTGGCTTTAGCTGGAGTCTGGCTGTTGCACTTTGCATGCAGTGTGCTATCTTGGTCTTAGCTGGATTCTGGCTGTTGCATTTTGCATGCAGTGTGCTATCTTGGTCTTAGCTGGGGTCTGGCTGTTGCATTTTGCATGCAGCATGCTATCTTGGTTTTAGCTGGGGTTTGTCTGTTGCATTTTGCATGCAGTGTGCTATCATGGTCTTAGTTGGGATCTGGCTGTTGCATTTTGCATGAACTATGCTATCTTGGTCTTAGCCTGGGTCTGTCTGTTGCACTTTGCATGCGGTGTCCTATCTTGGCCTTAGCTGGAGTCTGGCTGTTGCATTTTGCATGCAGGGTGCTATCTTGGTCTTAGCTGGAGTCTGACTGTTGCACTTTGCATGCAGTGTGCTATCTTGGTGTTAGATGGAGTCTGGCTGTTGCATTTGGCATGCAGGGTGCTATCCTGGTCTTAGCTGGGGTCTGGCTGTTGCATTTTGCATGTGGTGTGCTATCTTGGTCTTAGCTGGAGTCTTACTGTTGCACTTTGCATGCAGTGTGCTATCTTGCTCTTAGCTTAGTCTGGCTGTTGCATTTTGCATGTGCTATGCTATCTTAGTCTTAGCTGGGGTCTGGCTGTTGCACTTTGAATGCAGTGTGCTATCTTGGCCTTAGCTGGAGTCTAGCTGTTGCATCTTGCCTGCAGTGTGCTGTCTTGGTCTTAGCTCGAGTCTGGCTGTTGTATTTTGCCTGCAGTGTGCTGTCTTGGTCTTAGCTGTAGTCTGGCTGTTGCATTTTGCATGCAGAGTGCTATCTTGGTCTTAGCTGGGGTTGGCTGTTGCATTTTACATGCGCTATGCTATCTTGGTCTTAGCTGGAGTCAGTCCGTTGCACTTTGCATGCAGTGTGCTATCTTGGTCTTAGATGGAGTCTGGCTGTTGAATTGTGCATGCAGTTTGCTATCTTGGCCTTAGCTGGAGTCTGGCTGTTGCATTTTGCCTGCGGTGTGCTGTCTTGGTCTTAGCTGGAGTCTGGCTGTTGTATTTTGCCTGAGGTGTGCTATCTTGGTCTAAGCTGGAGTCTGGCTGTTGCATTTTGCATGTGGTGTGCTATCTTGACCTTAGCAGGAATCTGGCTGTTGCATTTTGCCTGCAGTGTGCTGTCTTGGTCTTAGCTGGAGTCTGGCTGTTGCATTTTGCCTGCAGTGTGCTATCTTGGCCTTAGCTGGAAGCTGATTGTTGCATTTTGCATGCGTTGTCCTATCGTGGTGTTAGCTGGAGTCTGGCTGTTGCATTTTGCATGTGGTGTGCTATCTTGACCTTAGCAGGAGTCTGGCTGTTGCATTTTGCATGCAGTGTGCTAACTTGGCCGTATATGGAGTCCGGCTGTTGAACTTTGCATGCAGTGTGCTACCTTGGCCTTAGCTGGAGTCTGGCTGTTGCACTTTGCATGCGGTGTGCTATCTTGGTCTTAGCTGGATTCTGGCTGTTGAACTTTGCATGCAGTGTGCTATCTTGGCCTTAGCTGGAGTCTGGCTGTTGCACTTTGCATGCAGTGTGCTATCTTGGTCTTAGCTGGATTCTGGCCGTTGAACTTTGCATGCAGTGTGCTATCTTGGCCTTAGCTGGGCTCTGGCTGTTGCATTTTGCATTTGGTGTGCTATCTTGGTCTTAGCTGGAGTCTGGCTGTTGCATTTTGCATGTGGTGTGCTATCTTGGTTTTAGCTGGAGTCTGGCTGTTGCACTTTGCATGCAGTGCGCTATCCTGGCCTTAGCTGGAATCTGGCTGTTGCATTTTGCATGCAGTGTGCTAGCTTGGTCTTACCTGGGGCCTGGCAGTTGCATTTTGCATGCACTATTCTTGGTCTTGGCTGGGGTCTGGCTATCCCATTTTGCATGCAGTGTGCTATCTTGGCCTTAGCTGGAGTCTGGCTGTTGCACTTTGCATTCAGTGTGCTATCTTGGTCTTAGCTTGATTCTGGCTGTTGCATTTTGCATGCAGTGTGCTATCTTGGTCTTAGCTGGGGTCTGGCTGTTGCATTTTGCATGCAGCATGCTATCTTGGTTTTAGCTGGGGTTTGTCTGTTACATTTTGCATGCAGTGTGCTATCTTGGTCTTAGATGGAGTCTGGCTGTTGCATTGTGCATGCAGTTTGCTATCTTGGCCTTAGCTGGAGTCTGGCTGTTGCATTTTGCCTGCGGTGTGCTGTCTTGGTCTTAGCTGGAGTCTGGCTGTTGTATTTTGCCTGCAGTGTGCTGTCTTGGTCTTATCTGGAGTCTGGCTGTTGCATTTTGCCTGCAGTGTGCTATCTTGGCCTTAGCTGGAAGCTGACTGTTGCATTTTGCATGTGTTGTCCTATCTTGGTGTTAGCTGCTGTCTGGCTGTTGCTTTTTGCCTGAGGTGTGCTATCTTGGTCTAAGCTGGAGTCTGGCTGTTGCATTTTGCATGTGGTGTGCTATCTTGGTCTTAGCTGGAGTCTGGCTGTTGCATTTTGCATGTGGTGTGCTATCTTGACCTTAGCAGGAGTCTAGCTGTTGCATTTTGCCTGCAGTGTGCTATCTTGTCCTTAGCTGGACGCTGACTGTTGCATTTTACATGCGGTGTGCTATATTGGTCTTAGCTGGAGTCTGACTGTTGCACCTTGCATGCAGTGTGCTATCTTGGTCTTAGCTCGCGTCTGGCTGTTGCACTTTGCATGCAGTGCACTATCTCTGCCTTAGCTGGAATCCGGCTGTTGCACTTTGCATGCAGTGTGCTATCGTGGTCTTAGCTGGATTCTGGCTGTTGCATTTTGCATGCAGTGTGCTATCTTGGTCTTAGCTGGGGTCTGTCTGTTGCATTTTGCATGCAGTGTGCTATCATGATCTTAGCTGGGACCTGGCTGTTGCATTTTGCATGCACTATGCTATCTTGGTTTTAGCTATAGTCTGGCTGTTGAACTTTGCATGCAGTGTGCTATCTGCATTTTAGCTGGAGTTTGGCTGTTGAATTTTGCATGCAGTGTGCTATCTTGGTCGTATCTGGAGTCTGGCTTTTGCATTTTGCATGCAGTGTGTTATTTCTGTCTTAGATGGGGTCTGGCTGTTGCATTTTGCATGCAGTGTGCTATCTTGGTCTTAGATGGAGTCTGGCTGTTGCATTTGGCATGCAGGGTGCTATCCTGGTCTTAGCTGGGGTCTGGCTGTTGCATTTTGCATGTGGTGTGCTATCTTGGTCTTAGCTGGAGTCTTACTGTTGCACTTTGCATGCAGTGTGCTAACTTGCTCTTAGCTTAGTCTGGCTGTTGCATTTTGCATGTGCTATGCTATCTTAGTCTTAGCTGGGGTCTGGCTGTTGCACTTTGAATGCAGTGTGCTATCTTGGCCTTAGCTGGAGTCTAGCTGTTGCATCTTGCCTGCAGTGTGCTGTCTTGGTCTTAGCTCGAGTCTGGCTGTTGTATTTTGCCTGCAGTGTGCTGTCTTGGTCTTAGCTGTAGTCTGGCTGTTGCATTTTGCATGCAGGGTGCTATCTTGGTCTTAGCTGGGGTTGGCTGTTGCATTTTACATGCGCTATGCTATCTTGGTCTTAGCTGGAGTCAGTCCGTTGCACTTTGCATGCAGTGTGCTATCTTGGTCTTAGATGGAGTCTGGCTGTTGCATTGTACATGCAGTTTGCTATCTTGGCCTTAGCTGGAGTCTGGCTGTTGCATTTTGCCTGCGGTGTGCTGTCTTGGTCTTAGCTGGAGTCTGGCTGTTGTATTTTGCCTGCAGTGTGCTGTCTTGGTCTTAGCTGGAGTCTGGCTGTTGCATTTTGCCTGCAGTGTGCTATCTTGGCCTTAGCTGGAAGCTGACTGTTGCATTTTGCATGCGTTGTCCTATCTTGGTGTTAGATGGTGTCTGGCTGTTGCTTTTTGCCTGAGGTGTGCTATCTTGGTCTAAGCTGGAGTCTGGCTGTTGCATTTTGCATGTGGTGTGCTATCTTGGTCTTAGCTGGAGTCTGGCTGTTGCATTTTGCCTGCAGTGTGCTGTCTTGGTCTTAGCTGGAGTCTGGCTGTTGCATTTTGCCTGCAGTGTGCTATCTTGGCCTTAGCTGGAAGCTGACTGTTGCATTTTGCATGCATTGTCCTATCTTGGTGTTAGCTGGAGTCTGGCTGTTGCATTTTGCATGTGGTGTGCTATCTTGACCTTAGCAGGAGTCTGGCTGTTGCATTTTGCATGCAGTGTGCTATCTTGGCCGTATATGGAGTCCGGCTGTTGAACTTTGCATGCAGTGTGCTACCTTGGTCTTAGCTGGATTCTGGCTGTTGAACTTTGCATGCAGTGTGCTATCTTGGCCTTAGCTGGAGTCTGGCTGTTGCACTTTGCATGCAGTGTGCTATCTTGGTCTTAGCTGGATTCTGGCCGTTGAACTTTGCATGCAGTGTGCTATCTTGGCCTTAGCTGGGCTCTGGCTGTTGCATTTTGCATTTGGTGTGCTATCTTGGTCTTAGCTGGAGTCTGGCTGTTGCATTTTGCATGTGGTGTGCTATCTTGGTTTTAGCTGGAGTCTGGCTGTTGCACTTTGCATGCAGTGCGCTATCCTGGCCTTAGCTGGAATCTGGCTGTTGCATTTTGCATGCAGTGTGCTAGCTTGGTCTTACCTGGGGCCTGGCAGTTGCATTTTGCATGCACTATTCTTGGTCTTAGCTGGGGTCTGGCTATTCCATTTTGCATGTGGTGTGCTATCTTGACCTTAGCAGGAGTCTGGCTGTTGCATTTTGCATGCAGTGTGCTATCTTGGCCGTATATGGAGTCCGGCTGTTGAACTTTGCATGCAGTGTGCTACCTTGGTCTTAGCTGGATTCTGGCTGTTAAACTTTGCATGCAGTGTGCTATCTTGGCCTTAGCTGGAGTCTGGCTGTTGCACTTTGCATGCAGTGTGCTATCTTGGTCTTAGCTGGATTCTGGCCGTTGAACTTTGCATGCAGTGTGCTATCTTGGCCTTAGCTGGGCTCTGGCTGTTGCATTTTGCATTTGGTGTGCTATCTTGGTCTTAGCTGGAGTCTGGCTGTTGCATTTTGCATGTGGTGTGCTATCTTGGTTTTAGCTGGAGTCTGGCTGTTGCACTTTGCATGCAGTGCGCTATCCTGGCCTTAGCTGGAATCTGGCTGTTGCATTTTGCATGCAGTGTGCTAGCTTGGTCTTACCTGGGGCCTGGCAGTTGCATTTTGCATGCACTATTCTTGGTCTTAGCTGGGGTCTGGCTATTCCATTTTGCATGCAGTGTGCTATCTTGGCCTTAGCTGGAGTCTGGCTGTTGCATTTTGCATGCAGTGTGCTAGCTTGGTCTTAGCTGGGGCCTGGCTGTTGCATTTTGCATGCGCTATGCTATCTTGGTCTTAGCTGGGGTCTGGCTGTTGCACTCTGTATGCAGTGTGCTATCTTGGCCTTAGCTGGAGTCTGGCTGTTGCACTTTGCATGCAGTGTGCTATCTTGGTCTTAGCTGGATTCTGGCTGTTCAACTTTGCATGCAGTGTGCTATCTTGGCCTTAGCTGGAGTCTGGCTGTTGCACTTTGCATTCAGTGTGCTATCTTGGTCTTATCTGGATTCTGGCTGTTGCATTTTGCATGCAGTGTGCTATTTTGGTCTTAGCTGGGGTCTGGCTGTTGCATTTTGCATGCAGCATGCTATCTTGGTCTTAGATGGAGTCTGGCTGTTGCATTGTGCATGCAGTTTGCTATCTTGGCCTTAGCTGGAGTCTGGCTGTTGCATTTTGCCTGCGGTGTGCTGTCTTGGTCTTAGCTGGAGTCTGGCTGTTGTATTTTGCCTGCAGTGTGCTGTCTTGGTCTTAGCTGGAGTCTGGCTGTTGCACTTTGCATTCAGTGTGCTATCTTGGTCTTAGCTGGATTCTGGCTGTTGCATTTTGCATTTGGTGTGCTATCTTGGTCTTAGCTGGAGTCTGGCTGTTGCATTTTGCCTGCGGTGTGCTGTCTTGGTCTTAGCTGGAGTCTGGCTGTTGTATTTTGCCTGCAGTGTGCTGTCTTGGTCTTAGCTGGAGTCTGGCTGTTGCACTTTGCATGCAGTGTGCTATCTTGGTCTTAGCTGGATTCTGGCCGTTGAACTTTGCATGCAGTGTGCTATCTTGGCCTTAGCTGGGCTCTGGCTGTTGCATTTTGCATTTGGTGTGCTATCTTGGTCTTAGCTGGAGTCTGGCTGTTGCATTTTGCATGTGGTGTGCTATCTTGGCTTTAGCTGGAGTCTGGCTGTTGCACTTTGCATGCAGTGCGCTATCCTGGCCTTAGCTGGAATCTGGCTGTTGCATTTTGCATGCAGTGTGCTAGCTTGGTCTTACCTGGGGCCTGGCAGTTGCATTTTGCATGCACTATTCTTGGTCTTGGCTGGGGTCTGGCTATTCCATTTTGCATGCAGTGTGCTATCTTGGCCTTAGCTGGAGTCTGGCTGTTGCACTTTGCATTCAGTGTGCTATCTTGGTCTTAGCTTGATTCTGGCTGTTGCATTTTGCATGCAGTGTGCTATCTTGGTCTTAGCTGGGGTCTGGCTGTTGCATTTTGCATGCAGCATGCTATCTTGGTTTTAGCTGGGGTTTGTCTGTTACATTTTGCATGCAGTGTGCTATCTTGGTCTTAGATGGAGTCTGGCTGTTGCATTGTGCATGCAGTTTGCTATCTTGGCCTTAGCTGGAGTCTGGCTGTTGCATTTTGCCTGCGGTGTGCTGTCTTGGTCTTAGCTGGAGTCTGGCTGTTGTATTTTGCCTGCAGTGTGCTGTCTTGGTCTTATCTGGAGTCTGGCTGTTGCATTTTGCCTGCAGTGTGCTATCTTGGCCTTAGCTGGAAGCTGACTGTTGCATTTTGCATGTGTTGTCCTATCTTGGTGTTAGCTGCTGTCTGGCTGTTGCTTTTTGCCTGAGGTGTGCTATCTTGGTCTAAGCTGGAGTCTGGCTGTTGCATTTTGCATGTGGTGTGCTATCTTGGTCTTAGCTGGAGTCTGGCTGTTGCATTTTGCATGTGGTGTGCTATCTTGACCTTAGCAGGAGTCTAGCTGTTGCATTTTGCCTGCAGTGTGCTATCTTGGCCTTAGCTGGACGCTGACTGTTGCATTTTACATGCGGTGTGCTATATTGGTCTTAGCTGGAGTCTGACTGTTGCACCTTGCATGCAGTGTGCTATCTTGGTCTTAGCTCGCGTCTGGCTGTTGCACTTTGCATGCAGTGCACTATCTCTGCCTTAGCTGGAATCCGGCTGTTGCACTTTGCATGCAGTGTGCTATCGTGGTCTTAGCTGGATTCTGGCTGTTGCATTTTGCATGCAGTGTGCTATCTTGGTCTTAGCTGGAGTCTGGCTGTTGCATTTTGCATGCAGGGTGCTATCTTGGTTTTAGCTGGAGTCTATCTGTTGCATTTTGCATGCAGTGTGCTATCATGATCTTAGCTGGGACCTGGCTGTTGCATTTTGCATGCACTATGCTATCTTGGTTTTAGCTATAGTCTGGCTGTTGCACTTTGCATGCAGTGTGCTATCTGCTTTTTAGCTGGAGTTTGGCTGTTGAATTGTGCATGCAGTGTGCTATCTTGGTCGTATCTGGAGTCTGGCTTTTGCATTTTGCATGCAGTGTGTTATTTCTGTCTTAGATGGTGTCTGGCTGTTGCATTTTGCATGCAGTGTGCTTTCTTGGTCTTAGCTTGAGTCTGACTGTTGTATTTTGCATGCGTTGTGCTATTTTGGTCTTAGCTCGGGTTGGCTGTTGCATTTTGCATGCGCTATGCTATGTTGGTCTTAGCTGGAGTCAGTCTGTTGCACTTTGCATGCAGTGTGCTACCTTGGTCTTAGATGGAGTCTGGCTGTTGCATTGTGCATGCAGTGTGCTATCTTGGCGTTAGCTGGAGTTTGGCTGTTGCATTTTGCCTGCTGTGTGCTGTCTTGGTCTTAGCTGGAGTCTGGCTGTTGTATTTTGCCTGCTGTGTGCTGTCTTGGTCTTAGCTGGAGTCTGGCTGTTGCATTTTGCCTGCAGTGTGCTATTTTGGCCTTAGCTGGAAGCTGACTGTTGCATTTTGCATGCATTGTGCTTTCTTGGTCTTAGCTGGAGTCTGGCTGTTGCATTTTGCATGTGGTGTGCTATCTTGGTCTTAGCTGGAGTCTGGCTGTTGCATTTTGCATGTGGTGTGCTATCCTGGTCTAAGGTGAAGTCTGGCTATTGCATTTTGCATGCGGTGTGCTATCTTGGTTTTAGCTGGAGTCTGGCTGTTGTACTTCGCAATCAGTGTGCTATCATGGTTTTAGCTGGGCTCTGGCTGTTGCATTTTGCATTTGGTGTGCTATCTTGGTCTTAGCTGGAGTCTGGCTGTTGCATTTTGCATGTGGTGTGCTATCTTGGTTTTAGCTGGAGTCTGGCTGTTGCACTTTGCATGCAGTGCGCTATCCTGGCCTTAGCTGGAATCTGGCTGTTGCATTTTGCATGCAGTGTGCTAGCTTGGTCTTACCTGGGGCCTGGCAGTTGCATTTTGCATGCACTATTCTTGGTCTTAGCTTGGGTCTGGCTATTCCATTTTGCATGCAGTGTGCTATCTTGGCCTTAGCTGGAGTCTGGCTGTTGCATTTTGCATGCAGTGTGCTAGCTTGGTCTTAGCTGGGGCCTGGCTGTTGCATTTTACATGCGCTATGCTATCTTGGTCTTAGCTGGGGACTGGCTGTTGCACTTTGCATGCAGTGTGCTATCTTGGCCTTAGCTGGAGTCTGGCTGTTGCACTTTGCATGCAGTGTGCTATCTTGGTCTTAGCTGGATTCTGGCTGTTGAACTTTGCATACAGTGTGCTATCTTGGCCTTAGCTGGAGTCTGGCTGTTGCACTTTTCATTCAGTGTGCTATCTTGGTCTTAGCTGGATTCTGGCTGTTGCATTTTGCATGCAGTGTGCTATCTTGGTCTTAGCTGGGGTCTAGCTGTTGCATTTTGCATGCAGCATGCTATCTTGGTTTTAGCTGGGGTTTGTCTGTTACATTTTGCATGCAGTGTGCTATCTTGGCCTTAGCTGGACGCTGACTGTTGCATTTTACATGCGGTGTGCTATATTGGTCTTAGCTGGAGTCTGACTGTTGCACCTTGCATGCAGTGTGCTATCTTGGTCTTAGCTCGCGTCTGGCTGTTGCACTTTGCATGCAGTGCACTATCTCTGCCTTAGCTGGAATCCGGCTGTTGCACTTTGCATGCAGTGTGCTATCGTGGTCTTAGCTGGATTCTGGCTGTTGCATTTTGCATGCAGTGTGCTATCTTGGTCTTAGCCGGAGTCTGGCAGTTGCATTTTGCATGTGGTGTGCTATCTTGGTCTTAGCTGGAGTCTGGCTGTTGCATTTTGCATGCAGGGTGCTATCTTGGTTTTAGCTGGGGTCTATCTGTTGCATTTTGCATGCAGTGTGCTATCATGATCTTAGCTGGGACCTGGCTGTTGCATTTTGCATGCACTATGCTATCTTGGTTTTAGCTATAGTCTGGCTGTTGCACTTTGCATGCAGTGTGCTATCTGCGTTTTAGCTGGAGTTTGGCTGTTGAATTTTGCATGCAGTGTGCTATCTTGGTCGTATCTGGAGTCTGGCTTTTGCATTTTGCATGCAGTGTGTTATTTCTGTCTTAGATGGTGTCTGGCTGTTGCATTTTGCATGCAGTGTGCTTTCTTGGTCTTAGCTTGAGTCTGACTGTTGTATTTTGCATGCGTTGTGCTATTTTGGTCTTAGCTCGGGTTGGCTGTTGCATTTTGCATGCGCTATGCTATGTTGGTCTTAGCTGGAGTCAGTCTGTTGCACTTTGCATGCAGTGTGCTACCTTGGTCTTAGATGGAGTCTGGCTGTTGCATTGTGCATGCAGTGTGCTATCTTGGCGTTAGCTGGAGTTTGGCTGTTGCATTTTGCCTGCTGTGTGCTGTCTTGGTCTTAGCTGGAGTCTGGCTGTTGTATTTTGCCTGCTGTGTGCTGTCTTGGTCTTAGCTGGAGTCTGGCTGTTGCATTTTGCCTGCAGTGTGCTATTTTGGCCTTAGCTGGAAGCTGACTGTTGCATTTTGCATGCATTGTGCTTTCTTGGTCTTAGCTGGAGTCTGGCTGTTGCATTTTGCATGTGGTGTGCTATCCTGGTCTAAGGTGGAGTCTGGCTATTGCATTTGCATGCGGTGTGCTATCTTGGTTTTAGCTGGAGTCTGGCTGTTGTACTTCGCAATCAGTGTGCTATCATGGTTTTAGCTGGGCTCTGGCTCTTGCATTTTGCATTTGGTGTGCTATCTTGGTCTTAGCTGGAGTCTGGCTGTTGCATTTTGCATGTGGTGTGCTATCTTGGTTTTAGCTGGAGTCTGGCTGTTGCACTTTGCATGCAGTGCGCTATCCTGGCCTTAGCTGGAATCTGGCTGTTGCATTTTGCATGCAGTGTGCTAGCTTGGTCTTACCTGGGGCCTGGCAGTTGCATTTTGCATGCACTATTCTTGGTCTTAGCTTGGGTCTGGCTATTCCATTTTGCATGCAGTGTGCTATCTTGGCCTTAGCTGGAGTCTGGCTGTTGCATTTTGCATGCAGTGTGCTAGCTTGGTCTTAGCTGGGGCCTGGCTGTTGCATTTTACATGCGCTATGCTATCTTGGTCTTAGCTGGGGACTGGCTGTTGCACTTTGCATGCAGTGTGCTATCTTGGCCTTAGCTGGAGTCTGGCTGTTGCACTTTGCATGCAGTGTGCTATCTTGGTCTTAGCTGGATTCTGGCTGTTGCATTTTGCATGCAGTGTGCTATCTTGGTCTTAGCTGGGGTCTGGCTGTTGCATTTTGCATGCAGCATGCTATCTTGGTTTTAGCTGGGGTTTGTCTGTTACATTTTGCATGCAGTGTGCTATCTTGGTCTTAGATGGAGTCTGGCTGTTGCATTGCGCATGCAGTTTGCTATCTTGGCCTTAGCTGGAGTCTGGCTGTTGCATTTTGCCTGCGGTGTGCTGTCTTGGTCTTAGCTGGAGTCTGGCTGTTGTATTTTGCCTGCAGTGTGCTGTCTTGGTCTTATCTGGAGTCTGGCTGTTGCATTTTGCCTGCAGTGTGCTATCTTGGCCTTAGCTGGTAGCTGACTGTTACATTTTGCGTGTGTTGTCCTATCTTGGTGTTAGCTG
The DNA here is from genome assembly GCF_040938575.1 of Ambystoma mexicanum. Lineage (NCBI taxonomy): Eukaryota > Metazoa > Chordata > Amphibia > Caudata > Ambystomatidae > Ambystoma > Ambystoma mexicanum. Next base: position 58,690,642 of record NC_090935.1, on the reverse strand, counting down.
CTGTCTGGCTGTTGCTTTTTGCCTGAGGTGTGCTATCTTGGTCTAAGCTGGAGTCTGGCTGTGGCATTTTGCATGTGGTGTGCTATCTTGGTCTTAGCTGGAGTCTGGCTGTTGCATTTTGCATGTGGTGTGCTATATTGACCTTAGCAGGAGTCTAGCTGTTGCATTTTGCATGCAGTGTGCTATCTTGGCCGTATATGGAGTCTGGCTGTTGAACTTTGCATGCAGTGTGCTATATTGGTCTTAGCTGGATTCTGGCTGTTGCACTTTGCATGCAATGTGCTATCTTGGCCTTAGCTGGAGTCTGGCTGTTGCACTTTGCATGCAGTGCACTATCTCTGCCTTAGCTGGAATCCGGCTGTTGCACTTTGCATGCAGTGTGCTATCATGGTCTTAGCTGGATTCTGGCTGTTGCATTTTGCATGCAGTGTGCTATCTTGGTCTTAGCCGGAGTCTGGCAGTTGCATTTTGCATGTGGTGTGCTATCTTGGTCTTAGCTGGGGTCTGGCTGTTGCATTTTGCATGCAGGGTGCTATCTTGGTCTTAGCTGGGGTCTGTCTGTTGCATTTTGCATGCAGTGTGCTATCATGATCTTAGCTGGGACCTGGCTGTTGCATTTTGCATGCACTATGCTATCTTGGTTTTAGCTATAGTCTGGCTGTTGAACTTTGCATGCAGTGTGCTATCTTGGTCGTATCTGGAGTCTGGCTTTTGCATTTTGCATGCAGTGTGTTATTTCTGTCTTAGATGGGGTCTGGCTGTTGCATTTTGCATGCAGTGTGCTATCTTGGTCTTAGATGGAGTCTGGCTGTTGCATTTGGCATGCAGGGTGCTATCCTGGTCTTAGCTGGGGTCTGGCTGTTGCATTTTGCATGTGGTGTGCTATCTTGGTCTTAGCTGGAGTCTTACTGTTGCACTTTGCATGCAGTGTGCTAACTTGCTCTTAGCTTAGTCTGGCTGTTGCATTTTGCATGTGCTATGCTATCTTAGTCTTAGCTGGGGTCTGGCTGTTGCACTTTGAATTCAGTGTGCTATCTTGGCCTTAGCTGGAGTCTAGCTGTTGCATCTTGCCTGCAGTGTGCTGTCTTGGTCTTAGCTCGAGTCTGGCTGTTGTATTTTGCCTGCAGTGTGCTGTCTTGGTCTTAGCTGTAGTCTGGCTGTTGCATTTTGCATGCAGGGTGCTATCTTGGTCTTAGCTGGGGTTGGCTGTTGCATTTTAGATGCGCTATGCTATCTTGGTCTTAGCTGCAGTCAGTCCGTTGCACTTTGCATGCAGTGTGCTATCTTGGTCTTAGATGGAGTCTGGCTGTTGCATTGTACATGCAGTTTGCTATCTTGGCCTTAGCTGGAGTCTGGCTGTTGCATTTTGCCTGCGGTGTGCTGTCTTGGTCTTAGCTGGAGTCTGGCTGTTGTATTTTGCCTGCAGTGTGCTGTCTTGGTCTTAGCTGGAGTCTGGCTGTTGCATTTTGCCTGCAGTGTGCTATCTTAGCCTTAGCTGGAAGCTGACTGTTGCATTTTGCATGCGTTGTCCTATCTTGGTGTTAGATGGTGTCTGGCTGTTGCTTTTTGCCTGAGGTGTGCTATCTTGGTCTAAGCTGGAGTCTGGCTGTTGCATTTTGCATGTGGTGTGCTATCTTGGTCTTAGCTGGAGTCTGGCTGTTGCATTTTGCCTGCAGTGTGCTGTCTTGGTCTTAGCTGGAGTCTGGCTGTTGCATTTTGCCTGCAGTGTGCTATCTTGGCCTTAGCTGGAAGCAGACTGTTGCATTTTGCATGCATTGTCCTATCTTGGTGTTAGCTGGAGTCTGGCTGTTGCATTTTGCATGTGGTGTGCTATCTTGACCTTAGCAGGAGTCTGGCTGTTGCATTTTGCATGCAGTGTGCTATCTTGGCCGTATATGGAGTCCGGCTGTTGAACTTTGCATGCAGTGTGCTACCTTGGCCTTAGCTGGAGTCTGGCTGTTGCACTTTGCATGCGGTGTGCTATCTTGGTCTTAGCTGGATTATGGCTGTTGAACTTTGCATGCAGTGTGCTATCTTGGCCTTAGCTGGAGTCTGGCTGTTGCACTTTGCATGCAGTGTGCTATCTTGGTCTTAGCTGGATTCTGGCCGTTGAACTTTGCATGCAGTGTGCTATCTTGGCCTTAGCTGGGCTCTGGCTGTTGCATTTTGCATTTGGTGTGCTATCTTGGTCTTAGCTGGAGTCTGGCTGTTGCATTTTGCATGTGGTGTGCTATCTTGGTTTTAGCTGGAGTCTGGCTGTTGCACTTTGCATGCAGTGCGCTATCCTGGCCTTAGCTGGAATCTGGCTGTTGCATTTTGCATGCAGTGTGCTAGCTTGGTCTTACCTGGGGCCTGGCAGTTGCATTTTGCATGCACTATTCTTGGTCTTAGCTGGGGTCTGGCTATTCCATTTTGCATGCAGTGTGCTATCTTGGCCTTAGCTGGAGTCTGGCTGTTGCATTTTGCATGCAGTGTGCTAGCTTGGTCTTAGCTGGGGCCTGGCTGTTGCATTTTGCATGCGCTATGCTATCTTGGTCTTAGCTGGGGTCTGGCTGTTGCACTCTGCATGCAGTGTGCTATCTTGGCCTTAGCTGGAGTCTGGCTGTTGCACTTTGCATGCAGTGTGCTATCTTGGTCTTAGCTGGATTCTGGCTGTTCAACTTTGCATGCAGTGTGCTATCTTGGCCTTAGCTGGAGTCTGGCTGTTGCACTTTGCATTCAGTGTGCTATCTTGGTCTTATCTGGATTCTGGCTGTTGCATTTTGCATGCAGTGTGCTATTTTGGTCTTAGCTGGGGTCTGGCTGTTGCATTTTGCATGCAGCATGCTATCTTGGTATTAGATGGAGTCTGGCTGTTGCATTGAGCATGCAGTTTGCTATCTTGGCCTTAGCTGGAGTCTGGCTGTTGCATTTTGCCTGCGGTGTGCTGTCTTGGTCTTAGCTGGAGTCTGGCTGTTGTATTTTGCCTGCAGTGTGCTGTCTTGGTCTTAGCTGGAGTCTGGCTGTTGCACTTTGCATTCAGTGTGCTATCTTGGTCTTAGCTGGATTCTGGCTGTTGCATTTTGCATTTGGTGTGCTATCTTGGTCTTAGCTGGAGTCTGGCTGTTGCATTTTGCATGCAGCGTGCTAGCTTGGTCTTAGCTGGGGCCTGGCTGTTGCATTTTGCATGCGCTATGCTATCTTGGTCTTAGCTGGGGTCTGGCTGTTGCACTTTGCATGCAGTGTGCTATCTTGGCTTTAGCTGGAGTCTGGCTGTTGCACTTTGCATGCAGTGTGCTATCTTGGTCTTAGCTGAATTCTGGCCGTTGAACTTTGCATGCAGTGTGCTATTTTGGTCTTAGCTGGATTCTGGCTGTTGCATTTTGCATGCAGTGTGCTATCTTGGTCTTAGCTGGGGTCTGGCTGTTGCATTTTGCATGCAGCATGCTATCTATCTTGGTTTTAGCTGGGGTTTGTCTGTTGCATTTTGCATGCAGTGTGCTATCATGGTCTTAGCTGGGGTCTGGCTGTTGCATTTTGCATGTGGTGTGCTATCTTGGTCTTAGATGGAGTATTACTGTTGCACTTTGCATGCAGTGTGCTATCTTGCTCTTAGCTTAGTCTGGCTGTTGCATTTTGCATGTGCTATGCTATCTTACTCTTAGCTGGGGTCTGGCTGTTGCACTTTGCATGCAGTGTGCTATCTTGGCCTTAGCTGGAGTCTAGCTGTTGCATCTTGCCTGCAGTGTGCTGTCTTGGTCTTAGCTCGAGTCTGGCTGTTGTATTTTGCCTGCAGTGTGCTGTCTTGGTCTTAGCTGTAGTCTGGCTGTTGCATTTTGCATGCAGGGTGCTATCTTGGTCTTAGCTGGGGTTGCCTGTTGCATTTTACATGCGGTATGCTATCTTGGTCTTAGCTGGAGTCAGTCCGTTGCACTTTGCATGCAGTGTGCTATCTTGGTCTTAGATGGAGTCTGGCTGTTGCATTGTGCATGCAGTTTGCTATCTTGGCCTTAGCTGGAGTCTGGCTGTTGCATTTTGCCTGCGGTGTGCTGTCTTGGTCTTAGCTGGAGTCTGGCTGTTGTATTTTGCCTGCAGTGTGCTGTATTGGTCTTAGCTGGAGTCTGGCTGTTGCATTTTGCCTGCAGTGTGCTATCTTGGCCTTAGCTGGAAGCTGACTGTTGCATTTTGCATTCGTTGTCCTATCTTGGTGTTAGCTGGTGTCTGGCTGTTGCTTTTTGCCTGAGGTGTGCTATCTTGGTCTAAGCTGGAGTCTGGCTGTTGCATTTTGCATGTGGTGTGCTATCTTGGTCTTAGCTGGAGTCTGGCTGTTGCATTTTGCATGTGGTGTGCTATCTTGACCTTAGCAGGAGTCTGGCTGTTGCATTTTACATGCGGTATGCTATCTTGGTCTTAGCTGGAGTCAGTCCGTTGCACTTTGCATGCAGTGTGCTATCTTGGTCTTAGATGGAGTCTGGCTGTTGCATTGTGCATGCAGTTTGCTATCTTGGCCTTAGCTGGAGTCTGGCTGTTGCCTTTTGCCTGCGGTGTGCTGTCTTGGTCTTAGCTGGAGTCTGGCTGTTGTATTTTACCTGCAGTGTGCTGTCTTGGTCTTAGCTGGAGTCTGGCTGTTGCATTTTGCCTGCAGTGTGCTATCTTGGCCTTAGCTGGAAGCTGACTGTTGCATTTTGCATGCGTTGTCCTATCTTGGTGTTAGCTGGTGTCTGGCTGTTGCTTTTTGCCTGAGGTGTGCTATCTTGGTCTAAGCTGGAGTCTGGCTGTTGCATTTTGCATGTGGTGTGCTATCTTGGTCTTAGCTGGAGTCTGGCTGTTGCATTTTGCATGTGGTGTGCTATCTTGACCTTAGCAGGAGTCTGGCTGTTGCATTTTGCATGCAGTGTGCTATCTTGGCCGTATATGGAGTCCGGCTGTTGAACTTTGCATGCAGTGTGCTACCTTGGCCTTAGCCGGAGTCTGGCTGTTGCACTTTGCATGCGGTGTGCTATCTTGGTCTTGGCTGGATTCTGGCTGTTGAACTTTGCATGCAGTGTGCTATCTTGACCTTAGCAGGAATCTGGCTGTTGCATTTTGCCTGCAGTGTGCTGTCTTGGTCTTAGCTGGAGTCAGTCTGTTGCACTTTGCATGCAGTGTGCTATCTTGGTCTTAGATGGAGTCTGGCTGTTGCATTGTGCATGCAGTTTGCTATCTTGGCCTTAGCTGGAGTCTGGCTGTTGCATTTTGCCTGCGGTGTGCTGTCTTGGTCTTAGCTGGAGTCTGGCTGTTGTATTTTGCCTGCAGTGTGCTGTCTTGGTCTTAGCTGGAGTCTGGCTGTTGCATTTTGCCTGCAGTGTGCTATCTTGGCCTTAGCTGGAAGCTGACTGTTGCATTTTGCATGCGTTGTCCTATCTTGGTGTTAGCTGGTGTCTGGCTGTTGCTTTTTGCCTGAGGTGTGCTATCTTGGTCTAAGCTGGAGTCTGGCTGTTGCATTTTGCATGTGGTGTGCTATCTTGGTCTTAGCTGGAGTCTGGCTGTTGCATTTTGCATGTGGTGTGCTATCTTGACCTTAGCAGGAATCTGGCTGTTGCATATTGCCTGCAGTGTGCTGTCTTGGTCTTAGCTGGAGTCAGTCCGTTGCACTTTGCATGCAGTGTGCTATCTTGGTCTTAGATGGAGTCTGGCTGTTGCATTGTGCATGCAGTTTGCTATCTTGGCCTTAGCTGGAGTCTGGCTGTTGCATTTTGCCTGCGGTGTGCTGTCTTGGTCTTAGCTGGAGTCTGGCTGTTGTATTTTGCCTGCAGTGTGCTGTCTTGGTCTTAGCTGGAGTCTGGCTGTTGCATTTTGCCTGCAGTGTGCTATCTTGGCCTTAGCTGGAAGCTGACTGTTGCATTTTGCATGCGTTGTCCTGTCTTGGTGTTAGCTGGTGTCTGGCTGTTGCTTTTTGCCTGAGGTGTGCTATCTTGGTCTAAGCTGGAGTCTGGCTGTTGCATTTTGCATGTGGTGTGCTATCTTGGTCTTAGCTGGAGTCTGGCTGTTGCATTTTGCATGTGGTGTGCTATCTTGACCTTAGCAGGAATCTGGCTGTTGCATTTTGCCTGCAGTGTGCTGTCTTGGTCTTAGCTGGAATCTGGCTGTTGCATTTTGCCTGCAGTGTGCTATCTTGGCCTTAGCTGGAAGCTGACTGTTGCATTTTGCATGGGTTGTCCTATCTTGGTGTTAGCTGGAGTCTGGCTGTTGCATTTTGCATGTGGTGTGCTATCTTGACCTTAGCAGGAGTCTGGCTGTTGCATTTTGCATGCAGTGTGCTATCTTGGCTGTATATGGAGTCCGGCTGTTGAACTTTGCATGCAGTGTGCTACCTTGGCCTTAGCCGGAGTCTGGCTGTTGCACTTTGCATGCGGTGTGCTATCTTGGTCTTAGCTGGATTCTGGCTGTTGAACTTTGCATGCAGTGTGCTATCTTGGCCTTAGCTGGAGTCTGGCTGTTGCACTTTGCATGCAGTGTGCTATCTTGGTCTTAGCTGGATTCTGGCTGTTGCATTTTGCATTTGGTGTGCTATCTTGGTCTTAGCTGGAGTCTGGCTGTTGCATTTTGCATGCAGTGTGCTACCTTGGTCTTAGCTGGATTCTGGCTGTTGCATTTTGCCTGCAGTGTGCTATCTTGGCCTTAGATGGAAGCTGACTGTTGCATTTTGCATGCGTTGTCCTATCTTGGTGTTAGCTGGTGTCTGGCTGTTGCTTTTTGCCTGAGGTGTGCTATCTTGGTCTAAGCTGGAGTCTGGCTGTTGCATTTTGCATGTGGTGTGCTATCTTGGTCTTAGCTGGAGTCTGGCTGTTGCATTTTGCATGTGGTGTGCTATCTTGACCTTAGCAGGAATCTGGCTGTTGCATTTTGCCTGCAGTGTGCTGTCTTGGTCTTAGCTGGAGTCAGTCCGTTGCACTTTGCATGCAGTGTGCTATCTTGGTCTTAGATGGAGTCTGGCTGTTGCATTGTGCATGCAGTTTGCTATCTTGGCCTTAGCTGGAGTCTGGCTGTTGCATTTTGCCTGCGGTGTGCTGTCTTGGTCTTAGCTGGAGTCTGGCTGTTGTATTTTGCCTGCAGTGTGCTGTCTTGGTTTTAGCTGGAGTCTGGCTGTTGCATTTTGCCTGCAGTGTGCTATCTTGGCCTTAGCTGGAAGCTGACTGTTGCATTTTGCATGCGTTGTCCTATCTTGGTGTTAGCTGGTGTCTGGCTGTTGCTTTTTGCCTGAGGTGTGCTATCTTGGTCTAAGCTGGAGTCTGGCTGTTGCATTTTGCATGTGGTGTGCTATCTTGGTCTTAGCTGGAGTCTGGCTGTTGCATTTTGCATGTGGTGTGCTATCTTGACCTTAGCAGGAATCTGGCTGTTGCATTTTGCCTGCAGTGTGCTGTCTTGGTCTTAGCTGGAATCTGGCTGTTGCATTTTGACTGCAGTGTGCTATCTTGGCCTTAGCTGGAAGCTGACTCTTGCATTTTGCATGGGTTGTCCTATCTTGGTGTTAGCTGGAGTCTGGCTGTTGCATTTTGCATGTGGTGTGCTATCTTGACCTTAGCAGGAGTCTGGCTGTTGCATTTTGCATGCAGTGTGCTATCTTGGCCGTATATGGAGTCCGGCTGTTGAACTTTGCATGCAGTGTTCTACCTTGGCCTTAGCCGGAGTCTGGCTGTTGCACTTTGCATGCGGTGTGCTATCTTGGTCTTAGCTGGATTCTGGCTGTTGAACTTTGCATGCAGTGTGCTATCTTGGCCTTAGCTGGAGTCTGGCTGTTGCACTTTGCATGCAGTGTGCTATCTTGGTCTTAGCTGGATTCTGGCTGTTGCATTTTGCATTTGGTGTGCTATCTTGGTCTTAGCTGGAGTCTGGCTGTTGCATTTTGCATGCAGTGTGCTACCTTGGTCTTAGCTGGATTCTGGCTGTTGCACTTTGCATGCAATGTGCTATCTTGGCCTTAGCTGGAGTCTGGCTGTTGCACTTTGCATGCTGTGTGCTATCTTGGTCTTAGCTGGATTCTGGCTGTTGAACTTTGCATGCAGTGTGCTATCTTGGTCTTAGCTGGAGTCTGGCTGTTGCATATTGCATGTGGTGTGCTATCTTGGCCATATATGGAGTTTGGCTGTTGCACTTTGCATGCGGTGTGCTACCTTGGTCTTAGCTGGATTCTGGCTGTTGCACTTTGCATGCTGTGTGCTATCTTGGCCTTAGCTGGAGTCTGGCTGTTGCACTTTGCATGCAGTGTGCTATATTGACCTTAGCTGGATTCTGGCTGTTGAACTTTGCATGCAGTGTGCTATCTTGGCCTTAGCTGGAGTCTGGCTGTTGCATTTTGCATGCAGTGTGCTATCTTGGCCGTATATGGAGTCTGGCTGTTGCACTTTGGATGCAGTGTGCTACCTTGGTCTTAGCTGGATTCTGGCTGTTGCACTTTGCATGCAGTGTGCTATCTTGGCCTTAGCTGGAGTCTGGCTGTTGCACTTTGCATGCAGTCTGCTATCTTGGTCTTAGCTGGGGTCTGGCTGTTGCATTTTGCATGCAGCGTGCTATCTTGGTCTTAGCTGGGGTCTGTTTGTTGCATTTTGCATGCAGTGTGCTATCATGGGCTTAGCTGGGACCTGGCTGTTGCGTTTTGCATGCACTATGCTATCTTGGTCTTAGCTTGGGTCTGTCTGTTGCATTTTACATGCAGTGTGCTAGCTTGGTCTTAGCTGGAGTCTGGCTGTTGCACTTTGCATTCAGTGTGCTATCTTGGTCTTAGCTGGATTCTGGCTGTTGCATTTTGCATTTGGTGTGCTATCTTGGTCTTAGCTAGAGTCTGGCTGTTGCATTTTGCATGCAGCGTGCTAGCTTGGTCTTAGCTGGGGCCTGGCTGTTGCATTTTGCATGCGCTATGCTATCTTGGTCTTAGCTGGGGTCTGGCTGTTGCACTTTGCATGCAGTGTGCTATCTTGGCCTTAGCTGGAGTCTGGCTGTTGCACTTTGCATGCAGTGTGCTATCTTGGTCTTAGCTGGATTCTGGCCGTTGAACTTTGCATGCAGTGTGCTATCTTGGCCTTAGCTAGAGTCTGGCTGTTGCACTTTGCATTCAGTGTGCTATCTTGGTCTTAGCTGGATTCTGGCTGTTGCATTTTGCATGCAGTGTGCTATCTTGGTCTTAGCTGGGGTCTGGCTGTTGCATTTTGCATGCAGCATGCTATCTTGGTTTTAGCTGGGGTTTGTCTGTTGCATTTTGCATGCAGTGTGCTATCATGGTCTTAGTTGGGACCTGGTTGTTGCATTTTGCATGAACTATGCTATCTTGGTCTTAGCCTGGGTCTGTCTGTTGCACTTTGCATGCGGTGTGCTATCTTGGCCTTAGCTGGAGTCTGGCTGTTGCATCTTGCCTGCAGTGTGCTGTCTTGGTTTTAGCTGGAGTCTGGCTGTTGCATTTTGCATGCAGGGTGCTATCTTGGTCTTAGCTGGGGTCTGGCTGTTGCATTTTGCATGTGGTGTGCTATCTTGGTCTTAGCTGGAGTCTTACTGTTGCACTTTGCATGCAGTGTGCTATCTTGCTCTTAGCTTAGTCTGGCTGTTGCATTTTGCATGTGCTATGCTATCTTAGTCTAAGCTGGGGTCTGGCTGTTGCACTTTGCATGCAGTGTGCTATCTTGGCCTTAGCTGGAGTCTAGCTGTTGCATCTTGCCTGCGGTGTGCTGTCTTGGTCTTAGCTCGAGTCTGGCTGTTGTATTTTGCCTGCAGTGTGCTGTCTTGGTCTTAGCTGGAGTCTGGCTGTTGCATTTTGCCTGCAGTGTGCTATCTTGGCCTTAGCTGGAAGCTGACTGTTGCATTTTGCATGCGTTGTCCTATCTTGGTGTTAGCTGGTGTCTGGCTGTTGCTTTTTGCCTGAGGTGTGCTATCTTGGTCTAAGCTGGAGTCTGGCTGTTGCATTTTGCATGTGGTGTGCTATCTTGACCTTAGCAGGAATCTGGCTGTTGCATTTTGCATGCAGTGTGCTATCTTGGTCTTAGATGGAGTCTGGCTATTGCATTGTGCATGCAGTTTCCTATCTTGGCCTTAGCTGGAGTCTGGCTGTTGCATTTTGCCTGCGGTGTGCTGTCTTGGTCTTAGCTGGAGTCTGGCTGTTGTATTTTGCCTGCAGTGTGCTGTCTTGGTCTTAGCTGGAGTCTGGCTGTTGCATTTTGCCTGCAGTGTGCTATCTTGGCCTTAGATGGAAGCTGACTGTTGCATTTTGCATGCGTTGTCCTATCTTGGTGTTAGCTGGTGTCTGGCTGTTGCTTTTTGCCTGAGGTGTGCTATCTTGGTCTAAGCTGGAGTCTGGCTGTTGCATTTTGCATGTGGTGTGCTATCTTGGTCTTAGCTGGAGTCTGGCTGTTGCATTTTGCATGTGGTGTGCTATCTTGACCTTAGCAGGAATCTGGCTGTTGCATTTTGCCTGCAGTGTGCTGTCTTGGTCTTAGCTGGAGTCAGTCCGTTGCACTTTGCATGCAGTGTGCTATCTTGGTCTTAGATGGAGTCTGGCTGTTGCATTGTGCATGCAGTTTGCTATCTTGGCCTTAGCTGGAGTCTGGCTGTTGCATTTTGCCTGCGGTGTGCTGTCTTGGTCTTAGCTGGAGTCTGACTGTTGTATTTTGCCTGCAGTGTGCTGTCTTGGTCTTAGCTGGAGTCTGGCTGTTGCATTTTGCCTGCAGTGTGCTATCTTGGCCTTAGCTGGAAGCTGACTGTTGCATTTTGCATGCGTTGTCCTATCTTGGTGTTAGCTGGTGTCTGGCTGTTGCTTTTTGCCTGAGGTGTGCTATCTTGGTCTAAGCTGGAGTCTGGCTGTTGCATTTTGCATGTGGTGTGCTATCTTGGTCTTAGCTGGAGTCTGGCTGTTGCATTTTGCATGTGGTGTGCTATCTTGACCTTAGCAGGAATCTGGCTGTTGCATTTTGCCTGCAGTGTGCTGTCTTCGTCTTAGCTGGAATCTGGCTGTTGCATTTTGCCTGCAGTGTGCTATCTTGGCCTTAGCTGGAAGCTGACTGTTGCATTTTGCATGGGTTGTCCTATCTTGGTGTTAGCTGGAGTCTGGCTGTTGCATTTTGCATGCGGTATGCTATCTTGACCTTAGCAGGAGTCTGGCTGTTGCATTTTGCATGCAGTGTGCTATCTTGGCCGTATATGGAGTCCGGCTGTTGAACTTTGCATGCAGTGTGCTACCTTGGCCTTAGCCGGAGTCTGGCTGTTGCACTTTGCATGCGGTGTGCTATCTTGGTCTTAGCTGGATTCTGGCTGTTGAACTTTGCATGCAGTGTGCTATCTTGGCCTTAGCTGGAGTCTGGCTGTTGCACTTTGCATGCAGTGTGCTATCTTGGTCTTAGCTGGATTCTGGCTGTTGCATTTTGCATTTGGTGTGCTATCTTGGTCTTAGCTGGAGTCTGGCTGTTGCATTTTGCATGCAGTGTGCTACCTTGGTCTTAGCTGGATTCTGGCTGTTGCATTTTGCCTGAAGTGTGCTATCTTGGCCTTAGATGGAAGCTGACTGTTGCATTTTGCATGCGTTGTCCTATCTTGGTGTTAGCTGGTGTCTGGCTGTTGCTTTTTGCCTGAGGTGTGCTATCTTGGTCTAAGCTGGAGTCTGGCTGTTGCATTTTGCATGTGGTGTGCTATCTTGGTCTTAGCTGGAGTCTGGCTGTTGCATTTTGCATGTGGTGTGCTATCTTGACCTTAGCAGGAATCTGGCTGTTGCATTTTGCCTGCAGTGTGCTGTCTTGGTCTTAGCTGGAGTCAGTCCGTTGCACTTTGCATGCAGTGTGCTATCTTGGTCTTAGATGGAGTCTGGCTGTTGCATTGTGCATGCAGTTTGCTATCTTGGCCTTAGCTGGAGTCTGGCTGTTGCATTTTGCCTGCGGTGTGCTGTCTTGGTCTTAGCTGGAGTCTGGCTGTTGTATTTTGCCTGCAGTGTGCTGTCTTGGTCTTAGCTGGAGTCTGGCTGTTGCATTTTGCCTGCAGTGTGCTATCTTGGCCTTAGCTGGAAGCTGACTGTTGCATTTTGCATGCGTTGTCCTATCTTGGTGTTAGCTGGTGTCTGGCTGTTGCTTTTTGCCTGAGGTGTGCTATCTTGGTCTAAGCTGGAGTCTGGCTGTTGCATTTTGCATGTGGTGTGCTATCTTGGTCTTAGCTGGAGTCTGGCTGTTGCATTTTGCATGTGGTGTGCTATCTTGACCTTAGCAGGAATCTGGCTGTTGCATTTTGCCTGCAGTGTGCTGTCTTGGTCTTAGCTGGAATCTGGCTGTTGCATTTTGCCTGCAGTGTGCTATCTTGGCCTTAGCTGGAAGCTGACTGTTGCATTTTGCATGGGTTGTCCTATCTTGGTGTTAGCTGGAGTCTGGCTGTTGCATTTTGCATGTGGTGTGCTATCTTGACCTTAGCGGGAGTCTGGCTGTTGCATTTTGCATGCAGTGTGCTATCTTGGCCGTATATGGAGTCCGGCTGTTGAACTTTGCATGCAGTGTGCTACCTTGGCCTTAGCCGGAGTCTGGCTGTTGCACTTTGCATGCGGTGTGCTATCTTGGCCTTAGCTGGAGTCTGGCTGTTGCACTTTGCATGCAGTGTGCTATCTTGGTCTTAGCTGGATTCTGGCTGTTGCATTTTGCATTTGGTGTGCTATCTTGGTCTTAGCTGGAGTCTGGCTGTTGCATTTTGCATGCAGTGTGCTACCTTGGTCTTAGCTGGATTCTGGCTGTTGCACTTTGCATGCAATGTGCTATCTTGGCCTTAGCTGGAGTCTGGCTGTTGCACTTTGCATGCAGTGTGCTATCTTGGTCTTAGCTGGATTCTGGCTGTTGAACTTTGCATGCAGTGTGCTATCTTGGTCTTAGCTGGAGTCTGGCTGTTGCATATTGCATGTGGTGTGCTATCTTGATCTTAGCTTGAGTCTGGCTGTTGCATTTTGCATGCAGTGTGCTATCTTGGCCATATATGGAGTTTGGCTGTTGCACTTTGCATGCGGTGTGCTACCTTGGTCTTAGCTGGATTCTGGCTGTTGCACTTTGCATGCTGTGTGCTATCTTGGCCTTAGCTGGAGTCTGGCTGTTGCACTTTGCATGCAGTGTGCTATATTGAGCTTAGCTGGATTCTGGCTGTTGAACTTTGCATGCAGTGTGCTATCTTGGCCTTAGCTGGAGTCTGGCTGTTGCATTTTGCATGCAGTGTGCTATCTTGGCCGTATATGGAGTCTGGCTGTTGCACTTTGGATGCAGTGTGCTACCTTGGTCTTAGCTGGATTCTGGCTGTTGCACTTTGCATGCAGTGTGCTATCTTGGCCTTAGCTGGAGTCTGGCTGTTGCACTTTGCATGCAGTCTGCTATCTTGGTCTTAGCTGGGGTCTGGCTGTTGCATTTTGCATGCAGCGTGCTATCTTGTTCTTAGCTGGGGTCTGTTTGTTGCATTTTGCATGCAGTGTGCTATCATGGGCTTAGCTGGGACCTGGCTGTTGCGTTTTGCATGCACTATGCTATCTTGGTCTTAGCTTGGGTCTGTCTGTTGCATTTTACATGCAGTGTGCTAGCTTGGTCTTAGCTGGAGTCTGGCTGTTGCACTTTGCATTCAGTGTGCTATCTTGGTCTTAGCTGGATTCTGGCTGTTGCATTTTGCATTTGGTGTGCTATCTTGGTCTTAGCTAGAGTCTGGCTGTTGCATTTTGCATGCAGCGTGCTAGCTTGGTCTTAGCTGGGGCCTGGCTGTTGCATTTTGCATGTGCTATGCTATCTTGGTCTTAGCTGGGGTCTGGCTGTTGCACTTTGCATGCAGTGTGCTATCTTGGCCTTAGCTGGAGTCTGGCTGTTGCACTTTGCATGCAGTGTGCTATCTTGGTCTTAGCTGGATTCTGGCCGTTGAACTTTGCATGCAGTGTGCTATCTTGGCCTTAGCTAGAGTCTGGCTGTTGCACTTTGCATTCAGTGTGCTATCTTGGTCTTAGCTGGATTCTGGCTGTTGCATTTTGCATGCAGTGTGCTATCTTGGTCTTAGCTGGGGTCTGGCTGTTGCATTTTGCATGCAGCATGCTATCTTGGTTTTAGCTGGGGTTTGTCTGTTGCATTTTGCATGCAGTGTGCTATCATGGTCTTAGTTGGGACCGGCAGTTGCATTTTGCATGAACTATGCTATCTTGGTCTTAGTCTGGGTCTGTCTGTTGCACTTTGCATGCGGTGTGCTATCTTGGCCTTAGCTGGAGTCTGGCTGTTGCATCTTGCCTGCAGTGTGCTGTCTTGGTTTTAGCTGGAGTCTGGCTGTTGCATTTTGCATGCAGGGTGCTATCTTGGTCTTAGCTGGGGTCTGGCTGTTGCATTTTGCATGTGGTGTGCTATCTTGGTCTTAGCTGGAGTCTTACTGTTGCACTTTGCATGCAGTGTGCTATCTTGCTCTTAGCTTAGTCTGGCTGTTGCATTTTGCATGTGCTATGCTATCTTAGTCTTAGCTGGGGTCTGGCTGTTGCACTTTGAATGCAGTGTGCTATCTTGGCCTTAGCTGGAGTCTAGCTGTTGCATCTTGCCTGCAGTGTGCTGTCTTGGTCTTAGCTCGAGTCTGGCTGTTGTATTTTGCCTGCAGTGTGCTGTCTTGGTCTTAGCTGTAGTCTGGCTGTTGCATTTTGCATGCAGGGTGCTATCTTGGTCTTAGCTGGGGTTGGCTGTTGCATTTTACATGCGCTATGCTATCTTGGTCTTAGCTGGAATCAGTCCGTTGCACTTTGCATGCAGTGTGCTATCTTGGTCTTAGATGGAGTCTGGCTGTTGCATTGTGCATGCAGTTTGCTATCTTGGCCTTAGCTGGAGTCTGGCTGTTGCATTTTGCCTGCGGTGTGCTGTCTTGGTCTTAGCTGGAGTCTGGCTGTTGTATTTTGCCTGCAGTGTGCTGTCTTGGTCTTAGCTGGAGTCTGGCTGTTGCATTTTGCCTGCAGTGTGCTATCTTGGCCTTAGCTGGAAGATGACTGTTGCATTTTGCATGCGTTGTCCTATCTTGGTGTTAGCTGGTGTCTGGCTGTTGCTTTTTGCCTGAGGTGTGCTATCTTGGTCTAAGCTGGAGTCTGGCTGTTGCATTTTGCATGTGGTGTGCTATCTTGACCTTAGCAGGAATCTGGCTGTTGCATTTTGCCTGCAGTGTGCTGTCTTGGTCTTAGCTGGAGTCTGGCTGTTGCATTTTGCCTGCAGTGTGCTATCTTGGCCTTAGCTGGAAGCTGACTGTTGCATTTTGCATGCGTTGTCCTATCTTGGTGTTAGCTGGAGTCTGGCTGTTGCATTTTGCATGTGGTGTGCTATCTTGACCTTAGCAGGAGTCTGGCTGTTGCATTTTGCATGCAGTGTGCTATCTTGGCCGTATATGGAGTCCGGCTGTTGAACTTTGCATGCAGTGTGCTACCTTGGCCTTAGCTGGAGTCTGGCTGTTGCACTTTGCATGCGGTGTGCTATCTTGGTCTTGGCTGGATTCTGGCTGTTGAACTTTGCATGCAGTGTGCTATCTTGGCCTTAGCTGGAGTCTGGCTGTTGCACTTTGCATGCAGTGTGCTATCTTGGTCTTAGCTGGATTCTGGCCGTTGAACTTTGCATGCAGTGTGCTATCTTGGCCTTAGCTGGGCTCTGGCTGTTGCATTTTGCATTTGGTGTGCTATCTTGGTCTTAGCTGGAGTCTGGCTGTTGCATTTTGCATGTGGTGTGTTATCTTGGTTTTAGCTGGAGTCTGGCTGTTGCACTTTGCATGCAGTGCGCTATCCTGGCCTTAGCTGGAATCTGGCTGTTGCATTTTGCATGCAGTGTGCTAGCTTGGTCTTACCTGGGGCCTGGCAGTTGCATTTTGCATGCACTATTCTTGGTCTTAGCTGGGGTCTGGCTATTCCATTTTGCATGCAGTGTGCTATCTTGGCCTTAGCTGGAGTCTGGCTGTTGCATTTTGCATGCAGTGTGCTAGCTTGGTCTTAGCTGGGGCCTGGCTGTTGCATTTTGCATGCGCTATGCTATCTTGGTCTTAGCTGGGGTCTGGCTGTTGCACTCTGCATGCAGTGTGCTATCTTGGCCTTAGCTGGAGTCTGGCTGTTGCACTTTGCATGCAGTGTGCTATCTTGGTCTTAGCTGGATTCTGGCTGTTCAACTTTGCATGCATTGTGCTATCTTGGCCTTAGCTGGAGTCTGGCTGTTGCACTTTGCATTCAGTGTGCTATATTGGTCTTAGCTGGATTCTGGCTGTTGCATTTTGCATGCAGTGTGCTAGCTTGGTCTTAGATGGAGTCTGGCTGTTGCATTGTGCATGCAGTTTGCTATCTTGGCCTTAGCTGGAGTCTGGCTGTTGCATTTTGCCTGCGGTGTGCTGTCTTGGTCTTAGCTGGAGTCTGGCTGTTGTATTTTGCCTGCAGTGTGCTGTCTTGGTCTTAGCTGGAGTCTGGCTGTTGCACTTTGCATTCAGTGTGCTATCTTGGTCTTAGATGGATTCTGGCTGTTGCATTTTGCATTTGGTGTGCTATCTTGGTCTTAGCTAGAGTCTGGCTGTTGCATTTTGCATGCAGCATGCTAGCTTGGTCTTAGCTGGGGCCTGGCTTTTGCATTTTGCATGCGCTATGCTATCTTGGTCTTAGCTGGGGTCTGGCTGTTGCACTTTGCATGCAGTGTGCTATCTTGGCCTTAGCTGGAGTCTGGCTGTTGCACTTTGCATGCAGTGTGCTATCTTGGTCTTAGCTGGATTCTGGCTGTTGAACTTTGCATACAGTGTGCTATCTTGGCCTTAGCTGGAGTCTGGCTGTTGCACTTTGCATTCAGTGTGCTATCTTGGTCTTAGCTGGATTCTGGCTGTTGCATTTTGCATGCAGTGTGCTATCTTGGTCTTAGCTGGGGTCTGGCTGTTGCATTTTGCATGCAGCATGCTATCTTGGTTTTAGCTGGGGTTTGTCTGTTACATTTTGCATGCAGTGTGCTATCTTGGTCTTAGATGGAGTCTGGCTGTTGCATTGTGCATGCAGTTTGCTATCTTGGCCTTAGCTGGAGTCTGGCTGTTGCATTTTGCCTACGGTGTGCTGTCTTGGTCTTAGCTGGAGTCTGGCTGTTGCACTTTGCATTCAGTGTGCTATCTTGGTCTTAGCTGGATTCTGGCAGTTGCATTTTGCATGCATTGTGCTATCTTGGCCTTAGCTGGAGTCTGGCTGTTGCATTTTGCATGCAGTGTGCTAGCTTGGTCTTAGCTGGGGCCTGGCTGTTGCATTTTACATGCGCTATGCTATCTTGGTCTTAGCTGGGGTCTGGCTGTTGCACTTTGCATGCAGTGTGCTATCTTGGCCTTAGCTGGAGTCTGGCTGTTGCACTTTGCATGCAGTGTGCTATCTTGGTCTTAGCTGGATTCTGGCTGTTGAACTTTGCATACAGTGTGCTATCTTGGCCTTAGCTGGAGTCTGGCTGTTGCACTTTGCATTCAGTGTGCTATCTTGGTCTTAGCTGGATTCTGGCTGTTGCATTTTGCATGCAGTGTGCTATCTTGGTCTTAGCTGGGGTCTGGCTGTTGCATTTTGCATGCAGCATGCTATCTTAGTTTTAGCTGGGGTTTGTCTGTTACATTTTGCATGCAGTGTGCTATCTTGGTCTTAGATGGAGTCTGGCTGTTGCATTGTGCATGCAGTTTGCTATCTTGGCCTTAGCTGGAGTCTGGCTGTTGCATTTTGCCTACGGTGTGCTGTCTTGGTCTTAGCTGGAGTCTGGCTGTTGTATTTTGCCTGCAGTGTGCTGTCTTGGTCTTATCTGGAGTCTGGCTGTTGCATTTTGCCTGCAGTATGCTATCTTGGCCTTAGCTGGAAGCTGACTGTTGCATTTTGCATGTGTTGTCCTATCTTGGTGTTAGCTGCTGTCTGGCTGTTGCTTTTTGCCTGAGGTGTGCTATCTTGGTCTAAGCTGGAGTCTGGCTGTTGCATTTTGCATGTGGTGTGCTATCTTGGTCTTAGCTGGAGTCTGGCTGTTGCATTTTGCATGTGGTGTGCTATCTTGACCTTAGCAGGAGTCTAGCTGTTGCATTTTGCATGCAGTGTGCTATCTTGGCCGTATATGGAGTCTGGCTGTTGAACTTTGCATGCAGTGTGCTATATTGGTCTTAGCTGGATTCTGGCTGTTGCACTTTGCATGCAATGTGCTATCTTGGCCTTAGCTGGAGTCTGGCTGTTGCACTTTGCATGCAGTGCACTATCTCTGCCTTAGCTGGAATCTGGCTGTTGCACTTTGCATGCAGTGTGCTATCGTGGTCTTAGCTGGATTCTGGCTGTTGCATTTTGCATGCAGTGTGCTATCTTGGTCTTAGCCGGAGTCTGGCAGTTGCATTTTGCATGTGGTGTGCTATCTTGGTCTTAGCTGGGATCTGGCTGTTGCATTTTGCATGCAGGGTGCTATCTTGGTCTTAGCTGGGGTCTGTCTGTTGCATTTTGCATGCAGTGTGCTATCATGATCTTAGCTGGGACCTGGCTGTTGCATTTTGCATGCACTATGCTATCTTGGTTTTAGCTATAGTCTGGCTGTTGCACTTTGCATGCAGTGTGCTATCTGCGTTTTAGCTGGAGTTTGGCTGTTGAATTTTGCATGCAGTGTGCTATCTTGGTCGTATCTGGAGTCTGGCTTTTGCATTTTGCATGCAGTGTGTTATTTCTGTCTTAGATGGGGTCTGGCTGTTGCATTTTGCATGCAGTGTGCTTTCTTGGTCTTAGCTTGAGTCTGACTGTTGTATTTTGCATGCGTTGTGCTATCTTGGTCTTAGCTCGGGTTGGCTGTTGCATTTTGCATGCGCTATGCTATGTTGGTCTTAGCTGGAGTCAGTCTGTTGCACTTTGCATGCAGTGTGCTACCTTGGTCTTAGATGGAGTCTGGCTGTTGCATTGTGCATGCAGTGTGCTATCTTGGCGTTAGCTGGAGTTTGGCTGTTGCATTTTGCCTGCTGTGTGCTGTCTTGGTCTTACCTGGAGTCTGGCTGTTGTATTTTGCCTGCTGTGTGCTGTCTTGGTCTTAGCTGGAGTCTGGCTGTTGCATTTTGCCTGCAGTGTGCTATCATGGCCTTAGCTGGAAGCTGACTGTTGCATTTTGCATGCATTGTGCTATCTTGGTTTTAGCTGGGGTCTGGCTGTTGATTTTTGCCTGAGGTGTGCTATCCTGGTCTTAGCTGGAGTGTGGTTGCTGCGTTCTGCATGCAAAGTGCTTTCTTGGTCTTAGCTGGAGTCTGGCTGTTGCATTTTGCATGTGGTGTGTTATCTTGGTTTTAGCTGGAGTCTGGCTGTTGCACTTTGCATGCAGTGCGCTATCCTGGCCTTAGCTGGAATCTGGCTGTTGCATTTTGCATGCAGTGTGCTAGCTTGGTCTTACCTGGGGCCTGGCAGTTGCATTTTGCATGCACTATTCTTGGTCTTAGCTGGGGTCTGGCTATTCCATTTTGCATGCAGTGTGCTATCTTGGCCTTAGCTGGAGTCTGGCTGTTGCATTTTGCATGCAGTGTGCTAGCTTGGTCTTAGCTGGGGCCTGGCTGTTGCATTTTGCATGCGCTATGCTATCTTGGTCTTAGCTGGGGTCTGGCTGTTGCACTCTGCATGCAGTGTGCTATCTTGGCCTTAGCTGGAGTCTGGCTGTTGCACTTTGCATGCAGTGTGCTATCTTGGTCTTAGCTGGATTCTGGCTGTTCAACTTTGCATGCATTGTGCTATCTTGGCCTTAGCTGGAGTCTGGCTGTTGCACTTTGCATTCAGTGTGCTATATTGGTCTTAGCTGGATTCTGGCTGTTGCATTTTGCATGCAGTTTGCTATCTTGGCCTTAGCTGGAGTCTGGCTGTTGCATTTTGCCTGCGGTGTGCTGTCTTGGTCTTAGCTGGAGTCTGGCTGTTGTATTTTGCCTGCAGTGTGCTGTCTTGGTCTTAGCTGGAGTCTGGCTGTTGCACTTTGCATTCAGTGTGCTATATTGGTCTTAGCTGGATTCTGGCTGTTGCATTGTGCATGCAGTTTGCTATCTTGGCCTTAGCTGGAGTCTGGCTGTTGCATTTTGCCTGCGGTGTGCTGTCTTGGTCTTAGCTGGAGTCTGGCTGTTGTATTTTGCCTGCAGTGTGCTGTCTTGGTCTTAGCTGGAGTCTGGCTGTTGCACTTTGCATTCAGTGTGCTATCTTGGTCTTAGATGGATTCTGGCTGTTGCATTTTGCATTTGGTGTGCTATCTTGGTCTTAGCTAGAGTCTGGCTGTTGCATTTTGCATGCAGCATGCTAGCTTGGTCTTAGCTGGGGCCTGGCTGTTGCATTTTGCATGCGCTATGCTATCTTGGTCTTAGCTGGGGTCTGGCTGTTGCACTTTGCATGCAGTGTGCTATCTTGGCCTTAGCTGGAGTCTGGCTGTTGCACTTTGCATGCAGTGTGCTATCTTGGTCTTAGCTGGATTCTGGCTGTTGAACTTTGCATACAGTGTGCTATCTTGGCCTTAGCTGGAGTCTGGCTGTTGCACTTTGCATTCAGTGTGCTATCTTGGTCTTAGCTGGATTCTGGCTGTTGCATTTTGCATGCAGTGTGCTATCTTGGTCTTAGCTGGGGTCTGGCTGTTGCATTTTGCATGCAGCATGCTATCTTGGTTTTAGCTGGGGTTTGTCTGTTACATTTTGCATGCAGTGTGCTATCTTGGTCTTAGATGGAGTCTGGCTGTTGCATTGTGCATGCAGTTTGCTATCTTGGCCTTAGCTGGAGTCTGGCTGTTGCATTTTGCCTACGGTGTGCTGTCTTGGTCTTAGCTGGAGTCTGGCTGTTGCACTTTGCATTCAGTGTGCTATCTTGGTCTTAGCTGGATTCTGGCAGTTGCATTTTGCATGCATTGTGCTATCTTGGCCTTAGCTGGAGTCTGGCTGTTGCATTTTGCATGCAGTGTGCTAGCTTGGTCTTAGCTGGGGCCTGGCTGTTGCATTTTACATGCGCTATGCTATCTTGGTCTTAGCTGGGGTCTGGCTGTTGCACTTTGCATGCAGTGTGCTATCTTGGCCTTAGCTGGAGTCTGGCTGTTGCACTTTGCATGCAGTGTGCTATCTTGGTCTTAGCTGGATTCTGGCTGTTGAACTTTGCATACAGTGTGCTATCTTGGCCTTAGCTGGAGTCTGGCTGTTGCACTTTGCATTCAGTGTGCTATCTTGGTCTTAGCTGGATTCTGGCTGTTGCATTTTGCATGCAGTGTGCTATCTTGGTCTTAGCTGGGGTCTGGCTGTTGCATTTTGCATGCAGCATGCTATCTTGGTTTTAGCTGGGGTTTGTCTGTTACATTTTGCATGCAGTGTGCTATCTTGGTCTTAGATGGAGTCTGGCTGTTGCATTGTGCATGCAGTTTGCTATCTTGGCCTTAGCTGGAGTCTGGCTGTTGCATTTTGCCTACGGTGTGCTGTCTTGGTCTTAGCTGGAGTCTGGCTGTTGTATTTTGCCTGCAGTGTGCTGTCTTGGTCTTATCTGGAGTCTGGCTGTTGCATTTTGCCTGCAGTATGCTATCTTGGCCTTAGCTGGAAGCTGACTGTTGCATTTTGCATGTGTTGTCCTATCTTGGTGTTAGCTGCTGTCTGGCTGTTGCTTTTTGCCTGAGGTGTGCTATCTTGGTCTAAGCTGGAGTCTGGCTGTTGCATTTTGCATGTGGTGTGCTATCTTGGTCTTAGCTGGAGTCTGGCTGTTGCATTTTGCATGTGGTGTGCTATCCTGACCTTAGCAGGAGTCTAGCTGTTGCATTTTGCATGCAGTGTGCTATCTTGGCCGTATATGGAGTCTGGCTGTTGAACTTTGCATGCAGTGTGCTATATTGGTCTTAGCTGGATTCTGGCTGTTGCACTTTGCATGCAATGTGCTATCTTGGCCTTAGCTGGATTCTGGCTGTTGCATTTTGCATGCAGTGTGCTATCTTGGTCTTAGCCGGAGTCTGGCAGTTGCATTTTGCATGTGGTGTGCTATCTTGGTCTTAGCTGGGGTCTGGCTGTTGCATTTTGCATGCAGGGTGCTATCTTGGTCTTAGCTGGGGTCTGTCTGTTGCATTTTGCATGCAGTGTGCTATCATGATCTTAGCTGGGACCTGGCTGTTGCATTTTGCATGCACTATGCTATCTTGGTTTTAGCTATAGTCTGGCTGTTGCACTTTGCATGCAGTGTGCTATCTGCGTTTTAGCTGGAGTTTGGCTGTTGAATTTTGCATGCAGTGTGCTATCTTGGTCGTATCTGGAGTCTGGCTTTTGCATTTTGCATGCAGTGTGTTATTTCTGTCTTAGATGGGGTCTGGCTGTTGCATTTTGCATGCAGTGTGCTTTCTTGGTCTTAGCTTGAGTCTGACTGTTGTATTTTGCATGCGTTGTGCTATCTTGGTCTTAGCTCGGGTTGGCTGTTGCATTTTGCATGCGCTATGCTATGTTGGTCTTAGCTGGAGTCAGTCTGTTGCACTTTGCA
The DNA here is from genome assembly GCF_040938575.1 of Ambystoma mexicanum. Classification (NCBI taxonomy): domain Eukaryota; kingdom Metazoa; phylum Chordata; class Amphibia; order Caudata; family Ambystomatidae; genus Ambystoma; species Ambystoma mexicanum. The sequence continues at coordinate 58,668,237 of NC_090935.1, read as the reverse complement.
TGCAGTGTGCTACCTTGGTCTTAGATGGAGTCTGGCTGTTGCATTGTGCATGCAGTGTGCTATCTTGGCGTTAGCTGGAGTTTGGCTGTTGCATTTTGCCTGCTGTGTGCTGTCTTGGTCTTACCTGGAGTCTGGCTGTTGTATTTTGCCTGCTGTGTGCTGTCTTGGTCTTAGCTGGAGTCTGGCTGTTGCATTTTGCCTGCAGTGTGCTATCATGGCCTTAGCTGGAAGCTGACTGTTGCATTTTGCATGCATTGTGCTATCTTGGTTTTAGCTGGGGTCTGGCTGTTGATTTTTGCCTGAGGTGTGCTATCCTGGTCTTAGCTGGAGTGTGGTTGCTGCGTTCTGCATGCAAAGTGCTTTCTTGGTCTTAGCTGGAGTCTGGCTGTTGCATTTTGCATGTGGTGTGCTATCTTGGTCTTAGCTGGAGTCTGGCTGTTGCATTTTGCATGTGGTGTGCTATCTTGGTCTACGGTGGAGTCTGGCTATTGCATTTTGCATGCGGTGTGCTATCTTGGTTTTAGCTGGAGTCTGGCTGTTGTACCTCGCAAGCAGTGTGCTATCATGGTTTTAGCTGGGCTCTGGTTGTTGCATTTTGCATTTGGTGTGCTATCTTGGTCTTAGCTGGAGTCTGGCTGTTGCATTTTGCATGTGGTGTGCTATCTTGGTTTTAGCTGGAGTCTGGCTGTTGCGCTTTGCATGCAGTGCGCTATCCTGGCCTTAGCTGGAATCTGGCTGTTGCATTTTGCATGCAGTGTGCTAGCTTGGTCTTAGCTGGGGCCTGGCTGTTGCATTTTGCATGCGCTATGCTATATTGGTCTTAGCTGGGGTCTGGCTGTTGCACTCTGCATGCAGTGCACTATCTCTGCCTTAGCTGGAATCCGGCTGTTGCACTTTGCATGCAGTGTGCTATCGTGGTCTTAGCTGGATTCTGGCTGTTCAACTTTGCATGCAGTGTGCTATCTTGGCCTTAGCTGGAGTCTGGCTGTTGCACCTTGCATGCAATGTGCTATCTTGGCCTTAGCTGGAGTCTGGCTGTTGCACTTTGCATGCAGTGTGCTATTGTGGTCTTAGCTGGATTCTGGCTGTTGCATTTTGCATGCAGTGTGCTATCTTGGTTTTAGCCGGAGTTTGGCAGTTGCATTTTGCATGTGGTGTGCTATCTTGTTCTTAGCTGGGGTCTGGCTGTTGCATTTTGCATGCAGGGTGCTATCTTGGTCTTAGCTGGGGTCTGTCTGTTGCATTTTGCATGCAGTGTGCTATCATGATCTTAGCTGGGACCTGGCTGTTGCATTTTGCATGCACTATGCTATCTTGGTTTTAGCTATAGTCTGGCTGTTGCACTTTGCATGCAGTGTGCTATCTGCGTTTTAGCTGGAGTTTGGCTGTTGAATTTTGCATGCAGTGTGGTATCTTGGTCGTATCTGGAGTCTGGCTTTTGCATTTTGCATGCAGTGTGTTATTTCTGTCTTAGAAGGGGTCTGGCTGTTGCATTTTGCATGCAGTGTGCTTTCTTGGTCTTAGCTTGAGTCTGACTGTTGTATTTTGCATGCGTTGTGCTATCTTGGTCTTAGCTCGGGTTGGCTGTTGCATTTTGCATGCGCTATGCTATGTTGGTCTTAGCTGGAGTCAGTCTGTTGCACTTTGCATGCAGTGTGCTACCTTGGTCTTAGATGGAGTCTGGCTGTTGCATTGTGCATGCAGTGTGCTATCTTGGCGTTAGCTGGAGTTTGGCTGTTGCATTTTGCCTGCTGTGTGCTGTCTTGGTCTTACCTGGAGTCTGGCTGTTGTATTTTGCTTGCTGTGTGCTGTCTTGGTCTTAGCTGGAGTCTGGCTGTTGCATTTTGCCTGCAGTGTGCTATCTTGGCCTTAGCTGGAAGCTGACTGTTGCATTTTGCATGCATTGTGCTATCTTGGTTTTAGCTGGGGTCTGGCTGTTGCTTTTTGCCTGAGGTGTGCTATCCTGGTCTTAGCTGGAGTGTGGTTGCTGCGTTCTGCATGCAAAGTGCTTTCTTGGTCTTAGCTGGAGTCTGGCTGTTGCATTTTGCATGTGGTGTGCTATCTTGGTCTTAGCTGGAGTCTGGCTGTTGCATTTTGCATGTGGTGTGCTATCTTGGTCTATGGTGGAGTCTGGCTATTGCATTTTGCATGCTGTGTGCTATCTTGGTTTTAGCTGGAGTCTGGCTGTTGTACTTCGCAAGCAGTGTGCTATCATGGTTTTAGCTGGGCTCTGGCTGTTGCATTTTGCATTTGGTGTGCTATCTTGGTCTTAGCTGGAGTCTGGCTGTTGCATTTTGCATGTGGTGTGCTATCTTGGTTTTAGCTGGAGTCTGGCTGTTGCGCTTTGCATGCAGTGCGCTATCCTGGCCTTAGCTGGAATCTGGCTGTTGCATTTTGCATGCAGTGTGCTAGCTTGGTCTTACCTGGGGCCTGGCAGTTGCATTTTGCATGCACTATTCTTGGTTTTAGCTGGGGTCTGGCTTTTCCATTTTGCATGCAGTGTGCTATCTTGGCCTTAGCTGGAGTCTGGCTGTTGCATTTTGCATGCAGTGTGCTATCTTGGCCATATATGGAGTTTGGCTGTTGCACTTTGCATGCGGTGTGCTACCTTGGTCTTAGCTGGATTCTGGCTGTTGCATTTTGCATGCAGTGTGCTATCTTGGTCTTAGCTGGGGTCTGGCTGTTGCATTTTGCATGCAGCATGCTATCTTGGTCTTAGATGGAGTCTGGCTGTTGTATTTTGCTTGCTGTGTGCTGTCTTGGTCTTAGCTGGAGTCTGGCTGTTGCATTTTGCATGCGCTATGCTATGTTGGTCTTAGCTGGAGTCAGTCTGTTGCACTTTGCATGCAGTGTGCTACCTTGGTCTTAGATGGAGTCTGGCTGTTGCATTGTGCATGCAGTGTGCTATCTTGGCGTTAGCTGGAGTTTGGCTGTTGCATTTTGCCTGCTGTGTGCTGTCTTGGTCTTACCTGGAGTCTGGCTGTTGTATTTTGCTTGCTGTGTGCTGTCTTGGTCTTAGCTGGAGTCTGGCTGTTGCATTTTGCCTGCAGTGTGCTATCTTGGCCTTAGCTGGAAGCTGACTGTTGCATTTTGCATGCATTGTGCTATCTTGGTTTTAGCTGGGGTCTGGCTGTTGCTTTTTGCCTGAGGTGTGCTATCCTGGTCTTAGCTGGAGTGTGGTTGCTGCGTTCTGCATGCAAAGTGCTTTCTTGGTCTTAGCTGGAGTCTGGCTGTTGCATTTTGCATGTGGTGTGCTATCTTGGTCTTAGCTGGAGTCTGGCTGTTGCATTTTGCATGTGGTGTGCTATCTTGGTCTATGGTGGAGTCTGGCTATTGCATTTTGCATGCTGTGTGCTATCTTGGTTTTAGCTGGAGTCTGGCTGTTGTACTTCGCAAGCAGTGTGCTATCATGGTTTTAGCTGGGCTCTGGCTGTTGCATTTTGCATTTGGTGTGCTATCTTGGTCTTAGCTGGAGTCTGGCTGTTGCATTTTGCATGTGGTGTGCTATCTTGGTTTTAGCTGGAGTCTGGCTGTTGCGCTTTGCATGCAGTGCGCTATCCTGGCCTTAGCTGGAATCTGGCTGTTGCATTTTGCATGCAGTGTGCTAGCTTGGTCTTACCTGGGGCCTGGCAGTTGCATTTTGCATGCACTATTCTTGGTTTTAGCTGGGGTCTGGCTTTTCCATTTTGCATGCAGTGTGCTATCTTGGTCGTATCTGGAGTCTGGCTTTTGCATTTTGCATGCAGTGTGTTATTTCTGTCTTAGATGGGGTCTGGCTGTTGCATTTTGCATGCAGTGTGCTTTCTTGGTCTTAGCTTGAGTCTGACTGTTGTATTTTGCATGCGTTGTGCTATCTTGGTCTTAGCTCGGGTTGGCTGTTGCATTTTGCATGCGCTATGCTATGTTGGTCTTAGCTGGAGTCAGTCTGTTGCACTTTGCATGCAGTGTGCTACCTTGGTCTTAGATGGAGTCTGGCTGTTGCATTGTGCATGCAGTGTGCTATCTTGGCGTTAGCTGGAGTTTGGCTGTTGCATTTTGCCTGCTGTGTGCTGTCTTGGTCTTACCTGGAGTCTGGCTGTTGTATTTTGCCTGCTGTGTGCTGTCTTGGTCTTAGCTGGAGTCTGGCTGTTGCATTTTGCCTGCAGTGTGCTATCATGGCCTTAGCTGGAAGCTGACTGTTGCATTTTGCATGCATTGTGCTATCTTGGTTTTAGCTGGGGTCTGGCTGTTGATTTTTGCCTGAGGTGTGCTATCCTGGTCTTAGCTGGAGTGTGGTTGCTGCGTTCTGCATGCAAAGTGCTTTCTTGGTCTTAGCTGGAGTCTGGCTGTTGCATTTTGCATGTGGTGTGCTATCTTGGTCTTAGCTGGAGTCTGGCTGTTGCATTTTGCATGTGGTGTGCTATCTTGGTCTACGGTGGAGTCTGGCTATTGCATTTTGCATGCGGTGTGCTATCTTGGTTTTAGCTGGAGTCTGGCTGTTGTACCTCGCAAGCAGTGTGCTATCATGGTTTTAGCTGGGCTCTGGTTGTTGCATTTTGCATTTGGTGTGCTATCTTGGTCTTAGCTGGAGTCTGGCTGTTGCATTTTGCATGTGGTGTGCTATCTTGGTTTTAGCTGGAGTCTGGCTGTTGCGCTTTGCATGCAGTGCGCTATCCTGGCCTTAGCTGGAATCTGGCTGTTGCATTTTGCATGCAGTGTGCTAGCTTGGTCTTAGCTGGGGCCTGGCTGTTGCATTTTGCATGCGCTATGCTATCTTGGTCTTAGCTGGGGTCTGGCTGTTGCACTCTGCATGCAGTGCACTATCTCTGCCTTAGCTGGAATCCGGCTGTTGCACTTTGCATGCAGTGTGCTATCGTGGTCTTAGCTGGATTCTGGCTGTTCAACTTTGCATGCAGTGTGCTATCTTGGCCTTAGCTGGAGTCTGGCTGTTGCACCTTGCATGCAATGTGCTATCTTGGCCTTAGCTGGAGTCTGGCTGTTGCACTTTGCATGCAGTGTGCTATTGTGGTCTTAGCTGGATTCTGGCTGTTGCATTTTGCATGCAGTGTGCTATCTTGGTTTTAGCCGGAGTTTGGCAGTTGCATTTTGCATGTGGTGTGCTATCTTGTTCTTAGCTGGGGTCTGGCTGTTGCATTTTGCATGCAGGGTGCTATCTTGGTCTTAGCTGGGGTCTGTCTGTTGCATTTTGCATGCAGTGTGCTATCATGATCTTAGCTGGGACCTGGCTGTTGCATTTTGCATGCACTATGCTATCTTGGTTTTAGCTATAGTCTGGCTGTTGCACTTTGCATGCAGTGTGCTATCTGCGTTTTAGCTGGAGTTTGGCTGTTGAATTTTGCATGCAGTGTGCTATCTTGGTCGTATCTGGAGTCTGGCTTTTGCATTTTGCATGCAGTGTGTTATTTCTGTCTTAGAAGGGGTCTGGCTGTTGCATTTTGCATGCAGTGTGCTTTCTTGGTCTTAGCTTGAGTCTGACTGTTGTATTTTGCATGCGTTGTGCTATCTTGGTCTTAGCTCGGGTTGGCTGTTGCATTTTGCATGCGCTATGCTATGTTGGTCTTAGCTGGAGTCAGTCTGTTGCACTTTGCATGCAGTGTGCTACCTTGGTCTTAGATGGAGTCTGGCTGTTGCATTGTGCATGCAGTGTGCTATCTTGGCGTTAGCTGGAGTTTGGCTGTTGCATTTTGCCTGCTGTGTGCTGTCTTGGTCTTACCTGGAGTCTGGCTGTTGTATTTTGCTTGCTGTGTGCTGTCTTGGTCTTAGCTGGAGTCTGGCTGTTGCATTTTGCCTGCAGTGTGCTATCTTGGCCTTAGCTGGAAGCTGACTGTTGCATTTTGCATGCATTGTGCTATCTTGGTTTTAGCTGGGGTCTGGCTGTTGCTTTTTGCCTGAGGTGTGCTATCCTGGTCTTAGCTGGAGTGTGGTTGCTGCGTTCTGCATGCAAAGTGCTTTCTTGGTCTTAGCTGGAGTCTGGCTGTTGCATTTTGCATGTGGTGTGCTATCTTGGTCTTAGCTGGAGTCTGGCTGTTGCATTTTGCATGTGGTGTGCTATCTTGGTCTATGGTGGAGTCTGGCTATTGCATTTTGCATGCTGTGTGCTATCTTGGTTTTAGCTGGAGTCTGGCTGTTGTACTTCGCAAGCAGTGTGCTATCATGGTTTTAGCTGGGCTCTGGCTGTTGCATTTTGCATTTGGTGTGCTATCTTGGTCTTAGCTGGAGTCTGGCTGTTGCATTTTGCATGTGGTGTGCTATCTTGGTTTTAGCTGGAGTCTGGCTGTTGCGCTTTGCATGCAGTGCGCTATCCTGGCCTTAGCTGGAATCTGGCTGTTGCATTTTGCATGCAGTGTGCTAGCTTGGTCTTACCTGGGGCCTGGCAGTTGCATTTTGCATGCACTATTCTTGGTTTTAGCTGGGGTCTGGCTTTTCCATTTTGCATGCAGTGTGCTATCTTGGCCTTAGCTGGAGTCTGGCTGTTGCATTTTGCATGCAGTGTGCTATCTTGGCCATATATGGAGTTTGGCTGTTGCACTTTGCATGCGGTGTGCTACCTTGGTCTTAGCTGGATTCTGGCTGTTGCATTTTGCATGCAGTGTGCTATCTTGGTCTTAGCTGGGGTCTGGCTGTTGCATTTTGCATGCAGCATGCGATCTTGGTCTTAGATGGAGTCTGGCTGTTGTATTTTGCTTGCTGTGTGCTGTCTTGGTCTTAGCTGGAGTCTGGCTGTTGCATTTTGCATGCGCTATGCTATGTTGGTCTTAGCTGGAGTCAGTCTGTTGCACTTTGCATGCAGTGTGCTACCTTGGTCTTAGATGGAGTCTGGCTGTTGCATTGTGCATGCAGTGTGCTATCTTGGCGTTAGCTGGAGTTTGGCTGTTGCATTTTGCCTGCTGTGTGCTGTCTTGGTCTTACCTGGAGTCTGGCTGTTGTATTTTGCTTGCTGTGTGCTGTCTTGGTCTTAGCTGGAGTCTGGCTGTTGCATTTTGCCTGCAGTGTGCTATCTTGGCCTTAGCTGGAAGCTGACTGTTGCATTTTGCATGCATTGTGCTATCTTGGTTTTAGCTGGGGTCTGGCTGTTGCTTTTTGCCTGAGGTGTGCTATCCTGGTCTTAGCTGGAGTGTGGTTGCTGCGTTCTGCATGCAAAGTGCTTTCTTGGTCTTAGCTGGAGTCTGGCTGTTGCATTTTGCATGTGGTGTGCTATCTTGGTCTTAGCTGGAGTCTGGCTGTTGCATTTTGCATGTGGTGTGCTATCTTGGTCTATGGTGGAGTCTGGCTATTGCATTTTGCATGCTGTGTGCTATCTTGGTTTTAGCTGGAGTCTCGCTGTTGTACTTCACAAGCAGTGTGCTATCATGGTTTTAGCTGGGCTCTGGCTGTTGCATTTTGCATTTGGTGTGCTATCTTGGTCTTAGCTGGAGTCTGGCTGTTGCATTTTGCATGTGGTGTGCTATCTTGGTTTTAGCTGGAGTCTGGCTGTTGCGCTTTGCATGCAGTGCGCTATCCTGGCCTTAGCTGGAATCTGGCTGTTGCATTTTGCATGCAGTGTGCTAGCTTGGTCTTACCTGGGGCCTGGCAGTTGCATTTTGCATGCACTATTCTTGGTTTTAGCTGGGGTCTGGCTTTTCCATTTTGCATGCAGTGTGCTATCTTGGCCTTAGCTGGAGTCTGGCTGTTGCATTTTGCATGCAGTGTGCTATCTTGGCCATATATGGAGTTTGGCTGTTGCACTTTGCATGCGGTGTGCTACCTTGGTCTTAGCTGGATTCTGGCTGTTGCATTTTGCATTCAGTGTGCTATCTTGGTCTTAGCTGGGGTCTGGCTGTTGCATTTTGCATGCAGCATGCTATCTTGGTCTTAGATGGAGTCTGGCTGTTGCATTTTGCCTGCGGTGTGCTGTCTTGGTCTTAGCTGGAATCTGGCTGTTGTATTTTGCCTGCAGTGTGCTGTCTTGGTCTTAGCTGGAGTCTGGCTGTTGCACTTTGCATTCAGTGTGCTATCTTGGTCTTAGCTGGATTCTGGCTGTTGCATTTTGCATTTGGTGTGCTATCTTGGTCTTAGCTAGAGTCTGGCTGTTGCATTTTGCATGCAGCGTGCTAGCTTGGTCTTAACTCGGGCCTGGCTGTTGCATTTTGCATGCAGTGTGCTATCTTGGCCTTAGCTGGAGTCTGGCTGTTGCACTTTGCATGCAGTGTGCTATCTTGGTCTTAGCTGGATTCTGGCCGTTGAACTTTGCATGCAGTGTGCTATCTTGGCCTTAGCTAGAGTCTGGCTGTTGCACTTTGCATTCAGTGTGCTATCTTGGTCTTAGCTGGATTCTGGCTGTTGCATTTTGCATGCAGTGTGCTATCTTGGTCTTAGCTGGGGTCTGGCTGTTGCATTTTGCATGCAGCATGCTATCTTGGTTTTAGCTGGGGTTTGTCTGTTGCATTTTGCATGCGCTATGCTATCTTGGTCTTAGCTGGAGTCAGTCCGTTGCACTTTGCATGCAGTGTGCTATCTTGGTCTTAGATGGAGTCTGGCTGTTGCATTGTGCATGCAGTTTGCTATCTTGGCCTTAGCTGGAGTCTGGCTGTTGCATTTTGCCTGCGGTGTGCTGTCTTGGTCTTAGCTGGAGTCTGGCTGTTGTATTTTGCCTGCAGTGTGCTGTCTTGGTCTTAGCTGGAGTCTGGCTGTTGCATTTTGCCTGCAGTGTGCTATCTTGGCCTTAGCTGGAAGCTGACTGTTGCATTTTGCATGCGTTGTCCTATCTTGGTGTTAGCTGTTGTCTGGCTGTTGCTTTTTGCCTGAGGTGTGCTATCTTGGTCTAAGCTGGAGTCTGGCTGTTGCATTTTGCATGTGGTGTGCTATCTTGACCTTAGCAGGAATCTGGCTGTTGCATTTTGCCTGCAGTGTGCTGTCTTGGTCTTAGCTGGAGTCTGGCTGTTGCATTTTGCCTGCAGTGTGCTATCTTGGCCTTAGCTGGAAGCTGACTGTTGCATTTTGCATGTGTTGTCCTATCTTGGTGTTAGCTGGAGTCTGGCTGTTGCATTTTGCATGTGGTGTGCTATCTTGACCTTAGCAGGAGTCTGGCTGTTGCATTTTGCATGCAGTGTGCTATCTTGGCCGTATATGGAGTCCGGCTGTTGAACTTTGCATGCAGTGTGCTACCTTGGCCTTAGCTGGAGTCTGGCTGTTGCACTTTGCATGCAGTGTGCTATCTTGGTCTTAGATGGATTCTGGCTGTTGAACTTTGCATGCAGTGTGCTATCTTGGCCTTAGCTGGAGTCTGGCTGTTGCACTTTGCATGCAGTGTGCTATCTTGGTCTTAGCTGGATTCTGGCCGTTGAACTTTGCATGTGGTGTGCTATCTTGGTTTTAGCTGGAGTCTGGCTGTTGCACTTTGCATGCAGTGCGCTATCCTGGCCTTAGCTGGAATCTGGCTGTTGCATTTTGCATGCAGTGTGCTAGCTTGGTCTTACCTGGGGCCTGGCAGTTGCATTTTGCATGCACTATTCTTGGTCTTAGCTGGGGTCTGGCTATTCCAGTTTGCATGCAGTGTGCTATCTTGGCCTTAGCTGGAGTCTGGCTGTTGCATTTTGCATGCAGTGTGCTAGCTTGGTCTTAGCTGGGGCCTGGCTGTTGCATTTTGCATGCAGCATGCTATCTTGGTCTTAGATGGAGTCTGGCTGTTGCATTGTGCATGCAGTTTGCTATCTTGGCCTTAGCTGGAGTCTGGCTGTTGCATTTTGCCTGCGGTGTGCTGTCTTGGTCTTAGCTGGAGTCTGGCTGTTGTATTTTGCCTGCAGTGTGCTGTCTTGGTCTTAGCTGGAGTCTGGCTGTTGCACTTTGCATTCAGTGTGCTATCTTGGTCTTAGATGGATTCTGGCTGTTGCATTTTGCATTTGGTGTGCTATCTTGGTCTTAGCTAGAGTCTGGCTGTTGCATTTTGCATGCAGCATGCTAGCTTGGTCTTAGCTGGGGCCTGGCTGTTGCATTTTGCATGCGCTATGCTATCTTGGTCTTAGCTGGGGTCTGGCTGTTGCACCTTGCATGCAGTGTGCTATCTTGGCCTTAGATGGATTCTGGCTGTTGCATTTTGCATTTGGTGTGCTATCTTGGTCTTAGCTAGAGTCTGGCTGTTGCATTTTGCATGCAGCATGCTAGCTTGGTCTTAGCTGGGGCCTGGCTGTTGCATTTTACATGCGCTATGCTATCTTGGTCTTAGCTGGAGTCAGTCCGTTGCACTTTGCATGCAGTGTGCTATCTTGGTCTTAGATGGAGTCTGGCTGTTGCATTGTGCATGCAGTTTGCTATCTTGGCCTTAGCTGGAGTCTGGCTGTTGCATTTTGCCTGCAGTGTGCTGTCTTGGTCTTAGCTGGAGTCTGGCTGTTGTATTTTGCCTGCAGTGTGCTGTCTTGGTCTTAGCTGGAGTCTGGCTGTTGCATTGTGCATGCAGTTTGCTATCTTGGCCTTAGCTGGAGTCTGGCTGTTGCATTTTGCCTGCGGTGTGCTGTCTTGGTCTTAGCTGGAGTCTGGCTGTTGTATTTTGCCTGCAGTGTGCTGTCTTGGTCTTAGCTGGAGTCTGGCTGTTGTATTTTGCCTACAGTGTGCTGTCGTGGTCTTAGCTGGAGTCTGGCTGTTGCACTTTGCATTCAGTGTGCTATCTTGGTCTTAGATGGATTCTGGCTGTTGCATTTTGCATTTGGTGTGCTATCTTGGTCTTAGCTAGAGTCTGGCTGTTGCATTTTGCATGCAGCATGCTAGCTTGGTCTTAGCTGGGGCCTGGCTGTTGCATTTTACATGCGCTATGCTATCTTGGTCTTAGCTGGAGTCAGTCCGTTGCACTTTGCATGCAGTGTGCTATCTTGGTCTTAGATGGAGTCTGGCTGTTGCATTGTGCATGCAGTTTGCTATCTTGGCCTTAGCTGGAGTCTGGCTGTTGCATTTTGCCTGCGGTGTGCTGTCTTGGTCTTAGCTGGAGTCTGGCTGTTGTATTTTGCCTGCAGTGTGCTGTCTTGGTCTTAGCTGGAGTCTGGCTGTTGCATTTTGCCTGCAGTGTGCTATCTTGGCCTTAGCTGGAAGCTGACTGTTGCATTTTGCATGCGTTGTCCTATCTTGGTGTTAGCTGTTGTCTGGCTGTTGCTTTTTGCCTGAGGTGTGCTATCTTGGTCTAAGCTGGAGTCTGGCTGTTGCATTTTGCATGTGGTGTGCTATCTTGACCTTAGCAGGAATCTGGCTGTTGCATTTTGCCTGCAGTGTGCTGTCTTGGTCTTAGCTGGAGTCTGGCTGTTGCATTTTGCCTGCAGTGTGCTATCTTGGCCTTAGCTGGAAGCTGACTGTTGCATTTTGCATGTGTTGTCCTATCTTGGTGTTAGCTGGAGTCTGGCTGTTGCATTTTGCATGTGGTGTGCTATCTTGACCTTAGCAGGAGTCTGGCTGTTGCATTTTGCATGCAGTGTGCTATCTTGGCCGTATATGGAGTCCGGCTGTTGAACTTTGCATGCAGTGTGCTACCTTGGCCTTAGCTGGAGTCTGGCTGTTGCACTTTGCATGCAGTGTGCTATCTTGGTCTTAGATGGATTCTGGCTGTTGAACTTTGCGTGCAGTGTGCTATCTTGGCCTTAGCTAGAGTCTGGCTGTTGCACTTTGCATGCAGTGTGCTATCTTGGTCTTAGCTGGATTCTGGCCGTTGAACTTTGCATGTGGTGTGCTATCTTGGTTTTAGCTGGAGTCTGGCTGTTGCACTTTGCATGCAGTGCGCTATCCTGGCCTTAGCTGGAATCTGGCTGTTGCATTTTGCATGCAGTGTGCTAGCTTGGTCTTACCTGGGGCCTGGCAGTTGCATTTTGCATGCACTATTCTTGGTCTTAGCTGGGGTCTGGCTATTCCAGTTTGCATGCAGTGTGCTATCTTGGCCTTAGCTGGAGTCTGGCTGTTGCATTTTGCATGCAGTGTGCTAGCTTGGTCTTAGCTGGGGCCTGGCTGTTGCATTTTGCATGCAGCATGCTATCTTGGTCTTAGATGGAGTCTGGCTGTTGCATTGTGCATGCAGTTTGCTATCTTGGCCTTAGCTGGAGTCTGGCTGTTGCATTTTGCCTGCGGTGTGCTGTCTTGGTCTTAGCTGGAGTCTGGCTGTTGTATTTTGCCTGCAGTGTGCTGTCTTGGTCTTAGCTGGAGTCTGGCTGTTGCACTTTGCATTCAGTGTGCTATCTTGGTCTTAGATGGATTCTGGCTGTTGCATTTTGCATTTGGTGTGCTATCTTGGTCTTAGCTAGAGTCTGGCTGTTGCATTTTGCATGCAGCATGCTAGCTTGGTCTTAGCTGGGGCCTGGCTGTTGCATTTTGCATGCGCTATGCTATCTTGGTCTTAGCTGGGGTCTGGCTGTTGCACTTTGCATGCAGTGTGCTATCTTGGCCTTAGCTGGAGTCTGGCTGTTGCACTTTGCATGCAGTGTGCTATCTTGGTCTTAGCTGGATTCTGGCCGTTGAACTTTGCATGCAGTGTGCTATCTTGGCGTTAGCTAGAGTCTGGCTGTTGCACTTTGCATTCAGTGTGCTATCTTGGTCTTAGCTGGATTCTGGCTGTTGCATTTTGCATGCATTGTGCTATCTTGGCCTTAGCTGGAGTCTGGCTGTTGCATTTTGCATGCAGTGTGCTAGCTTGGTCTTAGCTGGGGCCTGGCTGTTGCATTTTACATGCGCTATGCTATCTTGGTCTTAGCTGGGGTCTGGCTGTTGCACTTTGCATGCAGTGTGCTATCTTGGCCTTAGCTGGAGTCTGGCTGTTGCACTTTGCATGCAGTGTGCTATCTTGGTCTTAGCTGGATTCTGGCTGTTGAACTTTGCATACAGTGTGCTATCTTGGCCTTAGCTGGAGTCTGGCTGTTGCACTTTGCATTCAGTGTGCTATCTTGGTCTTAGCTGGATTCTGGCTGTTGCATTTTGCATGCAGTGTGCTATCTTGGTCTTAGCTCGGGTCTGGCTGTTGCATTTTGCATGCAGCATGCTATCTTGGTTTTAGCTGGGGTTTGTCTGTTACATTTTGCATGCAGTGTGCTATCTTGGTCTTAGATGGAGTCTGGCTGTTGCATTGTGCATGCAGTTTGCTATCTTGGCCTTAGCTGGAGTCTGGCTGTTGCATTTTGCCTGCGGTGTGCTGTCTTGGTCTTAGCTGGAGTCTGGCTGTTGTATTTTGCCTGCAGTGTGCTGTCTTGGTCTTATCTGGAGTCTGGCTGTTGAATTTTGCCTGCAGTGTGCTATCTTGGCCTTAGCTGGAAGCTGACTGTTGCATTTTGCATGTGTTGTCCTATCTTGGTGTTAGCTGCTGTCTGGCTGTTGCTTTTTGCCTGAGGTGTGCTATCTTGGTCTAAGCTGGAGTCTGGCTGTTGCATTTTGCATGTGGTGTGCTATCTTGGTCTTAGCTGGAGTCTGGCTGTTGCATTTTGCATGTGGTGTGCTATCTTGACCTTAGCAGGAGTCTAGCTGTTGCATTTTGCATGCAGTGTGCTATCTTGGCCGTATATGGAGTCTGGCTGTTGAACTTTGCATGCAGTGTGCTATATTGGTCTTAGCTGGATTCTGGCTGTTGCACTTTGCATGCAATGTGCTATCTTGGCCTTAGCTGGAGTCTGGCTGTTGCACTTTGCATGCAGTGCACTATCTCTGCCTTAGCTGGAATCCGGCTGTTGCACTTTGCATGCAGTGTGCTATCGTGGTCTTAGCTGGATTCTGGCTGTTGCATTTTGCATGCAGTGTGCTATCTTGGTCTTAGCCGGAGTCTGGCAGTTGCATTTTGCATGTGGTGTGCTATCTTGGTCTTAGCTGAGGTCTGGCTGTTGCATTTTGCATGCAGGGTGCTATCTTGGTCTTAGCTGGGGTCTGTCTGTTGCATTTTGCATGCAGTGTGCTATCATGATCTTAGCTGGGACCTGGCTGTTGCATTTTGCATGCACTATGCTATCTTGGTTTTAGCTATAGTCTGGCTGTTGCACTTTGCATGCAGTGTGCTATCTGCGTTTTAGCTGGAGTTTGGCTGTTGAATTTTGCATGCAGTGTGCTATCTTGGTCATATCTGGAGTCTGGCTTTTGCATTTTGCATGCAGTGTGTTATTTCTGTCTTAGATGGGGTCTGGCTGTTGCATTTTGCATGCAGTATGCTTTCTTGGTCTTAGCTTGAGTCTGACTGTTGTATTTTGCATGCGTTGTGCTATCTTGGTCTTAGCTCGGGTTGGCTGTTGCATTTTGCATGCGCTATGCTATGTTGGTCTTAGCTGGAGTCAGTCTGTTGCACTTTGCATGCAGTGTGCTACCTTGGTCTTAGATGGAGTCTGGCTGTTGCATTGTGCATGCAGTGTGCTATCTTGGTGTTAGCTGGAGTTTGGCTGTTGCATTTTGCCTGCTGTGTGCTGTCTTGGTCTTACCTGGAGTCTGGCTGTTGTATTTTGCCTGCTGTGTGCTGTCTTGGTCTTAGCTGGAGTCTGGCTGTTGCATTTTGCCTGCAGTGTGCTATCATGGCCTTAGCTGGAAGCTGACTGTTGCATTTTGCATGCATTGTGCTATCATGGTTTTAACTGGGGTCTGGCTGTTGATTTTTGCCTGAGGTGTGCTATCCTGGTCTTAGCTGGAGTGTGGTTGCTGCGTTCTGCATGCAAAGTGCTTTCTTGGTCTTAGCTGGAGTCTGGCTGTTGCATTTTGCATGTGGTGTGCTATCTTGGTCTTAGCTGGAGTCTGGCTGTTGCATTTTGCATGTGGTGTGCTATCTTGGTCTACGGTGGAGTCTGGCTATTGCATTTTGCATGCGGTGTGCTATCTTGGTTTTAGCTGGAGTCTGGCTGTTGTACTTCGCAAGCAGTGTGCTATCATGGTTTTAGCTGGGCTCTGGTTGTTGCATTTTGCATTTGGTGTGCTATCTTGGTCTTAGCTGGAGTCTGGCTGTTGCATTTTGCATGTGGTGTGCTATCTTGGTTTTAGCTGGAGTCTGGCTGTTGCGCTTTGCATGCAGTGCGCTATCCTGGCCTTAGCTGGAATCTGGCTGTTGCATTTTGCATGCAGTGTGCTAGCTTGGTCTTAGCTGGGGCCTGGCTGTTGCATTTTGCATGCGCTATGCTATCTTGGTCTTAGCTGGGGTCTGGCTGTTGCACTCTGCATGCAGTGCACTATCTCTGCCTTAGCTGGAATCCGGCTGTTGCACTTTGCATGCAGTGTGCTATCGTGGTCTTAGCTGGATTCTGGCTGTTGCACTTTGCATGCAGTGTGCTATCTTGGCCTTAGCTGGAGTCTGGCTGTTGCACTTTGCATGCAGTCTGCTATCTTGGTCTTAGCTGGGGTCTGGCTGTTGCATTTTGCATGCAGCGTGCTATCTTGTTCTTAGCTGGGGTCTGTTTGTTGCATTTTGCATGCAGTGTGCTATCATGGGCTTAGCTGGGACCTGGCTGTTGCGTTTTGCATGCACTATGCTATCTTGATCTTAGCTTGGGTCTGTCTGTTGCATTTTACATGCAGTGTGCTAGCTTGGTCTTAGCTGGAGTCTGGCTGTTGCACTTTGCATTCAGTGTGCTATCTTGGTCTTAGCTGGATTCTGGCTGTTGCATTTTGCATTTGGTGTGCTATCTTGGTCTTAGCTAGAGTCTGGCTGTTGCATTTTGCATGCAGCGTGCTAGCTTGGTC
The DNA here is from genome assembly GCF_040938575.1 of Ambystoma mexicanum. Taxonomy (NCBI): domain Eukaryota; kingdom Metazoa; phylum Chordata; class Amphibia; order Caudata; family Ambystomatidae; genus Ambystoma; species Ambystoma mexicanum. The sequence continues at coordinate 58,652,595 of NC_090935.1, read as the reverse complement.
TTAGCTGGGGCCTGGCTGTTGCATTTTGCATGTGCTATGCTATCTTGGTCTTAGCTGGGGTCTGGCTGTTGCACTTTGCATGCAGTGTGCTATCTTGGCCTTAGCTGGAGTCTGGCTGTTGCACTTTGCATGCAGTGTGCTATCTTGGTCTTAGCTGGATTCTGGCCGTTGAACTTTGCATGCAGTGTGCTATCTTGGCCTTAGCTAGAGTCTGGCTGTTGCACTTTGCATTCAGTGTGCTATCTTGGTCTTAGCTGGATTCTGGCTGTTGCATTTTGCATGCAGTGTGCTATCTTGGTCTTAGCTGGGGTCTGGCTGTTGCATTTTGCATGCAGCATGCTATCTTGGTTTTAGCTGGGGTTTGTCTGTTGCATTTTGCATGCAGTGTGCTATCATGGTCTTAGTTGGGACCGGCAGTTGCATTTTGCATGAACTATGCTATCTTGGTCTTAGTCTGGGTCTGTCTGTTGCACTTTGCATGCGGTGTGCTATCTTGGCCTTAGCTGGAGTCTGGCTGTTGCATCTTGCCTGCAGTGTGCTGTCTTGGTTTTAGCTGGAGTCTGGCTGTTGCATTTTGCATGCAGGGTGCTATCTTGGTCTTAGCTGGGGTCTGGCTGTTGCATTTTGCATGTGGTGTGCTATCTTGGTCTTAGCTGGAGTCTTACTGTTGCACTTTGCATGCAGTGTGCTATCTTGCTCTTAGCTTAGTCTGGCTGTTGCATTTTGCATGTGCTATGCTATCTTAGTCTTAGCTGGGGTCTGGCTGTTGCACTTTGCATGCAGTGTGCTATCTTGGCCTTAGCTGGAGTCTAGCTGTTGCATCTTGCCTGCAGTGTGCTGTCTTGGTCTTAGCTCGAGTCTGGCTGTTGTATTTTGCCTGCAGTGTGCTGTCTTGGTCTTAGCTGTAGTCTGGCTGTTGCATTTTGCATGCAGGGTGCTATCTTGGTCTTAGCTGGGGTTGGCTGTTGCATTTTACATGCGCTATGCTATCTTGGTCTTAGCTGGAATCAGTCCGTTGCACTTTGCATGCAGTGTGCTATCTTGGTCTTAGATGGAGTCTGGCTGTTGCATTGTGCATGCAGTTTGCTATCTTGGCCTTAGCTGGAGTCTGGCTGTTGCATTTTGCCTGCGGTGTGCTGTCTTGGTCTTAGCTGGAGTCTGGCTGTTGTATTTTACCTGCAGTGTGCTGTCTTGGTCTTAGCTGGAGTCTGGCTGTTGCATTTTGCCTGCAGTGTGCTATCTTGGCCTTAGCTGGAAGCTGACTGTTGCATTTTGCATGCGTTGTCCTATCTTGGTGTTAGCTGGTGTCTGGCTGTTGCTTTATGCCTGAGGTGTGCTATCTTGGTCTAAGCTGGAGTCTGGCTGTTGCATTTTGCATGTGGTGTGCTATCTTGACCTTAGCAGGAATCTGGCTGTTGCATTTTGCCTGCAGTGTGCTGTCTTGGTCTTAGCTGGAGTCTGGCTGTTGCATTTTGCCTGCAGTGTGCTATCTTGGCCTTAGCTGGAAGCTGACTGTTGCATTTTGCATGCGTTGTCCTATCTTGGTGTTAGCTGGAGTCTGGCTGTTGCATTTTGCATGTGGTGTGCTATCTTGACCTTAGCAGGAGTCTGGCTGTTGCATTTTGCATGCAGTGTGCTATCTTGGCCGTATATGGAGTCCGGCTGTTGAACTTTGCATGCAGTGTGCTACCTTGGCCTTAGCTGGAGTCTGGCTGTTGCACTTTGCATGCGGTGTGCTATCTTGGTCTTGGCTGGATTCTGGCTGTTGAACTTTGCATGCAGTGTGCTATCTTGGCCTTAGCTGGAGTCTGGCTGTTGCACTTTGCATGCAGTGTGCTATCTTGGTCTTAGCTGGATTCTGGCCGTTGAACTTTGCATGCAGTGTGCTATCTTGGCCTTAGCTGGGCTCTGGCTGTTGCATTTTGCATTTGGTGTGCTATCTTGGTCTTTGCTGGAGTCTGGCTGTTGCATTTTGCATGTGGTGTGTTATCTTGGTTTTAGCTGGAGTCTGGCTGTTGCACTTTGCATGCAGTGCGCTATCCTGGCCTTAGCTGGAATCTGGCTGTTGCATTTTGCATGCAGTGTGCTAGCTTGGTCTTACCTGGGGCCTGGCAGTTGCATTTTGCATGCACTATTCTTGGTCTTAGCTGGGGTCTGGCTATTCCATTTTGCATGCAGTGTGCTATCTTGGCCTTAGCTGGAGTCTGGCTGTTGCATTTTGCATGCAGTGTGCTAGCTTGGTCTTAGCTGGGGCCTGGCTGTTGCATTTTGCATGCGCTATGCTATCTTGGTCTTAGCTGGGGTCTGGCTGTTGCACTCTGCATGCAGTGTGCTATCTTGGCCTTAGCTGGAGTCTGGCTGTTGCACTTTGCATGCAGTGTGCTATCTTGGTCTTAGCTGGATTCTGGCTGTTCAACTTTGCATGCATTGTGCTATCTTGGCCTTAGCTGGAGTCTGGCTGTTGCACTTTGCATTCAGTGTGCTATATTGGTCTTAGCTGGATTCTGGCTGTTGCATTTTGCATGCAGTGTGCTAGCTTGGTCTTAGCTGGGGTCTGGCTGTTGCATTTTGCATGCAGCATGCTATCTTGGTCTTAGATGGAGTCTGGCTGTTGCATTGTGCATGCAGTTTGCTATCTTGGCCTTAGCTGGAGTCTGGCTGTTGCATTTTGCCTGCGGTGTGCTGTCTTGGTCTTAGCTGGAGTCTGGCTGTTGTATTTTGCCTGCAGTGTGCTGTCTTGGTCTTAGCTGGAGTCTGGCTGTTGCACTTTGCATTCAGTGTGCTATCTTGGTCTTAGATGGATTCTGGCTGTTGCATTTTGCATTTGGTGTGCTATCTTGGTCTTAGCTAGAGTCTGGCTGTTGCATTTTGCATGCAGCATGCTAGCTTGGTCTTAGCTGGGGCCTGGCTGTTGCATTTTGCATGCGCTATGCTATCTTGGTCTTAGCTGGGGTCTGGCTGTTGCACTTTGCATGCAGTGTGCTATCTTGGCCTTAGCTGGAGTCTGGCTGTTGCACTTTGCATGCAGTGTGCTATCTTGGTCTTAGCTGGATTCTGGCTGTTGAACTTTGCATACAGTGTGCTATCTTGGCCTTAGCTGGAGTCTGGCTGTTGCACTTTGCATTCAGTGTGCTCTCTTGGTCTTAGCTGGATTCTGGCTGTTGCATTTTGCATGCAGTGTGCTATCTTGGTCTTAGCTGGGGTCTGGCTGTTGCATTTTGCATGCAGCATGCTATCTTGGTTTTAGCTGGGGTTTGTCTGTTACATTTTGCATGCAGTGTGCTATCTTGGTCTTAGATGGAGTCTGGCTGTTGCATTGTGCATGCAGTTTGCTATCTTGGCCTTAGCTGGAGTCTGGCTGTTGCATTTTGCCTACGGTGTGCTGTCTTGGTCTTAGCTGGAGTCTGGCTGTTGCACTTTGCATTCAGTGTGCTATCTTGGTCTTAGCTGGATTCTGGCAGTTGCATTTTGCATGCATTGTGCTATCTTGGCCTTAGCTGGAGTCTGGCTGTTGCATTTTGCATGCAGTGTGCTAGCTTGGTCTTAGCTGGGGCCTGGCTGTTGCATTTTACATGCGCTATGCTATCTTGGTCTTAGCTGGGGTCTGGCTGTTGCACTTTGCATGCAGTGTGCTATCTTGGCCTTAGCTGGAGTCTGGCTGTTGCACTTTGCATGCAGTGTGCTATCTTGGTCTTAGCTGGATTCTGGCTGTTGAACTTTGCATACAGTGTGCTATCTTGGCCTTAGCTGGAGTCTGGCTGTTGCACTTTGCATTCAGTGTGCTATCTTGGTCTTAGCTGGATTCTGGCTGTTGCATTTTGCATGCAGTGTGCTATCTTGGTCTTAGCTGGGGTCTGGCTGTTGCATTTTGCATGCAGCATGCTATCTTGGTTTTAGCTGGGGTTTGTCTGTTACATTTTGCATGCAGTGTGCTATCTTGGTCTTAGATGGAGTCTGGCTGTTGCATTGTGCATGCAGTTTGCTATCTTGGCCTTAGCTGGAGTCTGGCTGTTGCATTTTGCCTACGGTGTGCTGTCTTGGTCTTAGCTGGAGTCTGGCTGTTGTATTTTGCCTGCAGTGTGCTGTCTTGGTCTTATCTGGAGTCTGGCTGTTGCATTTTGCCTGCAGTATGCTATCTTGGCCTTAGCTGGAAGCTGACTGTTGCATTTTGCATGTGTTGTCCTATCTTGGTGTTAGCTGCTGTCTGGCTGTTGCTTTTTGCCTGAGGTGTGCTATCTTGGTCTAAGCTGGAGTCTGGCTGTTGCATTTTGCATGTGGTGTGCTATCTTGGTCTTAGCTGGAGTCTGGCTGTTGCATTTTGCATGTGGTGTGCTATCTTGACCTTAGCAGGAGTCTAGCTGTTGCATTTTGCATGCAGTGTGCTATCTTGGCCGTATATGGAGTCTGGCTGTTGAACTTTGCATGCAGTGTGCTATATTGGTCTTAGCTGGATTCTGGCTGTTGCACTTTGCATGCAATGTGCTATCTTGGCCTTAGCTGGAGTCTGGCTGTTGCACTTTGCATGCAGTGCACTATCTCTGCCTTAGCTGGAATCCGGCTGTTGCACTTTGCATGCAGTGTGCTATCGTGGTCTTAGCTGGATTCTGGCTGTTGCATTTTGCATGCAGTGTGCTATCTTGGTCTTAGCCGGAGTCTGGCAGTTGCATTTTGCATGTGGTGTGCTATCTTGGTCTTAGCTGGGGTCTGGCTGTTGCATTTTGCATGCAGGGTGCTATCTTGGTCTTAGCTGGGGTCTGTCTGTTGCATTTTGCATGCAGTGTGCTATCATGATCTTAGCTGGGACCTGGCTGTTGCATTTTGCATGCACTATGCTATCTTGGTTTTAGCTATAGTCTGGCTGTTGCACTTTGCATGCAGTGTGCTATCTGCGTTTTAGCTGGAGTTTGGCTGTTGAATTTTGCATGCAGTGTGCTATCTTGGTCGTATCTGGAGTCTGGCTTTTGCATTTTGCATGCAGTGTGTTATTTCTGTCTTAGATGGGGTCTGGCTGTTGCATTTTGCATGCAGTGTGCTTTCTTGGTCTTAGCTTGAGTCTGACTGTTGTATTTTGCATGCGTTGTGCTATCTTGGTCTTAGCTCGGGTTGGCTGTTGCATTTTGCATGCGCTATGCTATGTTGGTCTTAGCTGGAGTCAGTCTGTTGCACTTTGCATGCAGTGTGCTACCTTGGTCTTAGATGGAGTCTGGCTGTTGCATTGTGCATGCAGTGTGCTATCTTGGCGTTAGCTGGAGTTTGGCTTTTGCATTTTGCCTGCTGTGTGCTGTCTTGGTCTTACCTGGAGTCTGGCTGTTGTATTTTGCCTGCTGTGTGCTGTCTTGGTCTTAGCTGGAGTCTGGCTGTTGCATTTTGCCTGCAGTGTGCTATCATGGCCTTAGCTGGAAGCTGACTGTTGCATTTTGCATGCATTGTGCTATCTTGGTTTTAGCTGGGGTCTGGCTGTTGATTTTTGCCTGAGGTGTGCTATCCTGGTCTTAGCTGGAGTGTGGTTGCTGCGTTCTGCATGCAAAGTGCTTTATTGGTCTTAGCTGGAGTCTGGCTGTTGCATTTTGCATGTGGTGTGCTATCTTGGTCTTAGCTGGAGTCTGGCTGTTGCATTTTGCATGTGGTGTGCTATCTTGGTCTACGGTGGAGTCTGGCTATTGCATTTTGCATGCGGTGTGCTATCTTGGTTTTAGCTGGAGTCTGGCTGTTGTACCTCGCAAGCAGTGTGCTATCATGGTTTTAGCTGGGCTCTGGTTGTTGCATTTTGCATTTGGTGTGCTATCTTGGTCTTAGCTGGAGTCTGGCTGTTGCATTTTGCATGTGGTGTGCTATCTTGGTTTTAGCTGGAGTCTGGCTGTTGCGCTTTGCATGCAGTGCGCTATCCTGGCCTTAGCTGGAATCTGGCTGTTGCATTTTGCATGCAGTGTGCTAGCTTGGTCTTAGCTGGGGCCTGGCTGTTGCATTTTGCATGCGCTATGCTATCTTGGTCTTAGCTGGGGTCTGGCTGTTGCACTCTGCATGCAGTGCACTATCTCTGCCTTAGCTGGAATCCGGCTGTTGCACTTTGCATGCAGTGTGCTATCGTGGTCTTAGCTGGATTCTGGCTGTTCAACTTTGCATGCAGTGTGCTATCTTGGCCTTAGCTGGAGTCTGGCTGTTGCACCTTGCATGCAATGTGCTATCTTGGCCTTAGCTGGAGTCTGGCTGTTGCACTTTGCATGCAGTGTGCTATTGTGGTCTTAGCTGGATTCTGGCTGTTGCATTTTGCATGCAGTGTGCTATCTTGGTTTTAGCCGGAGTTTGGCAGTTGCATTTTGCATGTGGTGTGCTATCTTGTTCTTAGCTGGGGTCTGGCTGTTGCATTTTGCATGCAGGGTGCTATCTTGGTCTTAGCTGGGGTCTGTCTGTTGCATTTTGCATGCCGTGTGCTATCATGATCTTAGCTGGGACCTGGCTGTTGCATTTTGCATGCACTATGCTATCTTGGTTTTAGCTATAGTCTGGCTGTTGCACTTTGCATGCAGTGTGCTATCTGCGTTTTAGCTGGAGTTTGGCTGTTGAATTTTGCATGCAGTGTGCTATCTTGGTCGTATCTGGAGTCTGGCTTTTGCATTTTGCATGCAGTGTGTTATTTCTGTCTTAGAAGGGGTCTGGCTGTTGCATTTTGCATGCAGTGTGCTTTCTTGGTCTTAGCTTGAGTCTGACTGTTGTATTTTGCATGCGTTGTGCTATCTTGGTCTTAGCTCGGGTTGGCTGTTGCATTTTGCATGCGCTATGCTATGTTGGTCTTAGCTGGAGTCAGTCTGTTGCACTTTGCATGCAGTGTGCTACCTTGGTCTTAGATGGAGTCTGGCTGTTGCATTGTGCATGCAGTGTGCTATCTTGGCGTTAGCTGGAGTTTGGCTGTTGCATTTTGCCTGCTGTGTGCTGTCTTGGTCTTACCTGGAGTCTGGCTGTTGTATTTTGCTTGCTGTGTGCTGTCTTGGTCTTAGCTGGAGTCTGGCTGTTGCATTTTGCCTGCAGTGTGCTATCTTGGCCTTAGCTGGAAGCTGACTGTTGCATTTTGCATGCATTGTGCTATCTTGGTTTTAGCTGGGGTCTGGCTGTTGCTTTTTGCCTGAGGTGTGCTATCCTGGTCTTAGCTGGAGTGTGGTTGCTGCGTTCTGCATGCAAAGTGCTTTCTTGGTCTTAGCTGGAGTCTGGCTGTTGCATTTTGCATGTGGTGTGCTATCTTGGTCTTAGCTGGAGTCTGGCTGTTGCATTTTGCATGTGGTGTGCTATCTTGGTCTATGGTGGAGTCTGGCTATTGCATTTTGCATGCTGTGTGCTATCTTGGTTTTAGCTGGAGTCTGGCTGTTGTACTTCGCAAGCAGTGTGCTATCATGGTTTTAGCTGGGCTCTGGCTGTTGCATTTTGCATTTGGTGTGCTATCTTGGTCTTAGCTGGAGTCTGGCTGTTGCATTTTGCATGTGGTGTGCTATCTTGGTTTTAGCTGGAGTCTGGCTGTTGCGCTTTGCATGCAGTGCGCTATCCTGGCCTTAGCTGGAATCTGGCTGTTGCATTTTGCATGCAGTGTGCTAGCTTGGTCTTACCTGGGGCCTGGCAGTTGCATTTTGCATGCACTATTCTTGGTTTTAGCTGGGGTCTGGCTTTTCCATTTTGCATGCAGTGTGCTATCTTGGCCTTAGCTGGAGTCTGGCTGTTGCATTTTGCATGCAGTGTGCTATCTTGGCCATATATGGAGTTTGGCTGTTGCACTTTGCATGCGGTGTGCTACCTTGGTCTTAGCTGGATTCTGGCTGTTGCATTTTGCATGCAGTGTGCTATCTTGGTCTTAGCTGGGGTCTGGCTGTTGCATTTTGCATGCAGCATGCTATCTTGGTCTTAGATGGAGTCTGGCTGTTGTATTTTGCTTGCTGTGTGCTGTCTTGGTCTTAGCTGGAGTCTGGCTGTTGCATTTTGCATGCGCTATGCTATGTTGGTCTTAGCTGGAGTCAGTCTGTTGCACTTTGCATGCAGTGTGCTACCTTGGTCTTAGATGGAGTCTGGCTGTTGCATTGTGCATGCAGTGTGCTATCTTGGCGTTAGCTGGAGTTTGGCTGTTGCATTTTGCCTGCTGTGTGCTGTCTTGGTCTTACCTGGAGTCTGGCTGTTGTATTTTGCTTGCTGTGTGCTGTCTTGGTCTTAGCTGGAGTCTGGCTGTTGCATTTTGCCTGCAGTGTGCTATCTTGGCCTTAGCTGGAAGCTGACTGTTGCATTTTGCATGCATTGTGCTATCTTGGTTTTAGCTGGGGTCTGGCTGTTGCTTTTTGCCTGAGGTGTGCTATCCTGGTCTTAGCTGGAGTGTGGTTGCTGCGTTCTGCATGCAAAGTGCTTTCTTGGTCTTAGCTGGAGTCTGGCTGTTGCATTTTGCATGTGGTGTGCTATCTTGGTCTTAGCTGGAGTCTGGCTGTTGCATTTTGCATGTGGTGTGCTATCTTGGTCTATGGTGGAGTCTGGCTATTGCATTTTGCATGCTGTGTGCTATCTTGGTTTTAGCTGGAGTCTGGCTGTTGTACTTCGCAAGCAGTGTGCTATCATGGTTTTAGCTGGGCTCTGGCTGTTGCATTTTGCATTTGGTGTGCTATCTTGGTCTTAGCTGGAGTCTGGCTGTTGCATTTTGCATGTGGTGTGCTATCTTGGTTTTAGCTGGAGTCTGGCTGTTGCGCTTTGCATGCAGTGCGCTATCCTGGCCTTAGCTGGAATCTGGCTGTTGCATTTTGCATGCAGTGTGCTAGCTTGGTCTTACCTGGGGCCTGGCAGTTGCATTTTGCATGCACTATTCTTGGTTTTAGCTGGGGTCTGGCTTTTCCATTTTGCATGCAGTGTGCTATCTTGGCCTTAGCTGGAGTCTGGCTGTTGCATTTTGCATGCAGTGTGCTATCTTGGCCATATATGGAGTTTGGCTGTTGCACTTTGCATGCGGTGTGCTACCTTGGTCTTAGCTGGATTCTGGCTGTTGCATTTTGCATTCAGTGTGCTATCTTGGTCTTAGCTGGGGTCTGGCTGTTGCATTTTGCATGCAGCATGCTATCTTGGTCTTAGATGGAGTCTGGCTGTTGCATTTTGCCTGCGGTGTGCTGTCTTGGTCTTAGCTGGAATCTGGCTGTTGTATTTTGCCTGCAGTGTGCTGTCTTGGTCTTAGCTGGAGTCTGGCTGTTGCACTTTGCATTCAGTGTGCTATCTTGGTCTTAGCTGGATTCTGGCTGTTGCATTTTGCATTTGGTGTGCTATCTTGGTCTTAGCTAGAGTCTGGCTGTTGCATTTTGCATGCAGCGTGCTAGCTTGGTCTTAACTCGGGCCTGGCTGTTGCATTTTGCATGCAGTGTGCTATCTTGGCCTTAGCTGGAGTCTGGCTGTTGCACTTTGCATGCAGTGTGCTATCTTGGTCTTAGCTGGATTCTGGCCGTTGAACTTTGCATGCAGTGTGCTATCTTGGCCTTAGCTAGAGTCTGGCTGTTGCACTTTGCATTCAGTGTGCTATCTTGGTCTTAGCTGGATTCTGGCTGTTGCATTTTGCATGCAGTGTGCTATCTTGGTCTTAGCTGGGGTCTGGCTGTTGCATTTTGCATGCAGCATGCTATCTTGGTTTTAGCTGGGGTTTGTCTGTTGCATTTTGCATGCGCTATGCTATCTTGGTCTTAGCTGGAGTCAGTCCGTTGCACTTTGCATGCAGTGTGCTATCTTGGTCTTAGATGGAGTCTGGCTGTTGCATTGTGCATGCAGTTTGCTATCTTGGCCTTAGCTGGAGTCTGGCTGTTGCATTTTGCCTGCGGTGTGCTGTCTTGGTCTTAGCTGGAGTCTGGCTGTTGTATTTTGCCTGCAGTGTGCTGTCTTGGTCTTAGCTGGAGTCTGGCTGTTGCATTTTGGCTGCAGTGTGCTATCTTGGCCTTAGCTGGAAGCTGACTGTTGCATTTTGCATGCGTTGTCCTATCTTGGTGTTAGCTGTTGTCTGGCTGTTGCTTTTTGCCTGAGGTGTGCTATCTTGGTCTAAGCTGGAGTCTGGCTGTTGCATTTTGCATGTGGTGTGCTATCTTGACCTTAGCAGGAATCTGGCTGTTGCATTTTGCCTGCAGTGTGCTGTCTTGGTCTTAGCTGGAGTCTGGCTGTTGCATTTTGCCTGCAGTGTGCTATCTTGGCCTTAGCTGGAAGCTGACTGTTGCATTTTGCATGTGTTGTCCTATCTTGGTGTTAGCTGGAGTCTGGCTGTTGCATTTTGCATGTGGTGTGCTATCTTGACCTTAGCAGGAGTCTGTCTGTTGCATTTTGCATGCAGTGTGCTATCTTGGCCGTATATGGAGTCCGGCTGTTGAACTTTGCATGCAGTGTGCTACCTTGGCCTTAGCTGGAGTCTGGCTGTTGCACTTTGCATGCAGTGTGCTATCTTGGTCTTAGATGGATTCTGGCTGTTGAACTTTGCATGCAGTGTGCTATCTTGGCCTTAGCTGGAGTCTGGCTGTTGCACTTTGCATGCAGTGTGCTATCTTGGTCTTAGCTGGATTCTGGCCGTTGAACTTTGCATGTGGTGTGCTATCTTGGTTTTAGCTGGAGTCTGGCTGTTGCACTTTGCATGCAGTGCGCTATCCTGGCCTTAGCTGGAATCTGGCTGTTGCATTTTGCATGCAGTGTGCTAGCTTGGTCTTACCTGGGGCCTGGCAGTTGCATTTTGCATGCACTATTCTTGGTCTTAGCTGGGGTCTGGCTATTCCAGTTTGCATGCAGTGTGCTATCTTGGCCTTAGCTGGAGTCTGGCTGTTGCATTTTGCATGCAGTGTGCTAGCTTGGTCTTAGCTGGGGCCTGGCTGTTGCATTTTGCATGCAGCATGCTATCTTGGTCTTAGATGGAGTCTGGCTGTTGCATTGTGCATGCAGTTTGCTATCTTGGCCTTAGCTGGAGTCTGGCTGTTGCATTTTGCCTGCGGTGTGCTGTCTTGGTCTTAGCTGGAGTCTGGCTGTTGTATTTTGCCTGCAGTGTGCTGTCTTGGTCTTAGCTGGAGTCTGGCTGTTGCACTTTGCATTCAGTGTGCTATCTTGGTCTTAGATGGATTCTGGCTGTTGCATTTTGCATTTGGTGTGCTATCTTGGTCTTAGCTAGAGTCTGGCTGTTGCATTTTGCATGCAGCATGCTAGCTTGGTCTTAGCTGGGGCCTGGCTGTTGCATTTTGCATGCGCTATGCTATCTTGGTCTTAGCTGGGGTCTGGCTGTTGCACCTTGCATGCAGTGTGCTATCTTGGCCTTAGATGGATTCTGGCTGTTGCATTTTGCATTTGGTGTGCTATCTTGGTCTTAGCTAGAGTCTGGCTGTTGCATTTTGCATGCAGCATGCTAGCTTGGTCTTAGCTGGGGCCTGGCTGTTGCATTTTACATGCGCTATGCTATCTTGGTCTTAGCTGGAGTCAGTCCGTTGCACTTTGCATGCAGTGTGCTATCTTGGTCTTAGATGGAGTCTGGCTGTTGCATTGTGCATGCAGTTTGCTATCTTGGCCTTAGCTGGAGTCTGGCTGTTGCATTTTGCCTACGGTGTGCTGTCTTGGTCTTAGCTGGAGTCTGGCTGTTGCACTTTGCATTCAGTGTGCTATCTTGGTCTTAGCTGGATTCTGGCAGTTGCATTTTGCATGCATTGTGCTATCTTGGCCTTAGCTGGAGTCTGGCTGTTGCATTTTGCATGCAGTGTGCTAGCTTGGTCTTAGCTGGGGCCTGGCTGTTGCATTTTACATGCGCTATGCTATCTTGGTCTTAGCTGGGGTCTGGCTGTTGCACTTTGCATGCAGTGTGCTATCTTGGCCTTAGCTGGAGTCTGGCTGTTGCACTTTGCATGCAGTGTGCTATCTTGGTCTTAGCTGGATTCTGGCTGTTGAACTTTGCATACAGTGTGCTATCTTGGCCTTAGCTGGAGTCTGGCTGTTGCACTTTGCATTCAGTGTGCTATCTTGGTCTTAGCTGGATTCTGGCTGTTGCATTTTGCATGCAGTGTGCTATCTTGGTCTTAGCTGGGGTCTGGCTGTTGCATTTTGCATGCAGCATGCTATCTTGGTTTTAGCTGGGGTTTGTCTGTTACATTTTGCATGCAGTGTGCTATCTTGGTCTTAGATGGAGTCTGGCTGTTGCATTGTGCATGCAGTTTGCTATCTTGGCCTTAGCTGGAGTCTGGCTGTTGCATTTTGCCTACGGTGTGCTGTCTTGGTCTTAGCTGGAGTCTGGCTGTTGTATTTTGCCTGCAGTGTGCTGTCTTGGTCTTATCTGGAGTCTGGCTGTTGCATTTTGCCTGCAGTATGCTATCTTGGCCTTAGCTGGAAGCTGACTGTTGCATTTTGCATGTGTTGTCCTATCTTGGTGTTAGCTGCTGTCTGGCTGTTGCTTTTTGCCTGAGGTGTGCTATCTTGGTCTAAGCTGGAGTCTGGCTGTTGCATTTTGCATGTGGTGTGCTATCTTGGTCTTAGCTGGAGTCTGGCTGTTGCATTTTGCATGTGGTGTGCTATCTTGACCTTAGCAGGAGTCTAGCTGTTGCATTTTGCATGCAGTGTGCTATCTTGGCCGTATATGGAGTCTGGCTGTTGAACTTTGCATGCAGTGTGCTATATTGGTCTTAGCTGGATTCTGGCTGTTGCACTTTGCATGCAATGTGCTATCTTGGCCTTAGCTGGAGTCTGGCTGTTGCACTTTGCATGCAGTGCACTATCTCTGCCTTAGCTGGAATCCGGCTGTTGCACTTTGCATGCAGTGTGCTATCGTGGTCTTAGCTGGATTCTGGCTGTTGCATTTTGCATGCAGTGTGCTATCTTGGTCTTAGCCGGAGTCTGGCAGTTGCATTTTGCATGTGGTGTGCTATCTTGGTCTTAGCTGGGGTCTGGCTGTTGCATTTTGCATGCAGGGTGCTATCTTGGTCTTAGCTGGGGTCTGTCTGTTGCATTTTGCATGCAGTGTGCTATCATGATCTTAGCTGGGACCTGGCTGTTGCATTTTGCATGCACTATGCTATCTTGGTTTTAGCTATAGTCTGGCTGTTGCACTTTGCATGCAGTGTGCTATCTGCGTTTTAGCTGGAGTTTGGCTGTTGAATTTTGCATGCAGTGTGCTATCTTGGTCGTATCTGGAGTCTGGCTTTTGCATTTTGCATGCAGTGTGTTATTTCTGTCTTAGATGGGGTCTGGCTGTTGCATTTTGCATGCAGTGTGCTTTCTTGGTCTTAGCTTGAGTCTGACTGTTGTATTTTGCATGCGTTGTGCTATCTTGGTCTTAGCTCGGGTTGGCTGTTGCATTTTGCATGCGCTATGCTATGTTGGTCTTAGCTGGAGTCAGTCTGTTGCACTTTGCATGCAGTGTGCTACCTTGGTCTTAGATGGAGTCTGGCTGTTGCATTGTGCATGCAGTGTGCTATCTTGGCGTTAGCTGGAGTTTGGCTTTTGCATTTTGCCTGCTGTGTGCTGTCTTGGTCTTACCTGGAGTCTGGCTGTTGTATTTTGCCTGCTGTGTGCTGTCTTGGTCTTAGCTGGAGTCTGGCTGTTGCATTTTGCCTGCAGTGTGCTATCATGGCCTTAGCTGGAAGCTGACTGTTGCATTTTGCATGCATTGTGCTATCTTGGTTTTAGCTGGGGTCTGGCTGTTGATTTTTGCCTGAGGTGTGCTATCCTGGTCTTAGCTGGAGTGTGGTTGCTGCGTTCTGCATGCAAAGTGCTTTCTTGGTCTTAGCTGGAGTCTGGCTGTTGCATTTTGCATGTGGTGTGCTATCTTGGTCTTAGCTGGAGTCTGGCTGTTGCATTTTGCATGTGGTGTGCTATCTTGGTCTACGGTGGAGTCTGGCTATTGCATTTTGCATGCGGTGTGCTATCTTGGTTTTAGCTGGAGTCTGGCTGTTGTACCTCGCAAGCAGTGTGCTATCATGGTTTTAGCTGGGCTCTGGTTGTTGCATTTTGCATTTGGTGTGCTATCTTGGTCTTAGCTGGAGTCTGGCTGTTGCATTTTGCATGTGGTGTGCTATCTTGGTTTTAGCTGGAGTCTGGCTGTTGCGCTTTGCATGCAGTGCGCTATCCTGGCCTTAGCTGGAATCTGGCTGTTGCATTTTGCATGCAGTGTGCTAGCTTGGTCTTAGCTGGGGCCTGGCTGTTGCATTTTGCATGCGCTATGCTATCTTGGTCTTAGCTGGGGTCTGGCTGTTGCACTCTGCATGCAGTGCACTATCTCTGCCTTAGCTGGAATCCGGCTGTTGCACTTTGCATGCAGTGTGCTATCGTGGTCTTAGCTGGATTCTGGCTGTTCAACTTTGCATGCAGTGTGCTATCTTGGCCTTAGCTGGAGTCTGGCTGTTGCACCTTGCATGCAATGTGCTATCTTGGCCTTAGCTGGAGTCTGGCTGTTGCACTTTGCATGCAGTGTGCTATTGTGGTCTTAGCTGGATTCTGGCTGTTGCATTTTGCATGCAGTGTGCTATCTTGGTTTTAGCCGGAGTTTGGCAGTTGCATTTTGCATGTGGTGTGCTATCTTGTTCTTAGCTGGGGTCTGGCTGTTGCATTTTGCATGCAGGGTGCTATCTTGGTCTTAGCTGGGGTCTGTCTGTTGCATTTTGCATGCAGTGTGCTATCATGATCTTAGCTGGGACCTGGCTGTTGCATTTTGCATGCACTATGCTATCTTGGTTTTAGCTATAGTCTGGCTGTTGCACTTTGCATGCAGTGTGCTATCTGCGTTTTAGCTGGAGTTTGGCTGTTGAATTTTGCATGCAGTGTGCTATCTTGGTCGTATCTGGAGTCTGGCTTTTGCATTTTGCATGCAGTGTGTTATTTCTGTCTTAGAAGGGGTCTGGCTGTTGCATTTTGCATGCAGTGTGCTTTCTTGGTCTTAGCTTGAGTCTGACTGTTGTATTTTGCATGCGTTGTGCTATCTTGGTCTTAGCTCGGGTTGGCTGTTGCATTTTGCATGCGCTATGCTATGTTGGTCTTAGCTGGAGTCAGTCTGTTGCACTTTGCATGCAGTGTGCTACCTTGGTCTTAGATGGAGTCTGGCTGTTGCATTGTGCATGCAGTGTGCTATCTTGGCGTTAGCTGGAGTTTGGCTGTTGCATTTTGCCTGCTGTGTGCTGTCTTGGTCTTACCTGGAGTCTGGCTGTTGTATTTTGCTTGCTGTGTGCTGTCTTGGTCTTAGCTGGAGTCTGGCTGTTGCATTTTGCCTGCAGTGTGCTATCTTGGCCTTAGCTGGAAGCTGACTGTTGCATTTTGCATGCATTGTGCTATCTTGGTTTTAGCTGGGGTCTGGCTGTTGCTTTTTGCCTGAGGTGTGCTATCCTGGTCTTAGCTGGAGTGTGGTTGCTGCGTTCTGCATGCAAAGTGCTTTCTTGGTCTTAGCTGGAGTCTGGCTGTTGCATTTTGCATGTGGTGTGCTATCTTGGTCTTAGCTGGAGTCTGGCTGTTGCATTTTGCATGTGGTGTGCTATCTTGGTCTATGGTGGAGTCTGGCTATTGCATTTTGCATGCTGTGTGCTATCTTGGTTTTAGCTGGAGTCTGGCTGTTGTACTTCGCAAGCAGTGTGCTATCATGGTTTTAGCTGGGCTCTGGCTGTTGCATTTTGCATTTGGTGTGCTATCTTGGTCTTAGCTGGAGTCTGGCTGTTGCATTTTGCATGTGGTGTGCTATCTTGGTTTTAGCTGGAGTCTGGCTGTTGCGCTTTGCATGCAGTGCGCTATCCTGGCCTTAGCTGGAATCTGGCTGTTGCATTTTGCATGCAGTGTGCTAGCTTGGTCTTACCTGGGGCCTGGCAGTTGCATTTTGCATGCACTATTCTTGGTTTTAGCTGGGGTCTGGCTTTTCCATTTTGCATGCAGTGTGCTATCTTGGCCTTAGCTGGAGTCTGGCTGTTGCATTTTGCATGCAGTGTGCTATCTTGGCCATATATGGAGTTTGGCTGTTGCACTTTGCATGCGGTGTGCTACCTTGGTCTTAGCTGGATTCTGGCTGTTGCATTTTGCATGCAGTGTGCTATCTTGGTCTTAGCTGGGGTCTGGCTGTTGCATTTTGCATGCAGCATGCTATCTTGGTCTTAGATGGAGTCTGGCTGTTGTATTTTGCTTGCTGTGTGCTGTCTTGGTCTTAGCTGGAGTCTGGCTGTTGCATTTTGCATGCGCTATGCTATGTTGGTCTTAGCTGGAGTCAGTCTGTTGCACTTTGCATGCAGTGTGCTACCTTGGTCTTAGATGGAGTCTGGCTGTTGCATTGTGCATGCAGTGTGCTATCTTGGCGTTAGCTGGAGTTTGGCTGTTGCATTTTGCCTGCTGTGTGCTGTCTTGGTCTTACCTGGAGTCTGGCTGTTGTATTTTGCTTGCTGTGTGCTGTCTTGGTCTTAGCTGGAGTCTGGCTGTTGCATTTTGCCTGCAGTGTGCTATCTTGGCCTTAGCTGGAAGCTGACTGTTGCATTTTGCATGCATTGTGCTATCTTGGTTTTAGCTGGGGTCTGGCTGTTGCTTTTTGCCTGAGGTGTGCTATCCTGGTCTTAGCTGGAGTGTGGTTGCTGCGTTCTGCATGCAAAGTGCTTTCTTGGTCTTAGCTGGAGTCTGGCTGTTGCATTTTGCATGTGGTGTGCTATCTTGGTCTTAGCTGGAGTCTGGCTGTTGCATTTTGCATGTGGTGTGCTATCTTGGTCTATGGTGGAGTCTGGCTATTGCATTTTGCATGCTGTGTGCTATCTTGGTTTTAGCTGGAGTCTGGCTGTTGTACTTCGCAAGCAGTGTGCTATCATGGTTTTAGCTGGGCTCTGGCTGTTGCATTTTGCATTTGGTGTGCTATCTTGGTCTTAGCTGGAGTCTGGCTGTTGCATTTTGCATGTGGTGTGCTATCTTGGTTTTAGCTGGAGTCTGGCTGTTGCGCTTTGCATGCAGTGCGCTATCCTGGCCTTAGCTGGAATCTGGCTGTTGCATTTTGCATGCAGTGTGCTAGCTTGGTCTTACCTGGGGCCTGGCAGTTGCATTTTGCATGCACTATTCTTGGTTTTAGCTGGGGTCTGGCTTTTCCATTTTGCATGCAGTGTGCTATCTTGGCCTTAGCTGGAGTCTGGCTGTTGCATTTTGCATGCAGTGTGCTATCTTGGCCATATATGGAGTTTGGCTGTTGCACTTTGCATGCGGTGTGCTACCTTGGTCTTAGCTGGATTCTGGCTGTTGCATTTTGCATTCAGTGTGCTATCTTGGTCTTAGCTGGGGTCTGGCTGTTGCATTTTGCATGCAGCATGCTATCTTGGTCTTAGATGGAGTCTGGCTGTTGCATTTTGCCTGCGGTGTGCTGTCTTGGTCTTAGCTGGAATCTGGCTGTTGTATTTTGCCTGCAGTGTGCTGTCTTGGTCTTAGCTGGAGTCTGGCTGTTGCACTTTGCATTCAGTGTGCTATCTTGGTCTTAGCTGGATTCTGGCTGTTGCATTTTGCATTTGGTGTGCTATCTTGGTCTTAGCTAGAGTCTGGCTGTTGCATTTTGCATGCAGCGTGCTAGCTTGGTCTTAACTCGGGCCTGGCTGTTGCATTTTGCATGCAGTGTGCTATCTTGGCCTTAGCTGGAGTCTGGCTGTTGCACTTTGCATGCAGTGTGCTATCTTGGTCTTAGCTGGATTCTGGCCGTTGAACTTTGCATGCAGTGTGCTATCTTGGCCTTAGCTAGAGTCTGGCTGTTGCACTTTGCATTCAGTGTGCTATCTTGGTCTTAGCTGGATTCTGGCTGTTGCATTTTGCATGCAGTGTGCTATCTTGGTCTTAGCTGGGGTCTGGCTGTTGCATTTTGCATGCAGCATGCTATCTTGGTTTTAGCTGGGGTTTGTCTGTTGCATTTTGCATGCGCTATGCTATCTTGGTCTTAGCTGGAGTCAGTCCGTTGCACTTTGCATGCAGTGTGCTATCTTGGTCTTAGATGGAGTCTGGCTGTTGCATTGTGCATGCAGTTTGCTATCTTGGCCTTAGCTGGAGTCTGGCTGTTGCATTTTGCCTGCGGTGTGCTGTCTTGGTCTTAGCTGGAGTCTGGCTGTTGTATTTTGCCTGCAGTGTGCTGTCTTGGTCTTAGCTGGAGTCTGGCTGTTGCATTTTGCCTGCAGTGTGCTATCTTGGCCTTAGCTGGAAGCTGACTGTTGCATTTTGCATGCGTTGTCCTATCTTGGTGTTAGCTGTTGTCTGGCTGTTGCTTTTTGCCTGAGGTGTGCTATCTTGGTCTAAGCTGGAGTCTGGCTGTTGCATTTTGCATGTGGTGTGCTATCTTGACCTTAGCAGGAATCTGGCTGTTGCATTTTGCCTGCAGTGTGCTGTCTTGGTCTTAGCTGGAGTCTGGCTGTTGCATTTTGCCTGCAGTGTGCTATCTTGGCCTTAGCTGGAAGCTGACTGTTGCATTTTGCATGTGTTGTCCTATCTTGGTGTTAGCTGGAGTCTGGCTGTTGCATTTTGCATGTGGTGTGCTATCTTGACCTTAGCAGGAGTCTGGCTGTTGCATTTTGCATGCAGTGTGCTATCTTGGCCGTATATGGAGTCCGGCTGTTGAACTTTGCATGCAGTGTGCTACCTTGGCCTTAGCTGGAGTCTGGCTGTTGCACTTTGCATGCAGTGTGCTATCTTGGTCTTAGATGGATTCTGGCTGTTGAACTTTGCATGCAGTGTGCTATCTTGGCCTTAGCTGGAGTCTGGCTGTTGCACTTTGCATGCAGTGTGCTATCTTGGTCTTAGCTGGATTCTGGCCGTTGAACTTTGCATGTGGTGTGCTATCTTGGTTTTAGCTGGAGTCTGGCTGTTGCACTTTGCATGCAGTGCGCTATCCTGGCCTTAGCTGGAATCTGGCTGTTGCATTTTGCATGCAGTGTGCTAGCTTGGTCTTACCTGGGGCCTGGCAGTTGCATTTTGCATGCACTATTCTTGGTCTTAGCTGGGGTCTGGCTATTCCAGTTTGCATGCAGTGTGCTATCTTGGCCTTAGCTGGAGTCTGGCTGTTGCATTTTGCATGCAGTGTGCTAGCTTGGTCTTAGCTGGGGCCTGGCTGTTGCATTTTGCATGCAGCATGCTATCTTGGTCTTAGATGGAGTCTGGCTGTTGCATTGTGCATGCAGTTTGCTATCTTGGCCTTAGCTGGAGTCTGGCTGTTGCATTTTGCCTGTGGTGTGCTGTCTTGGTCTTAGCTGGAGTCTGGCTGTTGTATTTTGCCTGCAGTGTGCTGTCTTGGTCTTAGCTGGAGTCTGGCTGTTGCACTTTGCATTCAGTGTGCTATCTTGGTCTTAGATGGATTCTGGCTGTTGCATTTTGCATTTGGTGTGCTATCTTGGTCTTAGCTAGAGTCTGGCTGTTGCATTTTGCATGCAGCATGCTAGCTTGGTCTTAGCTGGGGCCTGGCTGTTGCATTTTGCATGCGCTATGCTATCTTGGTCTTAGCTGGGGTCTGGCTGTTGCACCTTGCATGCAGTGTGCTATCTTGGCCTTAGATGGATTCTGGCTGTTGCATTTTGCATTTGGTGTGCTATCTTGGTCTTAGCTAGAGTCTGGCTGTTGCATTTTGCATGCAGCATGCTAGCTTGGTCTTAGCTGGGGCCTGGCTGTTGCATTTTACATGCGCTATGCTATCTTGGTCTTAGCTGGAGTCAGTCCGTTGCACTTTGCATGCAGTGTGCTATCTTGGTCTTAGATGGAGTCTGGCTGTTGCATTGTGCATGCAGTTTGCTATCTTGGCCTTAGCTGGAGTCTGGCTGTTGCATTTTGCCTGCAGTGTGCTGTCTTGGTCTTAGCTGGAGTCTGGCTGTTGTATTTTGCCTGCAGTGTGCTGTCTTGGTCTTAGCTGGAGTCTGGCTGTTGCATTGTGCATGCAGTTTGCTATCTTGGCCTTAGCTGGAGTCTGGCTGTTGCATTTTGCCTGCGGTGTGCTGTCTTGGTCTTAGCTGGAGTCTGGCTGTTGTATTTTGCCTGCAGTGTGCTGTCTTGGTCTTAGCTGGAGTCTGGCTGTTGTATTTTGCCTGCAGTGTGCTGTCGTGGTCTTAGCTGGAGTCTGGCTGTTGCACTTTGCATTCAGTGTGCTATCTTGGTCTTAGATGGATTCTGGCTGTTGCATTTTGCATTTGGTGTGCTATCTTGGTCTTAGCTAGAGTCTGGCTGTTGCATTTTGCATGCAGCATGCTAGCTTGGTCTTAGCTGGGGCCTGGCTGTTGCATTTTACATGCGCTATGCTATCTTGGTCTTAGCTGGAGTCAGTCCGTTGCACTTTGCATGCAGTGTGCTATCTTGGTCTTAGATGGAGTCTGGCTGTTGCATTGTGCATGCAGTTTGCTATCTTGGCCTTAGCTGGAGTCTGGCTGTTGCATTTTGCCTGCGGTGTGCTGTCTTGGTCTTAGCTGGAGTCTGGCTGTTGTATTTTGCCTGCAGTGTGCTGTCTTGGTCTTAGCTGGAGTCTGGCTGTTGCATTTTGCCTGCAGTGTGCTATCTTGGCCTTAGCTGGAAGCTGACTGTTGCATTTTGCATGCGTTGTCCTATCTTGGTGTTAGCTGTTGTCTGGCTGTTGCTTTTTGCCTGAGGTGTGCTATCTTGGTCTAAGCTGGAGTCTGGCTGTTGCATTTTGCATGTGGTGTGCTATCTTGACCTTAGCAGGAATCTGGCTGTTGCATTTTGCCTGCAGTGTGCTGTCTTGGTCTTAGCTGGAGTCTGGCTGTTGCATTTTGCCTGCAGTGTGCTATCTTGGCCTTAGCTGGAAGCTGACTGTTGCATTTTGCATGTGTTGTCCTATCCTGGTGTTAGCTGGAGTCTGGCTGTTGCATTTTGCATGTGGTGTGCTATCTTGACCTTAGCAGGAGTCTGGCTGTTGCATTTTGCATGCAGTGTGCTATCTTGGCCGTATATGGAGTCCGGCTGTTGAACTTTGCATGCAGTGTGCTACCTTGGCCTTAGCTGGAGTCTGGCTGTTGCACTTTGCATGCAGTGTGCTATCTTGGTCTTAGATGGATTCTGGCTGTTGAACTTTGCGTGCAGTGTGCTATCTTGGCCTTAGCTAGAGTCTGGCTGTTGCACTTTGCATGCAGTGTGCTATCTTGGTCTTAGCTGGATTCTGGCCGTTGAACTTTGCATGTGGTGTGCTATCTTGGTTTTAGCTGGAGTCTGGCTGTTGCACTTTGCATGCAGTGCGCTATCCTGGCCTTAGCTGGAATCTGGCTGTTGCATTTTGCATGCAGTGTGCTAGCTTGGTCTTACCTGGGGCCTGGCAGTTGCATTTTGCATGCACTATTCTTGGTCTTAGCTGGGGTCTGGCTATTCCAGTTTGCATGCAGTGTGCTATCTTGGCCTTAGCTGGAGTCTGGCTGTTGCATTTTGCATGCAGTGTGCTAGCTTGGTCTTAGCTGGGGCCTGGCTGTTGCATTTTGCATGCAGCATGCTATCTTGGTCTTAGATGGAGTCTGGCTGTTGCATTGTGCATGCAGTTTGCTATCTTGGCCTTAGCTGGAGTCTGGCTGTTGCATTTTGCCTGCGGTGTGCTGTCTTGGTCTTAGCTGGAGTCTGGCTGTTGTATTTTGCCTGCAGTGTGCTGTCTTGGTCTTAGCTGGAGTCTGGCTGTTGCACTTTGCATTCAGTGTGCTATCTTGGTCTTAGATGGATTCTGGCTGTTGCATTTTGCATTTGGTGTGCTATCTTGGTCTTAGCTAGAGTCTGGCTGTTGCATTTTGCATGCAGCATGCTAGCTTGGTCTTAGCTGGGGCCTGGCTGTTGCATTTTGCATGCGCTATGCTATCTTGGTCTTAGCTGGGGTCTGGCTGTTGCACTTTGCATGCAGTGTGCTATCTTGGCCTTAGCTGGAGTCTGGCTGTTGCACTTTGCATGCAGTGTGCTATCTTGGTCTTAGCTGGATTCTGGCCGTTGAACTTTGCATGCAGTGTGCTATCTTGGCGTTAGCTAGAGTCTGGCTGTTGCACTTTGCATTCAGTGTGCTATCTTGGTCTTAGCTGGATTCTGGCTGTTGCATTTTGCATGCATTGTGCTATCTTGGCCTTAGCTGGAGTCTGGCTGTTGCATTTTGCATGCAGTGTGCTAGCTTGGTCTTAGCTGGGGCCTGGCTGTTGCATTTTACATGCGCTATGCTATCTTGGTCTTAGCTGGGGTCTGGCTGTTGCACTTTGCATGCAGTGTGCTATCTTGGCCTTAGCTGGAGTCTGGCTGTTGCACTTTGCATGCAGTGTGCTATCTTGGTCTTAGCTGGATTCTGGCTGTTGAACTTTGCATACAGTGTGCTATCTTGGCCTTAGCTGGAGTCTGGCTGTTGCACTTTGCATTCAGTGTGCTATCTTGGTCTTAGCTGGATTCTGGCTGTTGCATTTTGCATGCAGTGTGCTATCTTGGTCTTAGCTCGGGTCTGGCTGTTGCATTTTGCATGCAGCATGCTATCTTGGTTTTAGCTGGGGTTTGTCTGTTACATTTTGCATGCAGTGTGCTATCTTGGTCTTAGATGGAGTCTGGCTGTTGCATTGTGCATGCAGTTTGCTATCTTGGCCTTAGCTGGAGTCTGGCTGTTGCATTTTGCCTGCGGTGTGCTGTCTTGGTCTTAGCTGGAGTCTGGCTGTTGTATTTTGCCTGCAGTGTGCTGTCTTGGTCTTATCTGGAGTCTGGCTGTTGAATTTTGCCTGCAGTGTGCTATCTTGGCCTTAGCTGGAAGCTGACTGTTGAATTTTGCATGTGTTGTCCTATCTTGGTGTTAGCTGCTGTCTGGCTGTTGCTTTTTGCCTGAGGTGTGCTATCTTGGTCTAAGCTGGAGTCTGGCTGTTGCATTTTGCATGTGGTGTGCTATCTTGGTCTTAGCTGGAGTCTGGCTGTTGCATTTTGCATGTGGTGTGCTATCTTGACCTTAGCAGGAGTCTAGCTGTTGCATTTTGCATGCAGTGTGCTATCTTGGCCGTATATGGAGTCTGGCTGTTGAACTTTGCATGCAGTGTGCTATATTGGTCTTAGCTGGATTCTGGCTGTTGCACTTTGCATGCAATGTGCTATCTTGGCCTTAGCTGGAGTCTGGCTGTTGCACTTTGCATGCAGTGCACTATCTCTGCCTTAGCTGGAATCCGGCTGTTGCACTTTGCATGCAGTGTGCTATCGTGGTCTTAGCTGGATTCTGGCTGTTGCATTTTGCATGCAGTGTGCTATCTTGGTCTTAGCCGGAGTCTGGCAGTTGCATTTTGCATGTGGTGTGCTATCTTGGTCTTAGCTGAGGTCTGGCTGTTGAATTTTGCATGCAGGGTGCTATCTTGGTCTTAGCTGGGGTCTGTCTGTTGCATTTTGCATGCAGTGTGCTATCATGATCTTAGCTGGGACCTGGCTGTTGCATTTTGCATGCACTATGCTATCTTGGTTTTAGCTATAGTCTGGCTGTTGCACTTTGCATGCAGTGTGCTATCTGCGTTTTAGCTGGAGTTTGGCTGTTGAATTTTGCATGCAGTGTGCTATCTTGGTCATATCTGGAGTCTGGCTTTTGCATTTTGCATGCAGTGTGTTATTTCTGTCTTAGATGGGGTCTGGCTGTTGCATTTTGCATGCAGTATGCTTTCTTGGTCTTAGCTTGAGTCTGACTGTTGTATTTTGCATGCGTTGTGCTATCTTGGTCTTAGCTCGGGTTGGCTGTTGCATTTTGCATGCGCTATGCTATGTTGGTCTTAGCTGGAGTCAGTCTGTTGCACTTTGCATGCAGTGTGCTACCTTGGTCTTAGATGGAGTCTGGCTGTTGCATTGTGCATGCAGTGTGCTATCTTGGCGTTAGCTGGAGTTTGGCTGTTGCATTTTGCCTGCTGTGTGCTGTCTTGGTCTTACCTGGAGTCTGGCTGTTGTATTTTGCCTGCTGTGTGCTGTCTTGGTCTTAGCTGGAGTCTGGCTGTTGCATTTTGCCTGCAGTGTGCTATCATGGCCTTAGCTGGAAGCTGACTGTTGCATTTTGCATGCATTGTGCTATCTTGGTTTTAGCTGGGGTCTGGCTGTTGATTTTTGCCTGAGGTGTGCTATCCTGGTCTTAGCTGGAGTGTGGTTGCTGCGTTCTGCATGCAAAGTGCTTTCTTGGTCTTAGCTGGAGTCTGGCTGTTGCATTTTGCATGTGGTGTGCTATCTTGGTCTTAGCTGGAGTCTGGCTGTTGCATTTTGCATGTGGTGTGCTATCTTGGTCTACGGTGGAGTCTGGCTATTGCATTTTGCATGCGGTGTGCTATCTTGGTTTTAGCTGGAGTCTGGCTGTTGTACTTCGCAAGCAGTGTGCTATCATGGTTTTAGCTGGGCTCTGGTTGTTGCATTTTGCATTTGGTGTGCTATCTTGGTCTTAGCTGGAGTCTGGCTGTTGCATTTTGCATGTGGTGTGCTATCTTGGTTTTAGCTGGAGTCTGGCTGTTGCGCTTTGCATGCAGTGCGCTATCCTGGCCTTAGCTGGAATCTGGCTGTTGCATTTTGCATGCAGTGTGCTAGCTTGGTCTTAGCTGGGGCCTGGCTGTTGCATTTTGCATGCGCTATGCTATCTTGGTCTTAGCTGGGGTCTGGCTGTTGCACTCTGCATGCAGTGCACTATCTCTGCCTTAGCTGGAATCCGGCTGTTGCACTTTGCATGCAGTGTGCTATCGTGGTCTTAGCTGGATTCTGGCTGTTCAACTTTGCATGCAGTGTGCTATCTTGGCCGTAGCTGGAGTCTGGCTGTTGCACTTTGCATGCAATGTGCTATCTTGGCCTTAGCTGGAGTCTGGCTGTTGCACTTTGCATGCAGTGTGCTATCGTGGTCTTAGCTGGATTCTGGCTGTTGCATTTTGCATGCAGTGTGCTATCTTGGTTTTAGCCGGAGTTTGGCAGTTGCATTTTGCATGTGGTGTGCTATCTTGTTCTTAGCTGGGGTCTGGCTGTTGCATTTTGCATGCAGGGTGCTATCTTGGTCTTAGCTGGGGTCTGTCTGTTTCATTTTGCATGCAGTGTGCTATCATGATCTTAGCTGGGACCTGGCTGTTGCATTTTGCATGCACTATGCTATCTTGGTTTTAGCTATAGTCTGGCTGTTGCACTTTGCATGCAGTGTGCTATCTGCGTTTTAGCTGGAGTTTGGCTGTTGAATTTTGCATGCAGTGTGCTATCTTGGTCGTATCTGGAGTCTGGCTTTTGCATTTTGCATGCAGTGTGTTATTTCTGTCTTAGATGGGGTCTGGCTGTTGCATTTTGCATGCAGTGTGCTTTCTTGGTCTTAGCTTGAGTCTGACTGTTGTATTTTGCATGCGTTGTGCTATCTTGGTCTTAGCTCGGGTTGGCTGTTGCATTTTGCATGCGCTATGCTATGTTGGTCTTAGCTGGAGTCAGTCTGTTGCACTTTGCATGCAGTGTGCTACCTTGGTCTTAGATGGAGTCTGGCTGTTGCATTGTGCATGCAGTGTGCTATCTTGGCGTTAGCTGGAGTTTGGCTGTTGCATTTTGCCTGCTGTGTGCTGTCTTGGTCTTACCTGGAGTCTGGCTGTTGTATTTTGCTTGCTGTGTGCTGTCTTGGTCTTAGCTGGAGTCTGGCTGTTGCATTTTTCCCTGCAGTGTGCTATCTTGGCCTTAGCTGGAAGCTGACTGTTGCATTTTGCATGCATTGTGCTATCTTGGTTTTAGCTGGGGTCTGGCTGTTGCTTTTTGCCTGAGGTGTGCTATCCTGGTCTTAGCTGGAGTGTGGTTGCTGCGTTCTGCATGCAAAGTGCTTTCTTGGTCTTAGCTGGAGTCTGGCTGTTGCATTTTGCATGTGGTGTGCTATCTTGGTCTTAGCTGGAGTCTGGCTGTTGCATTTTGCATGTGGTGTGCTATCTTGGTCTACGGTGGAGTCTGGCTATTGCATTTTGCATGCGGTGTGCTATCTTGGTTTTAGCTGGAGTCTGGCTGTTGTACTTCGCAAGCAGTGTGCTATCATGGTTTTAGCTGGGCTCTGGCTGTTGCATTTTGCATTTGGTGTGCTATCTTGGCCTTAGCTGGAGTCTGGCTGTTGCATTTTGCCTGCGGTGTGCTGTCTTGGTCTTAGCTGGAGTCTGGCTGTTGTATTTTGCCTGCAGTGTGCTGTCTTGGTCTTATCTGGAGTCTGGCTGTTACATTTTGCCTGCAGTGTGCTATCTTGGCCTTAGCTGGAAGCTGACTGTTGCATTTTGCATGTGTTGTCCTATCTTGGTGTTAGCTGCTGTCTGGCTGTTGCTTTTTGCCTGAGGTGTGCTATCTTGGTCTAAGCTGGAGTCTGGCTGTTGCATTTTGCATGTGGTGTGCTATCTTGGTCTTAGCTGGAGTCTGGCTGTTGCATTTTGCATGTGGTGTGCTATCTTGACCTTAGCAGGAGTCTAGCTGTTGCATTTTGCATGCAGTGTGCTATCTTGGCCGTATATGGAGTCTGGCTGTTGAACTTTGCATGCAGTGTGCTATATTGGTCTTAGCTGGATTCTGGCTGTTGCACTTTGCATGCAATGTGCTATCTTGGCCTTAGCTGGAGTCTGGCTGTTGCACTTTCCATGCAGTGCACTATCTCTGCCTTAGCTGGAATCCGGCTGTTGCACTTTGCATGCAGTGTGCTATCGTGGTCTTAGCTGGATTCTGGCTGTTGCATTTTGCATGCAGTGTGCTATCTTGGTCTTAGCCGGAGTCTGGCAGTTGCATTTTGCATGTGGTGTGCTATCTTGGTCTTAGCTGGGGTCTGGCTGTTGCATTTTGCATGCAGGGTGCTATCTTGGTCTTAGCTGGGGTCTGTCTGTTGCATTTTGCATGCAGTGTGCTATCATGATCTTAGCTGGGACCTGGCTGTTGCATTTTGCATGCACTATGCTATCTTGGTTTTAGCTATAGTCTGGCTGTTGCACTTTGCATGCAGTGTGCTATCTGCGTTTTAGCTGGAGTTTGGCTGTTGAATTTTGCATGCA
The DNA here is from genome assembly GCF_040938575.1 of Ambystoma mexicanum. NCBI lineage: Eukaryota > Metazoa > Chordata > Amphibia > Caudata > Ambystomatidae > Ambystoma > Ambystoma mexicanum. The sequence goes on along the minus strand of NC_090935.1, from coordinate 58,625,701 downwards.
GTGTGCTATCTTGGTCATATCTGGAGTCTGGCTTTTGCATTTTGCATGCAGTGTGTTATTTCTGTCTTAGATGGGGTCTGGCTGTTGCATTTTGCATGCAGTGTGCTTTCTTGGTCTTAGCTTGAGTCTGACTGTTGTATTTTGCATGCGTTGTGCTATCTTGGTCTTAGCTCGGGTTGGCTGTTGCATTTTGCATGCGCTATGCTATGTTGGTCTTAGCTGGAGTCAGTCTGTTGCACTTTGCATGCAGTGTGCTACCTTGGTCTTAGATGGAGTCTGGCTGTTGCATTGTGCATGCAGTGTGCTATCTTGGCGTTAGCTGGAGTTTGGCTGTTGCATTTTGCCTGCTGTGTGCTGTCTTGGTCTTACCTGGAGTCTGGCTGTTGTATTTTGCCTGCTGTGTGCTGTCTTGGTCTTAGCTGGAGTCTGGCTGTTGCATTTTGCCTGCAGTGTGCTATCATGGCCTTAGCTGGAAGCTGACTGTTGCATTTTGCATGCATTGTGCTATCTTGGTTTTAGCTGGGGTCTGGCTGTTGATTTTTGCCTGAGGTGTGCTATCCTGGTCTTAGCTGGAGTGTGGTTGCTGCGTTCTGCATGCAAAGTGCTTTCTTGGTCTTAGCTGGAGTCTGGCTGTTGCATTTTGCATGTGGTGTGCTATCTTGGTCTTAGCTGGAGTCTGGCTGTTGCATTTTGCATGTGGTGTGCTATCTTGGTCTACGGTGGAGTCTGGCTATTGCATTTTGCATGCGGTGTGCTATCTTGGTTTTAGCTGGAGTCTGGCTGTTGTACTTCGCAAGCAGTGTGCTATCATGGTTTTAGCTGGGCTCTGGTTGTTGCATTTTGCATTTGGTGTGCTATCTTGGTCTTAGCTGGAGTCTGGCTGTTGCATTTTGCATGTGGTGTGCTATCTTGGTTTTAGCTGGAGTCTGGCTGTTGCGCTTTGCATGCAGTGCGCTATCCTGGCCTTAGCTGGAATCTGGCTGTTGCATTTTGCATGCAGTGTGCTAGCTTGGTCTTAGCTGGGGCCTGGCTGTTGCATTTTGCATGCGCTATGCTATCTTGGTCTTAGCTGGGGTCTGGCTGTTGCACTCTGCATGCAGTGCACTATCTCTGCCTTAGCTGGAATCCGGCTGTTGCACTTTGCATGCAGTGTGCTATCGTGGTCTTAGCTGGATTCTGGCTGTTCAACTTTGCATGCAGTGTGCTATCTTGGCCTTAGCTGGAGTCTGGCTGTTGCACTTTGCATGCAATGTGCTATCTTGGCCTTAGCTGGAGTCTGGCTGTTGCACTTTGCATGCAGTGTGCTATCGTGGTCTTAGCTGGATTCTGGCTGTTGCATTTTGCATGCAGTGTGCTATCTTGGTTTTAGCCGGAGTTTGGCAGTTGCATTTTGCATGTGGTGTGCTATCTTGTTCTTAGCTGGGGTCTGGCTGTTGCATTTTGCATGCAGGGTGCTATCTTGGTCTTAGCTGTGGTCTGTCTGTTGCATTTTGCATGCAGTGTGCTATCATGATCTTAGCTGGGACCTGGCTGTTGCATTTTGCATGCACTATGCTATCTTGGTTTTAGCTATAGTCTGGCTGTTGCACTTTGCATGCAGTGTGCTATCTGCGTTTTAGCTGGAATTTGGCTGTTGAATTTTGCATGCAGTGTGCTATCTTGGTCGTATCTGGAGTCTGGCTTTTGCATTTTGCATGCAGTGTGTTATTTCTGTCTTAGATGGGGTCTGGCTGTTGCATTTTGCATGCAGTGTGCTTTCTTGGTCTTAGCTTGAGTCTGACTGTTGTATTTTGCATGCGTTGTGCTATCTTGGTCTTAGCTCGGGTTGGCTGTTGCATTTTGCATGCGCTATGCTATGTTGGTCTTAGCTGGAGTCAGTCTGTTGCACTTTGCATGCAGTGTGCTACCTTGGTCTTAGATGGAGTCTGGCTGTTGCATTGTGCATGCAGTGTGCTATCTTGGCGTTAGCTGGAGTTTGGCTGTTGCATTTTGCTTGCTGTGTGCTGTCTTGGTCTTAGCTGGAGTCTGGCTGTTGCATTTTGCCTGCAGTGTGCTATCTTGGCCTTAGCTGGAAGCTGACTGTTGCATTTTGCATGCATTGTGCTATCTTGGTTTTAGCTGGGGTCTGGCTGTTGCTTTTTGCCTGAGGTGTGCTATCCTGGTCTTAGCTGGAGTGTGGTTGCTGCGTTCTGCATGCAAAGTGCTTTCTTGGTCTTAGCTGGAGTCTGGCTGTTGCATTTTGCATGTGGTGTGCTATCTTGGTCTTAGCTGGAGTCTGGCTGTTGCATTTTGCATGTGGTGTGCTATCTTGGTCTACGGTGGAGTCTGGCTATTGCATTTTGCATGCGGTGTGCTATCTTGGTTTTAGCTGGAGTCTGGCTGTTGTACTTCGCAAGCAGTGTGCTATCATGGTTTTAGCTGGGCTCTGGCTGTTGCATTTTGCATTTGGTGTGCTATCTTGGTCTTAGCTGGAGTCTGGCTGTTGCATTTTGCATGTGGTGTGCTATCTTGGTTTTAGCTGGAGTCTGGCTGTTGCGCTTTGCATGCAGTGCGCTATCCTGGCCTTAGCTGGAATCTGGCTGTTGCATTTTGCAGGCAGTGTGCTAGCTTGGTCTTACCTGGGGCCTGGCAGTTGCATTTTGCATGCACTATTCTTGGTCTTAGCTGGGGTCTGGCTTTTCCATTTTGCATGCAGTGTGCTATCTTGGCCTTAGCTGGAGTCTGGCTGTTGCATTTTGCATGCAGTGTGCTATCTTGGCCATATATGGAGTTTGGCTGTTGCACTTTGCATGCGGTGTGCTACCTTGGTCTTAGCTGGATTCTGGCTGTTGCATTTTGCATGCAGTGTGCTATCTTGGTCTTAGCTGGGGTCTGGCTGTTGCATTTTGCATGCAGCATGCTATCTTGGTCTTAGATGGAGTCTGGCTGTTGCATTTTGCCTGCGGTGTGCTGTCTTGGTCTTAGCTGGAATCTGGCTGTTGTATTTTGCCTGCAGTGTGCTGTCTTGGTCTTAGCTGGAGTCTGGCTGTTGCACTTTGCATTCAGTGTGCTATCTTGGTCTTAGCTGGATTCTGGCTGTTGCATTTTGCATTTGGTGTGCTATCTTGGTCTTAGCTAGAGTCTGGCTGTTGCATTTTGCATGCAGCGTGCTAGCTTGGTCTTAACTCGGGCCTGGCTGTTGCATTTTGCATGCAGTGTGCTATCTTGGCCTTAGCTGGAGTCTGGCTGTTGCACTTTGCATGCAGTGTGCTATCTTGGTCTTAGCTGGATTCTGGCCGTTGAACTTTGCATGCAGTGTGCTATCTTGGCCTTAGCTAGAGTCTGGCTGTTGCACTTTGCATTCAGTGTGCTATCTTGGTCTTAGCTGGATTCTGGCTGTTGCATTTTGCATGCAGTGTGCTATCTTGGTCTTAGCTGGGGTCTGGCTGTTGCATTTTGCATGCAGCATGCTATCTTGGTTTTAGCTGGGGTTTGTCTGTTGCATTTTGCATGCAGTGTGCTATCATGGTCTTAGTTGGGACCTGGCTGTTGCATTTTGCATGAACTATGCTATCTTGGTCCTAGCTTGGGTCTGTCTGTTGCACTTTGCATGCGGTGTGCTATCTTGGCCTTAGCTGGAGTCTGGCTGTTGCATCTTGCCTGCAGTGTGCTGTCTTGGTTTTAGCTGGAGTCTGGCTGTTGCATTGTGCATGCAGGGTGCTATCTTGGTCTTAGCTGGGGTCTGGCTGTTGCATTTTGCATGTGGTGTGCTATCTTGGTCTTAGCTGGAGTCTGACTGTTGCACTTTGCATGCAGTGTGCTATCTTGGTCTTAGATGGAGTCTGGCTGTTGCATTTGGCATGCAGGGTGCTATCCTGGTCTTAGCTGGGGTCTGGCTGTTGCATTTTGCATGTGGTGTGCTATCTTGGTCTTAGCTGGAGTCTGGCTGTTGCACTTTGCATGCAGTGTGCTAACCTGCTCTTAGCTTAGTCTGGCTGTTGCATTTTGCATGTGCTGTGCTATCTTAGTCTTAGCTGGGGTCTGGCTGTTGCACTTTGCATGCAGTGTGCTATCTTGGCCTTAGCTGGAGTCTAGCTGTTGCATCTTGCCTGCAGTGTGCTGTCTTGGTCTTAGCTCGAGTCTGGCTGTTGTATTTTGCCTGCAGTGTGCTGTCCTGGTCTTAGCTGTAGTCTGGCTGTTGCATTTTGCATGAAGGGTGCTATCTTGGTCTTAGCTGGGGTTGGCTGTTGCATTTTACATGCGCTATGCTATCTTGGTCTTAGCTGGAGTCAGTCCGTTGCACTTTGCATGCAGTGTGCTATCTTGGTCTTAGATGGAGTCTGGCTGTTGCATTGTGCATGCAGTTTGCTATCTTGGCCTTAGCTGGAGTCTGGCTGTTGCATTTTGCCTGCGGTGTGCTGTCTTGGTTTTAGCTGGAGTCTGGCTGTTGTATTTTGCCTGCAGTGTGCTGTCTTGGTCTTAGCTGGAGTCTGGCTGTTGCATTTTGCCTGCAGTGTGCTACCTTGGCCTTAGCTGGAAGCTGACTGTTGCATTTTGCATGCGTTGTCCTATCTTGGTGTTAGCTGTTGTCTGGCTGTTGCTTTTTGCCTGAGGTGTGCTATCTTGGTCTAAGCTGGAGTCTGGCTGTTGCATTTTGCATGTGGTGTGCTATCTTGACCTTAGCAGGAATCTGGCTGTTGCATTTTGCCTGCAGTGTGCTGTCTTGGTCTTAGCTGGAGTCTGGCTGTTGCATTTTGCCTGCAGTGTGCTATCTTGGCCTTAGCTGGAAGCTGACTGTTGCATTTTGCATGTGTTGTCCTATCTTGGTGTTAGCTGGAGTCTGGCTGTTGCATTTTGCATGTGGTGTGCTATCTTGACCTTAGCAGGAGTCTGGCTGTTGCATTTTGCATGCAGTGTGCTATCTTGGCCGTATATGGAGTCCGGCTGTTGAACTTTGCATGCAGTGTGCTACCTTGGCCTTAGCTGGAGTCTGGCTGTTGCACTTTGCATGCAGTGTGCTATCTTGGTCTTAGATGGATTCTGGCTGTTGAACTTTGCATGCAGTGTGCTATCTTGGCCTTAGCTGGAGTCTGGCTGTTGCACTTTGCATGCAGTGTGCTATCTTGGTCTTAGCTGGATTCTGGCCGTTGAACTTTGCATGTGGTGTGCTATCTTGGTTGTAGCTGGAGTCTGGCTGTTGCACTTTGCATGCAGTGCGCTATCCTGGCCTTAGCTGGAATCTGGCTGTTGCATTTTGCATGCAGTGTGCTAGCTTGGTCTTACCTGGGGCCTGGCAGTTGCATTTTGCATGCACTATTCTTGGTCTTAGCTGGGGTCTGGCTATTCCATTTTGCATGCAGTGTGCTATCTTGGCCTTAGCTGGAGTCTGGCTGTTGCATTTTGCATGCAGTGTGCTAGCTTGGTCTTAGCTGGGGCCTGGCTGTTGCATTTTGCATGCGCTAAGCTATCTTGGTCTTAGCTGGGGTCTGGCTGTTGCACTCTGCATGCAGTGTGCTATCTTGGCCTTAGCTGGAGTCTGGCTGTTGCACTTTGCATGCAGTGTGCTATCTTGGTCTTAGCTGGATTCTGGCTGTTCAACTTTGCATGCAGTGTGCTATCTTGGTCTTAGATGGAGTCTGGCTGTTGCATTGTGCATGCAGTTTGCTATCTTGGCCTTAGCTGGAGTCTGGCTGTTGCATTTTGCCTGCGGTGTGCTGTCTTGGTCTTAGCTGGAGTCGGGCTGTTGTATTTTGCCTGCAGTGTGCTGTCTTGGTCTTAGCTGGAGTCTGGCTGTTGCATTGTGCATGCAGTTTGCTATCTTGGCCTTAGCTGGAGTCTGGCTGTTGCATTTTGCCTGCGGTGTGCTGTCTTGGTCTTAGCTGGAGTCTGGCTGTTGTATTTTGCCTGCAGTGTGCTGTCTTGGTTTTAGCTGGAGTCTGGCTGTTGCACTTTGCATTCAGTGTGCTATCTTGGTCTTAGCTGGATTCTGGCTGTTGCATTTTGCATTTGGTGTGCTATCTTGGTCTTAGCTAGAGTCTGGCTGTTGCATTTTGCATGCAGCGTGCTAGCTTGGTCTTAGCTGGGGCCTGGCTGTTGCATTTTGCATGCGCTATGCTATCTTGGTCTTAGCTGGGGTCTGGCTGTTGCACTTTGCATGCAGTGTGCTATCTTGGCCTTAGCTGGAGTCTGGCTGTTGCACTTTGCATGCAGTGTGCTATCTTGGTCTTAGCTGGATTCTGGCCGTTGAACTTTGCATGCAGTGTGCTATCTTGGCCTTAGCTAGAGTCTGGCTGTTGCACTTTGCATTCAGTGTGCTATCTTGGTCTTAGCTGGATTCTGGCTGTTGCATTTTGCATGCAGTGTGCTATCTTGGTCTTAGCTGGGGTCTGGCTGTTGCATTTTGCATGCAGCATGCTATCTTGGTTTTAGCTGGGGTTTGTCTGTTGCATTTTGCATGCAGTGTGCTATCATGGTCTTAGTTGGGACCTGGCTGTTGCATTTTGCATGAACTATGCTATCTTGGTCTTAGCCTGGGTCTGTCTGTTGCACTTTGCATGCGGTGTGCTATCTTGGCCTTAGCTGGAGTCTGGCTGTTGCATCTTGCCTGCAGTGTGCTGTCTTGGTTTTAGCGGGAGTCTGGCTGTTGCATTTTGCATGCAGGGTGCTATCTTGGTCTTAGCTGGGGTCTGGCTGTTGCATTTTGCATGTGGTGTGCTATCTTGGTCTTAGCTGGAGTCTGACTGTTGCACTTTGCATGCAGTGTGCTATCTTGGTCTTAGATGGAGTCTGGCTGTTGCATTTGGCATGCAGGGTGCTATCCTGGTCTTAGCTGGGGTCTGGCTGTTGCATTTTGCATGTGGTGTGCTATCTTGGTCTTAGCTGGAGTCTTACTGTTGCACTTTGCATGCAGTGTGCTAACTTGCTCTTAGCTTAGTCTGGCTGTTGCATTTTGCATGTGCTATGCTATCTTAGTCTTAGCTGGGGTCTGGCTGTTGCACTTTGAATGCAGTGTGCTATCTTGGCCTTAGCTGGAGTCTAGCTGTTGCATCTTGCCTGCAGTGTGCTGTCTTGGTCTTAGCTCGAGTCTGGCTGTTGTATTTTGCCTGCAGTGTGCTGTCTTGGTCTTAGCTGTAGTCTGGCTGTTGCATTTTGCATGCAGGGTGCTATCTTGGTCTTAGCTGGGGTTGGCTGTTGCATTTTACATGCGCTATGCTATCTTGGTCTTAGCTGGAGTCAGTCCGTTGCACTTTGCATGCAGTGTGCTATCTTGGTCTTAGATGGAGTCTGGCTGTTGCATTGTACATGCAGTTTGCTATCTTGGCCTTAGCTGGAGTCTGGCTGTTGCATTTTGCCTGCGGTGTGCTTTCTTGGTCTTAGCTGGAGTCTGGCTGTTGTATTTTGCCTGCAGTGTGCTGTCTTGGTCTTAGCTGGAGTCTGGCTGTTGCATTTTGCCTGCAGTGTGCTATCTTGGCCTTAGCTGGAAGCTGACTGTTGCATTTTGCATGCGTTGTCCTATCTTGGTGTTAGATGGTGTCTGGCTGTTGCTTTTTGCCTGAGGTGTGCTATCTTGGTCTAAGCTGGAGTCTGGCTGTTGCATTTTGCATGTGGTGTGCTATCTTGGTCTTAGCTGGAGTCTGGCTGTTGCATTTTGCATGTGGTGTGCTATCTTGACCTTAGCAGGAATCTGGCTGTTGCATTTTGCCTGCAGTGTGCTGTCTTGGTCTTAGCTGGAGTCTGGCTGTTGCATTTTGCCTGCAGTGTGCTATCTTGGCCTTAGCTGGAAGCTGACTGTTGCATTTTGCATGCATTGTCCTATCTTGGTGTTAGCTGGAGTCTGGCTGTTGCATTTTGCATGTGGTGTGCTATCTTGACCTTAGCAGGAGTCTGGCTGTTGCATTTTGCATGCAGTGTGCTATCTTGGCCGTATATGGAGTCCGGCTGTTGAACTTTGCATGCAGTGTGCTACCTTGGCCTTAGCTGGAGTCTGGCTGTTGCACTTTGCATGCGGTGTGCTATCTTGGTCTTAGCTGGATTCTGGCTGTTGAACTTTGCATGCAGTGTGCTATCTTGGCCTTAGCTGGAGTCTGGCTGTTGCACTTTGCATGCAGTGTGCTATCTTGGTCTTAGCTGGATTCTGGCCGTTGAACTTTGCATGCAGTGTGCTATCTTGGCCTTAGCTGGGCTCTGGCTGTTGCATTTTGCATTTGGTGTGCTATCTTGGTCTTAGCTGGAGTCTGGCTGTTGCATTTTGCCTGCAGTGTGCTATCTTGGCCTTAGCTGGAAGCTGACTGTTGCATTTTGCATGCGTTGTCCTATCTTGGTGTTAGCTGTTGTCTGGCTGTTGCATTTTGCATGTGGTGTGCTATCTTGGTCTTAGCTGGAGTCTGGCTGTTGCATTTTGCATGTGGTGTGCTATCTTGACCTTAGCAGGAATCTGGCTGTTGCATTTTGCCTGCAGTGTGCTGTCTTGGTCTTAGCTGGAGTCTGGCTGTTGCATTTTGCCTGCAGTGTGCTATCTTGGCCTTAGCTGGAAGCTGACTGTTGCATTTTGCATGCATTGTCCTATCTTGGTGTTAGCTGGAGTCTGGCTGTTGCATTTTGCATGTGGTGTGCTATCTTGACCTTAGCAGGAGTCTGGCTGTTGCATTTTGCATGCAGTGTGCTATCTTGGCCGTATATGGAGTCCGGCTGTTGAACTTTGCATGCAGTGTGCTACCTTGGCCTTAGCTGGAGTCTGGCTGTTGCACTTTGCATGCGGTGTGCTATCTTGGTCTTAGCTGGATTCTGGCTGTTGAACTTTGCATGCAGTGTGCTATCTTGGCCTTAGCTGGAGTCTGGCTGTTGCACTTTGCATGCAGTGTGCTATCTTGGTCTTAGCTGGATTCTGGCCGTTGAACTTTGCATGCAGTGTGCTATCTTGGCCTTAGCTGGGCTCTGGCTGTTGCATTTTGCATTTGGTGTGCTATCTTGGTCTTAGCTGGAGTCTGGCTGTTGCATTTTGCATGTGGTGTGCTATCTTGGTTTTAGCTGGAGTCTGGCTGTTGCACTTTGCATGCAGTGCGCTATCCTGGCCTTAGCTGGAATCTGGCTGTTGCATTTTGCATGCAGTGTGCTAGCTTGGTCTTACCTGGGGCCTGGCAGTTGCATTTTGCATGCACTATTCTTGGTCTTAGCTGGGGTCTGGCTATTCCATTTTGCATGCAGTGTGCTATCTTGGCCTTAGCTGGAGTCTGGCTGTTGCATTTTGCATGCAGTGTGCTAGCTTGGTCTTAGCTGGGGCCTGGCTGTTGCATTTTGCATGCGCTATGCTATCTTGGTCTTAGCTGGGGTCTGGCTGTTGCACTCTGCATGCAGTGTGCTATCTTGGCCTTAGCTGGAGTCTGGCTGTTGCACTTTGCATGCAGTGTGCTATCTTGGTCTTAGCTGGATTCTGGCTGTTCAACTTTGCATGCAGTGTGCTATCTTGGCCTTAGCTGGAGTCTGGCTGTTGCACTTTGCATTCAGTGTGCTATCTTGGTCTTATCTGGATTCTGGCTGTTGCATTTTGCATGCAGTGTGCTATTTTGGTCTTAGCTGGGGTCTGGCTGTTGCATTTTGCATGCAGCATGCTATCTTGGTCTTAGATGGAGTCTGGCTGTTGCATTGTGCATGCAGTTTGCTATCTTGGCCTTAGCTGGAGTCTGGCTGTTGCATTTTGCCTGCGGTGTGCTGTCTTGGTCTTAGCTGGAGTCTGGCTGTTGTATTTTGCCTGCAGTGTGCTGTCTTGGTCTTAGCTGGAGTCTGGCTGTTGCACTTTGCATTCAGTGTGCTATCATGGTCTTAGCTGGATTCTGGCTGTTGCATTTTGCATTTGGTGTGCTATCTTGGTCTTAGCTGGAGTCTGGCTGTTGCATTTTGCATGCAGCGTGCTAGCTTGGTCTTAGCTGGGGCCTGGCTGTTGCATTTTGCATGCGCTATGCTATCTTGGTCTTAGCTGGGGTCTGGCTGTTGCACTTTGCATGCAGTGTGCTATCTTGGCTTTAGCTGGAGTCTGGCTGTTGCACTTTGCATGCAGTGTGCTATCTTGGTCTTAGCTGAATTCTGGCCGTTGAACTTTGCATGCAGTGTGCTATTTTGGTCTTAGCTGGATTCTGGCTGTTGCATTTTGCATGCAGTGTGCTATCTT